>NC_142251.1:19346917-19660338 GCF_052056855.1 Sturnus vulgaris | reverse complement strand
TCTCCTCCCACCCTCACAACAACATCCCACTTCTTTAAGCAGTGCTGCTGCTGAGAGAGGTAGCTGGGAAAACTGAAGAAATGTCTCCCAGCTGAGATTCTCATTTTCATTTTCCCAGTTGCTTTCCTTATTTATTTTGCACATCAGAAGCCCAGCTCTCCTAAGACCCTGTTCACTGCTCTCTCCAACAATATCTCAGAACCAAAAATCCCTTGATTGCAGCTTTTTCTCCTGTCATGTCCACAGCCGGGTTTCCCAACAGTCCAGTGCCCCAATAATTCCTCTGCAGTATCCCCAGCTGCAATAGAGTAGCTGAGTGTGGTGTAGATACTGACTGGAATATAAATATCATGTACCACTGAAAACGCATTCTAAAATGCACTCACACAGAATAAAGGTGATAAGAATACATAATGAAACCCTGAAAAAAATCCCTAAAGGAATAATATGATTTCTGTCTTATTTTATGGACAAGGGGCTGGTAAAACCCTGGCATGCTCTGTAAGTTTTGACTATTATAGAATAAAAATTAAAAACTTCTCAGTAATTTCAACATGGTAGCAATCTGCTTCAGCTGTTACTCTCACTAACAGTAATTTAATGTCATGTCACAATACCAATATATCCAATTGTCTGCAAAACTGCATATACGTTTAAAGCCCTGGCACTGGGTTGGGTGGGAATTCAGTTTTCTAAGTGCCAATAAAAATTACACAGGTAAGCAAAGAGAGAATACAAAAGCCTCACCCACACAGGCTAAAAGTGTGTCTAAATGTGTGCTTAAAGAGGTTTACCAGCTTTTTATTTCTTTCCTTTTGCTGTTAGACTTGAAAAAAAAACAGTCACTCACTCTTTGTTGCCTGGTGTCTGTGAACATTTGAATCTGGCCAAACAGGATAGATTGTGCAGTGACTGATAGCATATGTTTAATAAACTGCCCCAAAAGTTTAAATCTAAAGTTTAGAATTAGTAGTAAAAGTGCAGAAATACAGAATTAAAACTATTGCTCCATGTCAACTACAGAGTCTGTACTACTTTTACCTGAAGGTCCTAATTCTGCAACCTGTGATTACACCAATAACCTCTTTCTTGGAAAATGCACCCTTGGAAGTCATTATTCAGATAAAATTCCTAGTGAGCTGACCAGAACACATGGATGCTTCACCTGAATAATCTCCCTCAACTTCCAAAAATCCATTGTTCTGAGACTTCAATGCTGAATACCTTGCAATAGGCAGCTTTAAGTGTTGAGTGGTGACACAGATTATACAACATGGAAAAATGACTGTAAACTCACTGAGGCTTTAAGAAGGCATCAAAGCCAAGGAAGTAACAGAATATTTCCCCTCTTTTGCCTCTTACAGCTTGGTTTTTACAGATTTCTTTCATATATTAGTAGGAAAATCCAAAGCTAAAAGGTCCTATTAGTACTGAAAGGCATTATTACCAAGTTGTGCAGCTGTTTTAGAAAGCACGTTTATGTGCTAAACATGTGTGTCACAAATACTGAATAGATGGAATAGACAACTTTCTAGCTAGAAGGGAAAAAATTTTGTGAGTATTCCAATAACTGAGTAAAAATGTAAGGTATAGCCACTGTTTACAGGGAAACAGTTCATTTCAGCAAGAGATGGAAAGGAGGTCTCATGGCAAGAGCAAAAGAAGGAAGTATGACAAGACAGAAAAGAAGATGAAACTTCTGAAAATGAGTCAAAGAATTTCAGCATAAACAGTATATATTAATGAGTAATTAACCATATATTTTGGCCACAACAACAGAATAACTGAACATGATTAAATACTCTTTAATCCCATTATGTATTGACCAGATTTTGTATATCAACTCAGAAACACAAACTTTGCATGACACACAGTAAGATATGACCACAGACTTCAGAAAGATAAACCATGGACACCTACAGGTAAGAACTGCAAATTACATCATTATTAGAAGCATACTGCAATCTTATTTAGATGATTACTAGCATTGAGACACTGATGGTTAATCTTAGAGGTCATTCCATAAAGCTCTACACCTCAAACCACCAAAGAGATCTGAGGAAACAGAAGGTCAAACCTGTCTTTGAATTCTGCTTTGAATTGCTAATAACATTTTTGCAGCATAAATAACCAGTAAATTAGGATTCTCCAGAACAACCCTTTATACTCTTCCAAGCCTTCCCGAGCAGCCATTCACCACAATGGCATCTAAACCTGAACAACCCACAGGCAGCTCTGATCCTGCCAGGGCTGACCCCTCTCTTCTCATTGTTCTGGTTTTACACATCTGCTGTACCCACCTGCTGCCTGTTTGTACACAGATTAGAAAGTCTTTGGGACAGGGATCCTGCCTTTGTTCTATGTTTGTACAACATCTGCCACCTTGTAACCGACTACAAACTGATTATTTCTCACTGAAGAGAAAAAAATTGAGATTATTGTCTAAAGAGAAGTGAGGTTTATTTCCTACTTTCTCTTTCATGGTCAGACACATTCTATAAAATGTTTTTCAAGTAGATATATTAATCACTTCATTTTCCCAGCCACCATGAAGCAATTCAGAAGGCCATTGTTTCACATACTAAGACTCCTCAAATTACTGTAATTATTTTGCACTACAACTCTTAGGATTCAAAGAGCTTATAATGAAAAGTAGCATGAACTAGAGTACCATTTTAACATGAAAATGGTTCTTGCATCAAAATGAGATTGATATTGGCTGGAGTTTCAAAATCCATCATGCAATACAAATTATGAAAACAAAAATATTTACCTATGCCCTTGATGTCCCTGAAAATAAAACCAGTTCATGTATGTGAAAATGGACAGTCAGAGGTCAAATCTTCCAAACTTTTGAATCTCAGTCTTTGACACTTATTTCTTTACCTACACTTACAGGGAAAATAAGACCGAGTTATTTTATTGTCAATGTGTTATTCTCCATCCATTCTGTTCAAGAACAAACCATCCAGAAAAGCAGGGCAAATCAGATATTTGGGTTAGAGCATAATAATCACAGGCAAATTATCCCTGCCTCTGTAACAGTCATTCATACTCACAGATCCTCCACTGCTGCTGCACTTTGCATTTTTACTTTGGTATTAGATGTTCCAGGAAGTCCCTAATAGATGATATGAGTGTTGCTTATGAATATATTACATTCCATATACCCCAAAGGTCTTTGCCTTCAGCATGTCCAAGAAACACTTACATACTCTGGTAACAAATTCAGGATATTTGCATACATAAGGTAAAGAATTTCCTCCTAAGTAAGGCAAGGTTTGGGCTGCATGCCCTACTGTAAGTAGATTCTTCATGCACACATATAGTTTCTGTTCTGTATTCTCCCACTCTCTGCTATTTATTTATTGGCACTTTCCTTTATGCAGGACTGTAAACTGCTAAACAGGACCAACGTGCTATTTTTCAAGCTTGCCTTTCAGAGCTTGTTGTTTTTACATTAGAACAGAGTGAAAAACAAGAAAAAGTCATTATACAGAAGTCAAATAAGTCACGTCGGTCTCTGTTTCAGCACATTGTTGATTTTCCCCAAAGACCTCTCCGTGCCTTCATAACTTGCTATCATGTTTCTTTATCCTCTTTCTTTCCAGAGAAGTCTTCTGATGCAATGTTTTTCTTTTAAAAATACCTGGTCTGAGAGTGGATGTGGGGCCAACTTAGGCTGATGCAGGATTACTAGGAAAATAGTACCCAGAAACCATAAAACAAATGGTGAACCACAGTAACTTGCATTGCTTTGATTACTGTCCCATATCATGTGAAGCATACTCAGATCCTTTGTTTTTTCAAGTGAAAAAATGTATGTACAACCTCTCACCAATAAGAGCAGAGCATAACTGTAATCTTGTTACACCTTACTTAACACATCTTTTCTTGTTTTCTTGATTATCTGCATAAGATAAGAGAATGAATCGAGTTAAAGAGTTTACTAAAGAAATCTTGTTGCCCTCAACACACCTGTCCTGGCAGTCATAACCAAAGAGGTCATCAAACCACAAAACGTCATCCCTGGTGAAGTCTGAGTTAGTAATTCCATTCTTCCAAGGGAAATATAATAAATATTCTTGAAACACTTCCATATACTAGAAAAAAAAGCAGCTTAACGAGATAAACACACATTTTAAATACTTTGCATAAAGGAGACATATTTCTCTTTGTCTTCCTTAGAGGACCAGCAACTCCTACATTTAACTTCACAAGCCCTTCTAAACAAGTGTGGCTGGAAAAGGCACACAGACTTCCCTGTATAGAATGCACTGGCACACATTTCCTTGCCTTCATATTTCAAGGAACTCAGACTGGAGATCTCAGCTGAGGTAGAACATCAGGAAGGAGGCAGTTTCTTTAGTGGGCTTCTTTTGGGCTTCAGGCACCCTGGGTAAGGGAAAAACGCTTTTTCCAACATTGTTTAGATCTTCTAACAGGCACTACTGAATCAGATTTACCAAGTCCACTCCTTATCTTAAAGATATATAAGGAAGTCCTTGAGGAGAATTATTCCTTAAGGCACAAAATGGGCCAAGCTCCCATGAAAAACATTAATACACTTCCATTAAAAACAGGAATATAGCCATCCTATATTCCCCAAACTACACCTTACCTGCCTCACATTAAGGTGTATCTATATTTGAGGGAAAAAATAGTCTTTCAGCAGCTAGCTAGATTTCTTTAGAGCAAAGAGTAAAGCTGGAGTGACTTCATACCTGATACAGACAGAATGACACAGTACCATGGGGAATGCATTTTTTGTGGGGGGTTTCATAGGAGCACATACCACCACATCCCTAAGTTTGGTAGGTAATGCCTTGGCTGTGATGGATCCCAGCACTTTACATCCCACAGGTATGCAATGACCCTATAAAATTACTTTCCATCCATCTGAAGTTCCAGTGGCAAGAAATACTTCTGACAAATCACCAGGACCCGGCAGCAGGTCTAATAACGTAGTGCCAGGTTTAAAATGCTGCAGTTATCAGTCAGTCACACCCAGAGCGGGTCATGCATAGCAAAGAGCTGCTTTATTAGCTTGAAGGAATATGCAGCATGTATAAAATGATAGGATGCAACTACTGAGCAGAAGCCAGAGATGAAGCAAAATCCCCATCATGGCTCAGCTAATGTGTGCCATTCACAATCTCACTGGACATCCATCCTAACCAGCACATGTTAGTTAATAGCACAAGCTTGAGACAACAATTAGGAAGCCATCCAGGCTCAAAACTGAATTTCATCTTTTCTTGGAGTGAAAAGAGGAAATAGACAAGAAGGAAATTGATACACTTCCCTGAAACTTCGAATAATAAAAAAAAATATATAAATAAAGAAGAACTTTGCTGAGACAATTTTTCACACTAAGACAGCGATCAACCCTTGTCCTTTTCCAAAGCAGACCAAGGCACTTCTCCAGACAATACCAGCTAAGTGCAGGCCTTTTATTATTCAAAGGCATTAAATGGTTATCAAGAAAGGAAAGCAACCTTTAGGGATATAAAAAGAAACAACTAGGGGTCAGGGGCCTCCTTTACTAACAAGCAATGAGCAACTGCAATTCACTATTGTTGGGTTACTTTGTGCAAACCACACATCTTAATAAAATGCATTGTTCACAATGCTAAGCATTTATGAGGCAACCTACCCCTGTGGACAGCCCTGGGCCTCACTGTGTCTTCCTAGCACTTTGCTGTAAATTTAAATAATCCTTTTAAAAGAATTGTTGAGATGATAGCAAATACTAGAGACTAGGAGAGTTTTGTCATTATTCTCTCATTTGTTGCAAAAAAAAATAAAGTATTCAAATAGCTGCTCAAGGGAAAAAAAAAACAAAACAAAACCAAAAAACTTGTTCTGTCTCACTTGATATAGCAATGGATACAGCAACGTCAAATCTCTGATTTTTTATGCGTGACCTAAATGTTGGTCAACATGTATAACTATCAAGGTATTGACAGGACATCAAGGAAATATTAAAACCCACAACTTTCTATTTTCAGAATACCTTACAGTCAATGGTATCCATGTTACAAATTCACTTTCCTTCTGCTTAATTTAAAAATACTACTTCAAGTTCCAATGTGATTCAGAACTTTTTTCACCAGAAGCAATACAAAGTGGTAATTTTTGTCCCCTGCTCCTCCCTACATCAGCACATCTGAATCCTTGGGCTCTGTGAATGTGCAGCAGTACATAGATAGGGAAAAATCTTTCAAGCCAAAACTGGGGTCATCACTGGAGGGATTATAACAGTAAACAAGAAATGCATCAGAACCAAGGGTGGAACATTAGAACATTACCCACAGCACCTGATGATTTTTT
The DNA here is from genome assembly GCF_052056855.1 of Sturnus vulgaris. Classification (NCBI taxonomy): domain Eukaryota; kingdom Metazoa; phylum Chordata; class Aves; order Passeriformes; family Sturnidae; genus Sturnus; species Sturnus vulgaris. The sequence goes on along the minus strand of NC_142251.1, from coordinate 19,654,005 downwards.
TTTTCTTCTTTATTGGCAGAAAAAAATTAGCTACATAATAGATCTGATTGCCTTGAAATTGATTGCAACTACTACCCCATCTCCTTGTTTCCCCCAGCAGTCTTTCCAGCACCCTGAAATCTGCATTGCTCATCCCCTCCCACAGCCTCTTGCTGTTCTCTCAGAGGTGCCAGCCTCAGTCTCACTGATCCCCTGCTCTAACTCGGTGTCACCAAACGATGAGTGTCATACAAGGGACAGGACCACAGCACTCCAGAGTGCTGATTGCTGAGGGCTTAACAATTGTCTGTCATCAGTCAGTGCTGGCTGAGGAACATACCCTCCCTCACGGGAAACAATGCCAAAGAAACAGCACAGAGCTATAAAAAGATTTGTACTGACACTGAGTCCTTTCATGCAGAAAGGTACATTTGATGTTTTGTGGGCCACACTCTGCAAATAGATTTTTAAAAGTATTTAAATGGGCAAGATCAGTATTTTCAAGTGTAAGTTATAAAGCTAGTCACCTCCATTTGCACTAAGGACTTGAAAGAAGCAGCCTAAACTTCTGAAGTGCTGAGAACCATCTGCTCTTATTGGCCTTAGTAGTTACAGAAAATAAACTGTTTAATTAAATGCTTTGTAAGCGACCTGATTGGCTAACTTTTGACTGCATAAGTTTAAAGAAAAAGAGAAGTGTCAGAAGTAGAATGATCTCACATTCAAAGAAAATATTGCTTCTACTCACCATTTGGCCTTCTCCATGCCCTTCATGGAGCTCCAGAGTAACTACAAAACAAAAATTGTCTTTTTTTTTTCTCCATCTAATTCTATAATATTAGTAAAAGTTTACAAGCACAAATTAGAAAAGTTTTTTCCCTCCAAGAAGAAGCAATACCAAAATACAAAATTTAAGAGTGTTCCTTGCTAGAACTATCTATATCATGGACTGACATATATGCAGTCAAAATAATACCTCAAACTACTGTATTTTTCCAGGTATGTCTCTACCACAAAATGAAGGGCAATGTGGAGATACCTAAACTAGCAGAAGCACTATTGGGACATACATATTGTGCAGTGAAGCATCATAAAGCCTTATGTTATTCACTGACCCAGGCTAAGCTCTGCCATCAATTCCAGGTTTCCTGGCTCTGATACTGTCTCATTCTGCTGTGGCCACACCAGTTATATTAAGTTTTGCTGCTGTGAATGCAGGTCTTTGACTCTTCTGGAGGGAACTAGCTCAGACTTGCAAAGAAACTAGTAAAATGAGAATGAAACTCTGAATGTACAAAAGAGAACAGTTTTAAACACGTGGTATTGTTCTTAATACCTTGTCTAGAACTATACTTCCAAGTGCACACAAGCACACACAGGTAAGAAACTTGGGGGTTTTGGAGGAGGTGAGTTTTTAACTCTACTGCAATTCTGAAGGAGCTTGAGCTTAGACGTAGAAACACTCAGTTACACTGAAGCACAGTATTCTGAGTTCAGATCTAAGAAAATAACTTCCTTTTTACCGAGGAAATGTACTTCAAAATTAACAAAGAATTGTTATTTCAACCCAGTATGTACTTGTTGAACAAAATATGGGATCATATTCCACTACAAACACTGAATACTTTTATTCCTCAAAAAAATCCTATCTTTTTGTGGTGGTGCATCCTTCCCCTCTTTCCATGCTGCTCTGTGATCAGAGAAATGCTTCTCAGGCTCAGCCTTGAAGAGCCAGCCCTGCCTCACTCACGGAGATACAACTCTTTGCCAGTGCATTGCAAACCACACAAGGAGATGGTTCTCTTGGCAAAAGAGCATTTTTTTCCTCATCCTTCTGTTGCATAACTCAGCTTACTGAATATTTCCTTGAATAATTGCATTACAGAACTGCTAAGAGGGGGGAAATGAGAGAAGAGAACTGTACTGGTTTTGTCAGGGTACAGTTGATTTTCATCAGGATAGTGGCATGGTGCGTTTTGGATTTGTCACCAAAACAGTGTTGTACAAACTGAAAACTAAGGAATCTTGTACTTGTTTCTACAAAATTTTAGGACATTTGATACCAAAATAATTCTAATTTCTAATGTTGTTTCTCAGTGAATTGACATGGCAGCAAAAAGGAACATTCTTTATTACAGCTTCAGCATTAATTCATTCACAGGTAGGAGCTGTATCCTTGCCTCTTCAAAGTTTGTCTTCCCAGGTTTTATGGAATGATTCAATGCAAGAATCCAGGTTAAGATCATGCAATGCCCATAGAAAATTCATATGTCTAAATAGATTTAAATTCTTTAGTACCAGCTGTTCTCTTACTGCATTTCTGTCACCCTTTTGATGCTCAGTCTGTTGCTCTAAACAATGCTTCGCTGTGGTTCCCTTCAGCAGGGAATATCAGAGCAGCCACAGCTTGGTCTTGTTTCCATGCCCTTCCAAGCATGGCATGTCTGTAGCTTTTTTCCATAGGAAAAAGTGCAAAGCAATTTTAATGCAGAGTTCATTCCATCTGCTTTTTTGAAAGCCAGGTTTTTTTCTTTTTTAACCTTTCTGGTCCCACAGAATACCCATTTCTTCCAAAGGCTCATGTTTAGTGAAGTATAATATTACAGACAAACAATTTCCAAATCTCTACTCCCTAAACCTGCAGCAAGAAGTACACTCTGGACTGGAAAACACCTCACTGATATTGTTGCCATGGCAAAGATTATTATGAGTTTAGAGACTGGGCATGCAGCCAAGAAGAAAATGAGGAGAGCAGACACATGACATTTCCCCCTTTGTTTTTTTTTTCATATAATTTGCTTTCTGCAGCTTGTCTCAAGAGCACAAGAAATTTTCAGCTTCAATTATCTCCACAGGAGCTTCCTTTCCCCTCCCCCCCCCTTTTTTTTTGCTCTAAGACAACAATCAGAGCTATTGTGACTTTTTGTGATTTTTTTTTCCTTCAATGCCCAAAGAATTACATATGTACAATGCAAATAATTCCTAAAAGTATTGCTAGCATATGTGCTGTTGATTTCCTCTTTATTAAAAGAGACTAGATTTGAAGATGGGAACACAAACCTAATGGCTTCTCTTCAACTACAGTTTAATTTGATAGCCAATAAGGATAAAATTTTCAGGGGGAAAAAAAAGTACCAGCATATTGTAAAACAGAATTTTTTTCTTTTTGCTTATCATTCTAAACTGAACTTACAAACCCCATCACTTATTGTACCAGTGTTTAAGTCCCATCATCTTCAGCCAGTGTTGGGCAAGGTTGGTATAACTTGATTCAGCAATGGCATCCAGTTAACTTTAACATAAACTGCATAGTAAAATCCAAGTATCCTTCAATATAGAGACTCTGTATAAGTATAGAGACTCCAAGCCCTCTGATATTGTGAGCTTGGCCAAGGCCATCACTGTACAGGGGCTTCTGGCTGGCACAATGAGTTGGTGGCCACTGCCAGCACAGTCCTGGAGCAGAACTGGCCCAGGTGGGGACAAAGGCTGCCTTCCCTCAGTGCTGCTGAATGCTTCCCTCAGTGCTGCTGTGCTCTACAGCTGAGACCAACTTCCTCTTCCACTTGCTAGCCCCAAGACACCCCAGCAGAGCTTTTAGCAGAATTCTGCACCTTCTGCATGTGTGAGTCCTGTTGGCATTCTGCCACAATTCCAGAAAGTTTCTCTTCTCTGGATAGCAATGCTCAAGGTTAAACACATCTGAAATCAAAGCCCTGGTCTGCTACAATAGAGAGCAAATTGAACTTAGCATCCAGCACATATCACCTGGCCAGACATCTTTATTATTCTGAAAAAAGCAATTCCAGAAAACTTCTTCCAAATATACTGATGTTTTCATTTTATTCAGATCCCAAAATGAAATTTAAGGTGTCTTTTATAGCAATGAAACTTCATCTCCCAATTGATTTTAAGAAATCCATTACAAAACAAATAATTTCATGGCAAAAAGGAAAGGTTTGAGCTTTTCCACTGTACTCTGTACCCTCACAATAAATAGCTGGAGGCCTAGATTTCTAAACTCTTTCATAAGATGCAGGCTATCAGACATGCCTCTTAGCAGGATTTGTAGCAAATAAGTAAACCCTTGGTGAAACAGTCTAAAACTCAGAAATACTTTAAACTCATACCCTCAACAAAATAAAATTGTGAGGAAGGAAAGTAATCAGCAGGCTAGTGCATAGTAATAAACTTGTGCAGCAGGTGTAAGGTGGACAATCCTTTGAAATGATGAAGCTCTCAACAGCAATATTAAATTAAAAGGAAATAAAATAGAAACATGAGGCACTTATTCATGATCTCGAGCTTATACAGGAGGGCTGGCAGCCACTATCCTTAATTACAAGGACAGCCATTCTCCTGTCACATGGAAGCAATCATTTATGGGCAAAAGCACCTGTAGGGATGCTAGGAGGAGTAACTGCCACAGGCAGGCATTTCTGACTAGATCAGAAATTTTTTTAATATCAATGGTGACAGTGTTCAGCTGAAATGACTGAATGTGGACTAGGTTGAAAAAAGCACCCTATAACCTGATTGTTATGAACATAATGAAAACGCTGCATGGCAGTACAGGAGGGTTTAAAACTGATGCAATCTATTTAACCATCTGTCCAGAAAATGGTCAGGGTAATTAACAGTTTAAAGACACACACTGACAAGGAAAAGTAGAGACCAGACTTCACATAAAAAGAGAATCTAAATCAAGAAAATAAATACTTTGATTCCAGAGATAATACCATTAATTTCTTCCAGAACACAGATCTATTTCCACATAAAGTGCTGTAGAAAAATGTTACCCTTAAACAGGTGTTTCAGCCATAATAAAACACCAAGGATGTCAAACTTTAGGACCTGGTCCTGGGATATTAGATCATATTAAGAAGCTTACAGTTAAACACACAAAATGACATTTGATCAGACACCAAAGCCCATTCAAGAAGCAACTCTGAAAAGTCAAATCTTCCCCTCTTTCAGCCCCTTTTCTAGGTTGCCAATTTCAAAACATCAGTTGTATTTTTATTATATGATGACATTGCATAGAATTGGGAAAGCATAAAGAAGGCCATCACAAGAAATTGTTTTAAAACCCCAGCATTTAAAGGACACAATTCGAACAAATAGGAATGGCTAGAGGCCAAGAAAAGATAATTGTTTGGGTGAGGAACACACATAGCTGAATATGCAAGGAAATGCCAGAGGTTTGCAAAGCAGCAATGGTCTGTGGAGAGCTGCCCAGACTCATGATTTCAGTTCCCCTCCTTTTGATATCTGTAGTAAATTCCTGCTCTCAAATACCTGACAGGCATTCTGCCATGCCCAGATCCTAGGGTACATTTATAGAAAACCTGCAAGTGGCTTCCTGCATGTGGTTTTCAAGCACAGCCCACCACTTCAAGGGCAGTGGCACCTGAGGACTGCTGTTGCTTTGAAAATCCCAGCAGCATCACTCTGTGCTGGAAACAGCCAAACTGGATGGCTACAGACACCTAGAAACTCTAAACCTAGCTCTGCCATCCAAAAATCTACCAAGGCAGAAAAAGCAGTCAGAGACAGGAAAAAGAGCAGTCTTGACTTCAATGAAAATGCATGTACTAGATTTTATTTTCATACTAGCAATTGCCAAAGGGATGTTTCCTGGGATCTTTTAATCTTACATCTCATGGTCTTAAAAGCAATGTGGGACCAACCATACAACTTGCAGCCACACCATGCTCACAACAAGCACTACTCTGCTTTGCATGGCTGGGGATCCAACACCCACATCCTCAGGAACAAATGGGTGTCACCAACCCAGAAAACCACTCGAGATGCAGCAAAGAAGTGAATCTTGCTCCCTTTTCTCTTTTGGAAGCATTGCATCTGTCACAAGTCCAGAAAGGTGGCACCTTAAGCAGGAACAACTCTGAAGGTTCTAAAGAGCATATGTGGGAGCAAGCTCCAGACAAAGAAAAGCATTCACTGCTGAGTGATAAGAACTAATATTCTGGTTTTCAAACTTTTCCTTCGAAAAAATTCTAAACCCGTTGAAAATATTAGACTGCTTAAATTTAATCCTTACTTGGTAGAAATCTATATAACTTTACTGAACTTTGGCCAGACAAAAATCAGTATACTTGTGCCAAGATCTAAATGCAACTTAGACACAAATAAGTTCGATGAAATTTCATGGGAATTAGGCACACAATTCTACAAAGTTCATTTACAAATCTCTAGACATGAAGAATGACTAAATCTCCACACAGGATTTTTGATCTATTCTTAGGAAAAAATAATTCTCAAATGCATTATTGTCATGCTACAAAAGAAAAAGAAAAGCTAAACTCAGTCCTTGTTCATGAAAAGGTTTTAGCAACCCCACGAGGCAAGTAGAAATATGTTAAATTCTTATTGAGTGAGAAATATATGGGTTTCCATAACCTACAGCTGTTAATGATAATGAAATATCTGCCAGCTGCCGTAATCAAAGAAACAGTAACTCAACTAGTTAAAATACCACAGTTAAAAAATGGCTGTCTGACAAAGCATATTTAACATCAGGTAGCATCTCTGCAATTGACAAAATAGACACCCATTCCAAAGATCATCCTCAAATTATCTTTATCTCACTTAGTGGAGTTATGTGATTTAACATGCAGTCATTTTCTCATTAAGACCTAAATATAAAGTACTTGAACAAGTGATTGCTGTATTCAAACTACTACAGAGCATTTCTTTCGTGGTGCTCCTGTGTGTGGTACCCAGAACTTGCAATAACTTGCTTTTAAAAGCCAACATGCTGTAGGAGTCAGGCATCCTGGAGCTGCTTCAGAAACAGCTGCCCACTGGGGCTTGGACAAGGCAGACATTAAAGCCAGCCAGCTTTGGATTTACAGAGGTGATAGATGCATGTAGGATCCATTTACATGACAGAATCTGAGATATTAAAAAAAAAAATCAGAGACAGTCAAGATTTTTTAATCCACAGTTCATAGGCTCCACATGATTTACTTGCTAATGTATCAAATTGCCACAGGAATAACAATCTCTAAACACCACCTTGCACACCCAACCTTAAAACTGCCGTTCTCAAAAGTCACAAAACTGTGTAGCTTTCAATGAAAACTAGCAGAGAGCTAATAGCCAGAACTCTTTAAATATAAGTGTATTCTTAATTTTCATTTGATACAGTACAGAAAATGATGGACACAGGCTGGATCACATGGCTTGTGAAAATCAGAACACTCCCTGAATTCTTAAAGAGCTTACAGGCATGCCCAAATATTTCTTGCACACTGTGAACAAAGTTTGAGATATGACATAAAATAAAGATGTTTTTAGGAATACCATTTATATTCCTCATGTTCCATGAAGGCACAGGATATGATGCCACATATATCCAGCCATAATTTCTAATGATGGCATTGCAAAATGAATTTTGGGAGGGTTCCTAATAAATATATCTTTACTATATTTCATCAAAATTATGGACATTCACCTGTCAGAGCAACCGAGGTGATATTGGTGTTTGGGATGGAAGAGGACAGGACAACAGGAAAACACTAAAAAGCAGAAGCTTCAAATACCAAGGCACTGAAAACTAGCACAGCATAAGTCCCATCCTACCCTAGTTATCTGACCAATCATAATGAAAACAAACTGAGCCAGGCACTCAGTTCTTCACATAACTATCTAAAATTACCTCTTGAAAAACCTATTCATTAGTGACCACTGTGTTACAAGAGGGTTTTCAGAGGCTGGGACTGGCTGGCAAACAGTACATTAACTAAAAATGCTTTCCTAATCAGAATTCATAAAATAATTTGCACAGCTCTATTCTCTAATAAATAAAAAATATCATGTTGAAAGGCTTTCTTCCCCTCATTCACAGCAAAATGAGATATGGTATTTCAAGTGCTGTTCTCAATAGACAGCCATAATAAATATGTACTGAATAAATTGCATACTCTTCCACATATAGAGAGAGGCTATTAATGAACCAAACATTGAGATACCTCTTGACATCAGTAACTAACACAGTCACACTTCTTCAGCTTTCCATTTGCCTCTCACTTCATTTTGACCTGTTTAGTATTTGGAAAAACACCCTAAAACTTTCAATAAGAACTTCCAAATTGTCCAATGATTTAGGATTACATAGACTAGAACGCTATATTATTCAGATACTTTCATCCATTTAAGTAAAAGTTATGGCTTCACAGCACAAGAAAAGTTTATCCTTGAGGTAGGGTCACAGAAACTACCTACTCAAAGGTGTTTGCAAGTTATGGGAAATGCCAGGAACCTTTTGAAAAGCATGTAATGCATGTTGGAAATAAAGTCACTTGTGCTTGGGGTTTTTGCATTTGGGGTTTTTTTCTTCCCCCACAAAGTTATTTCAATGACAAAAACATCCGTGCTGTTGAGAATTAAAAACTAAGAGGTCAATAGTCACACATCAAAGCAACAAAAATCCCCAGGTTTAGAGTATTAGTATGGCCTTGGAAAGAGCCAACCCACAGCTGAGAGCAGCTACCCATTGACCCAGCTATGAACAAATCATTAAGCTGCTCTTACTGGTTTTTCCCTGAACTTACTCAAGGCACTGCTAATTTTTTTTTTGTCTTTGGTTTAGAAAAGAAGAACTCCTTATAAGGGGGACTTTGTTTCTTCACAGAAATCAGTCTCTACATAGAAGTTCCACAAAACTTTTTTAAAGCACTTCACAAAGACTGTCTCCATACAAAATGCTTACTTCTTATGTGAACAATTCAAGCAAGTATAATATCCTCTGTGAGAAAGGCAGAAGAAACCTGCATGCTTTTCTTCCTCTGAAATTATGCAAGCACCAACACAATTCCCCCTGGGACTACTCCAGCAGCAACAGGGTACCTTGAAGGGGCATCAAAAGCCAGAATACATCTCTTCTTCAAATCATGCAGTACACATTCTGTACACTGTGTCCAATTGCAGAAATACAGAAAAACAAAGGGGCACATTCTAGTGTCACAGCTGACTGAACTATGATTCAAAGAGCTCACTGAGGTCAAAGAAGGGGAAAGGGCTGTCATAAATCTCAGTGTAATTCCACTGAGTTATGTGTGAACACAGTTCTTCAGGCAGATTATCCGCCACAACATTGCCTCTCAAGCTCCTCTTGGAATACACTAAATTCCCTGCTTATAAAATTATGATGAACTATCAGCTGTGAGGGTTTAGACCCACATCTGCTACCACCACGTAGTGCTCCACATCCCACTAGGAGTGACTCAGAGTGCAGATACCTCTTGGCTGGCTGCTGCTCCATAGCTACCGTGACTCAAGCAGGAGAAATCCGTTTGCAATTGTTTATAACCACAGCACTGCAGCACTCTCACATTCAGCTGGAGTCAGGCTGAAACAGTCTTCTTTATCCTGTGGGGTTGGAAAAAAGCAACCTTTCAGAAAAACAACACAACAGGAGCCCATCTCAAGCTACTGCTAATGGAGTGGCTGAAAGGGGTCACAGAAAAGGTCCGTCCTCCAGATCAAAGAGTGGAATGACACTTCTAAGAGAGCCAAGAACAAATCAAAACAAGACAGGCAGACTTCTGGCAAGGATGAAGCTGCCGGTCAATATTAGAGGGCACTCATAGAATCCCCTCCCAGATGAGAGCTGCAATACACAGGTCAATGAGGATAGGGACTCACAAGCTGATGGGGAGGAAGAATTCAACTGCTAGAGTTCTCAGATGAACACAAGAGCCAGAGGCAGTCTAAAACCTAGGAAACATTGGTTTGTGCATCCTGGGACAGAGTCCTCTGCATATTGGGGCTGGGGAGGAGCATTTCATAGCACTGCACCCCGTCACAGTATGGAACATATCAGGGCACCTTAATAAGTGTATTTCATAGCACTCTAACAGGTTATTTCATAGCCAGAAGAGACTATTTCGGGAGAACATGTTATAACAGTGATTTTCATTCACCTGAGAATTCACAAAAACAGAGAGGTATTTATACAGTAGGAACAAGAGGCAGACACTTCACCCCTTCTGTTCAAACTATTTCTTGTAGAACTGTATTTTACAATATATCCCCAAGACATAAAACAGAATTTTAAGAAGTAGTGTTATATAATGGTGATGACATTGCAAAGCAGAGCTGTCCTGCCACTTGCTCAAGACTAGACCACCGTGCTCTTTCTGTACCCCAGGGGAATTAGTCTGGCAAACTATTTTGTTCTGTATCTTTTTGTGCTCTTTTTTTACTTCTAAACAACCAACCCTCTGATTTCCTTAATATGTAAAAAAAAAAAAATAAATTAATTAATGAATTCTTCAAAATAGATACCTACACTGTTGCCAACCTCATTAATGCAAACTAAACTGAGCCCTCCCTACACTTGCCCTCACACTCAGCGAGCTCACCCCCAGCTCTGCTGCCCTTCTCTGTGCCTGAGAAACTCTCCTGAACAGCCACACACAAGCCTATGAACCCACACCATATATAAAGACACCAGGGGTAAATCTTCTTTCAAATACAAGCTGTAAGAGAAGAGGTATTAAAAACCAAAATCGTTAGTCTCAATACTGGAGAAAATCCAAAGAGGCAGTAGTTCAAACAAAAGATTTTTTTTTTTTTAATCTGTGCTAGAAATTGGAAAGAATAACAACCATCTGCTACGTTCATTTCTCTTGTGGACATTGTATTGAATGATGCAATGTTTTGCCTTTCACTGCTTCAAAAACTGTGTAGGGATCTGCAGGGGAAGTTGAGAGAAGGAAAGGAAAAATGAGACTGATGATGCCCCCAAAGACTGAGGTCCAGACAGCTCAGTAAGGGAGCTTGGACCTGCCAAGAAGGCAGTGAAGCAGCACAGCAGGACCCACCAGAGCCACAGAGCCAACAGCCTGACTGCTCAACAGCTCACTGCAGAGAGCCTTCCTCTGAGCCAGGGCTCGGTGGAAAATAACAGCAAGAAGCTCAGGAACAAAAAGACCACTTGGCTTGAGACCATGCTCCAGGCAGAGGGGCTCTGCTTCTCCAAGAGCAGCTTGCTGCAGCCCCTCAGCACTGGAAAGAGCTGGCCCCAGCGAGTTCCTGCCTCCCACCAGCCCCTGGCACTGCCCAGAGCCTCCAGCTACACTCTGGTGCTCTCTGCCACAGCTGTCCCACATTCCTGCAGCAGGCCAAGCTGAAAGCAAGCTGCACAGTATAAACCTTTTTCAGCACTGTTTTTGCCAAGCACTGACATATTCCTGTACTGAGCACCTAAGTGTGAACTCCCCTACTATTTATTTCCAACTTCCATCATTTTACCTGCTATTGATTTGACTCAAACAATTGGGCCTGTGCCCCAAAACAATCACAAAAGTTGTAATAATTCCATTCAGTAAAGCTAAAGAACAAATACTAATAAATTTAGTGTAATTGGTATAGGTACATATATATACATATGTATCTCTATTTATGAAAAGGTGCCAATGTTTCATTCAAGTTCCACCATAGCCAGACCTACCAAAACCAGCTGAAGTTATCAAGCACAAAAAAAAAAGTGCAAACTCATTAAATAATATTTGTAAGTCATTCTAGAGTATTATCCTTGACACTTCATAAACTAGTTCCAATATTCTGTGGAAACACTGAAGAAAAATGCTCAAATTAATATTTATTACAATTCACTTTAAAATGCTACTTGAACAAATAAGTTGGTTTTGCTTAAAATTTCATTAATTTTGTGAAAAATGTCCATTAAGAATTCAGTAGACTATATCCCCATTATGTTTTCAACTTTAGTAATATTTTATTTCAACATAAATGGAGCATAAAAACTTGAAGGCAAAATTCTAACAAATGCACACACAAGCTTTTCACAAAGAAAAGGTTGTAGAAAATAGCTCGCATACCAAATACAAAAACGCAATCTTAATCTGTAAAAAAACCAATTGTGGTTTCCTAAAAGTATTCAAGAAATAATACTCCAAAATATTTTCATTAAACATTCTTATTTATATCACACAGCCTTCATAAAGCACTAAAAAACACTTAACATAGCCACAACTCCAAAAGTCACTAAAATCAGCTCCAGTACTCACAGCAAATGTCCCCAGTAGTTCTGACAAGGCTGTCCCAACACCTTCCTACAGAGCCCTCAGTTCTCCAGCCCCCAATGCCTCTCACAAACCAAAACCACCTCCCCCCACCACACTATTTCTCTGCAGTTGCTTATACACTCACCCAATTCATTTCTGTGATTGAAATCAGCAGCAAGCAATAAAGGCCAGTGGTGATCAGAGTCTCCCAGAATAACGAGGACCATGACCAACACTCTCATTCAAGGCACCTGGGGAAAACAAGCAAACAAAAAACCAAGGCCACACTGGACCCCAGCATCACGAGCCTTCCTTCATGAAGAACCCAGCTTTTGATCATTGAAGACTTTATTTTATTGCTCAGAAGCTGGAGCTTCACTGACTTTCACAGGGCAACAGGGACCAGCTCACTAAACCCCAAAGAGCTGCCAGCATTTCCCAGCCAGAACCTGCATCAAGCAGCAGGGCTCTCAGCCAGCCGTGGGCTGGGCAGGTCCCTGTGCTCTAGGGTGCCCTGTCACACACCTTGGATCCGTGGGGCACTGCCAGTGGGGATGGCCACTGGGACTGGAGGCTGGGGCTGATTCCATCTGGCTCCACAACAGCCCCACAGCTGGGCACTGCTGAGCCCTCAGAGAAACCTGGTGGTGCCTCTGGGAAAAAAAAAAAAAAAAGTAAGAAAGGGCAAAAGAAACTGCCAGGCAGCAAGCAAAAAGTGTAAGAAAAAGCCCTGCAACCACCAAGGTCAGAGAAAAAGGGAAAGACCAGAAGGTCCTCTAGGCATCTGAAGGGCACAGAACAGAACCCAGAGAGGAGTCCACACTGGAGCAGGTGGAGATGCCCTGAAGGAAACCTCAGCCCATGGAGAGCCCACGCAGGAGCAGAGTGAGGAGGAAGAAGCAGCAGATAGGAGGAGCCGTTGTGAAGTGACCACCACCCCCTATCTCCTTTACATCACTGTGTTTGTGGCCATCCAAATCTAATTTAATTGGCAACAAATTAATTGCCCCCTACCTGAATCTCTTTTTCCTTTGATGGTAGTTAGTAAGTGATCTGGTTTTTGTCTCAGCCTCCAAGATTTTCATTTGCCCTCTCACCCTGCCCTGCTGACAAGGAGAGTGAGTGGGCAGCTTGGTGGGCATTTGGCTGCAGTACAGTCAACCCCCCACACTTCAGTCAGCAATCTCGATGGCCTGACCTTCCACAGCCACCACCAGTTTGCAGTAGTTCTGCAGAGCTAAACATTTGCTGGAAACCCCTCTGATGCCATGTGATGCTTATTTCATGGATCCAGGTGCAACACCGTGGTGAGGAGGACACATGGATTACGCTGTCACTTCTCCCCCACCTGAACCCCCTGTGGGGGTGGTAGGCAACTACTAGGCTGCAAAAATGGTTGTGTAGTGCTGACAAAGGGCTTGCCTTACAAAATCCTGGGCAGCTCCCAGTGGAGTTTCAAATACATATCCAGAAACCTCTGTATGTGCCTGCATTTGCCTCATCCAGTCTTGCATCACATTGTTTCAGTCATGCAGAAAGCAGGACCAACCAGTCAATAAAAATCCCAGAGCTAGGATTCAAGGGATAACAAAGGAGAAATAACAAGAATTTGTGAGATTCCAGCATATGCAACTACAACAGCTTGCAGATGGTTTGGTGGTTTCTAGCGGATATGGGGAGAAATAACATAACCCACAAACATCAGAAGGGTATGACACCAATTAAGAATACCAAACACTTAATTCGGGAAGCCTTACAGTCTAAAAAGAAATACTGACTGTAGAAGGGCTGGGGTTTGTTTGTTCCTGCCCACATGTATTATCATCTGTCTGCACAAGCCACAGGAATTCAGTACAAAGCAGACTGCCAATTTCCAGCAGGTTTGGAAACCAACACTTCTCTTTCCTCATGCACGGATAATGCAGAGAGCTGCACTCAGGATGCTGAGCCAAATTCAGTGTGGCCAGGGCACAACTCATTGAAATGACTACTCAAATTTAAGTGGTATTTAAGCCATCAAAACAAGGATTTTTAGGAAGTTAGATGTTTAATTCAAAAATGCATCCATAGCTCTAACTTCAAATGTATGTAGAATCACAGTTTTCAAAGTGGACATAAAGAAATACTCAACTATACATATGTCCATATATAATTCTTCACAAATACCTATTTAATCCAGCCTAAAAAATCTTTCAAGAGAGAAGTTACACCACATTTTCATGGCTGATAAGTTTCCTCTGTGCTTAGAAAGAAATGGTACTCTGGATAGAAGTCTGAGTCAATTGCAAAATTATAAAAGACAGTGAACACTTATACAAGAAAATTATAATGGAGTGATCACTGAAAACCCTACGGAGGGGGAATCATCCTGACACAGAGATGCTTTACTAGTTAGTTCAACTATGCCTTGAGCTCAAATTACACTTAACCTTGTTCCTGTGGTATTTACTGATATTCTGTACACTGACCCTTTCCTAAACTTTAACCTTTCCTTGAAAGTACCAATAGCTCTTATTTAACCCAGTTATCTCCATCTCAGCCATGGGCAAAGGCAGTTTGCTTCACTTGATGTCATTCAGATTAATCTCTGCATTCCCATCAGCCCTCAGAAAGGCTCATGGGGCAGCCCCTGGCAAATTGCTCAATCTTTCCTCTTCCTTATGCCAACATTTTAAAGGTTCCCTTTGATCTTAGCTGCAAGTCTAGGATGAGTAAACCTCACCAGACCATCAGAGGCTACAAAAACAAATCACAAGTTTTATCATTGCTTCATTGTCCTCAAGAACCCTTGGCATTTTGTGGAGTCTATCTTCTCACAAGCACTCTTTCAGCTCCAGTTAGTTTATATTTCCAGTATAACCCTGAAAGCAGAAAGACACATAAACATAAGTACACTTGTTAAAAGAAATATATATTTATGCACACACAACTTGCTCTCATTCTTTAGTTGTAAAGAACATGTCTTCCCTGACTAAAGTAACGCATCTTTCAGTATCTTTAAAACAAGCCAAATTACAGCCCTGACCCAAATACCCTCTTTTTTCATAGCCAGATTGTATTTCTGTTGTGAATGTTTTGCTTAGGTGAAATTATCTTCAATTTAGCTTGCACTATACTCATGAAGTCATGCAGTGGTATTTTTGCCTTATGCTTCTCCAGATATTGAAACAAGGAGATTAATGGATAAAGGCATATTTCAGCCTCTAGTGATCCGATTTATACTTGGATACTTGGATTATTATTTTTAGTTATATAGACTCAGAAGTATTCTGAAAAATCAAATTAGAAACAGATACTAGTGTTAGGAGAAACTAGAAGAAACTTAGGGCACCAATATGAGAAATAAAATACCCTAAATCCAACAGAGCTACCAAAGGAGCATAGGCATTAAAGCAATTGGATATATAGAACTTCTTACTGCTAACATCTTACAGTTTTAAAATGTAAAAAATTTTCTTCTGTCTTTGTCATCAATATTCTGCATCTGTCTTCTGCAATTTATATATGCTAAATGCTTCTTTGTATTCCTAAACTGAAAAGAGCTTAAGAACAATTTTTCTGAGCTCTAGATTTTGCATAAATGTGGGCTTATATGTAGATGAACTAACTAAGCAGAAGAAGATACGAGGTCTGAAGATAAAGGTGTGAGCCCAGACAAGGTGAAGAGGGGAACAGGGGATGGTAACTGGGCCCATCCTACAGCACCTGGCACAGAGAGCAGGGCAGCTCTGGAGATGGCAGCAGCTTTAACCAGGATCTCCATCCATCAGGTGGGTTCAGGATGATGGGGAAAGCCTGAGGCCAGGCTTGCTGGTCAATGGGTCAGACACAGCCTAGAGATTTGCAGACAGTTCCACAGGGACAGGACAGCTCTGCCACCAAGCCAGGAATCCCATGTGGGCCAGAATCCATGGGCAAGGACAGGCTGTGCCTAAGGCAGAGAGCAGCTGGGAGCACTGCTTAAACAGACACGGGCAGCTCAGGGTTGAGTTTAAATCCTGCTCCTGAGGTTGGAGACCCCAACAATGCTGGTCAGGGCTGTTATCTGTGACCCAGGACACTTGACAGAAGTTTCCTTGAAATCAGTGGAATGCTGCCCTGTTGAAGCTCACTGTTGGTAGAAGCATGTCACTCACTCCAAAGATGATGATCAAATCAAATACAGCTGTTGATGAGCAAATTGTAAGGTGTTGTCAGTGCTCTATTAATCATGGTATCATTACAGGGAAATCAGAAAATTAATCTCTAGTGAACAAGGAGCAAATTAAGTTGCTATATCTCTCAGTCAGTCTAAATCCTTTTTCCATGACAATTAAGTAGCTCTACTAGTACTTAGGATTTCCATCCACTCCCTCACCTACCATTACCAGTGTTTGTGTGGAAAGAATTTTGCTCAAAGGACAGCACAGCTCTCAGTAAAAAGTAAAAACGAAAGGACTTGGCTCTTTCTAACAGGACAAGTTTCCATTAAGCTCATTCTACATCACTACTCAATGTGTTTTACAAACCAGACAGGTGATTTTCTTTTCTACAAGACTTTTAGAATGCAGCCTAGATTGTGCTTATGTATGAATGGAAAAAAGAAAAAAACTCACAAGTCATATCAACTCAAGGAGAATCAATCTCTTCCAGAATCGATGAGGTCTCTACAAAGGCAAATGTTTTACAGCAACCAGAGAACCAATAAAATTTGGAGAAAGTTCCGTCTGGCACATATGTCTAATAAACACATATGTTCAGATGGTTGAGGTTGTTTATACAACCTTCCATCCAAACAATTTCTCCATCACTGTTTTATCTTTTAGTTGTTGTGTTTGGCTGTCAGCAGGGTTTATTTTCAACTGGTTTAAATTAAAAAAAAAAAATTTGAAAATTCCAAAACAAAAAGACAAATATAGCACAGTCATTATTCAATCCATAGTGATTCCAGCAGAGTTTCTAGCAAAGCATGCATTTATAACAGTGACCTGAGCAAACTCACTGGGCCCAGAGGAGAAAGGTCAACTTCTTATTGAGAGAGTTGCATAATTTCTGTACCCTGCTGTTGGAGCCATTTGGAGAGACTGCAGATGGTGAGCTACCACAGTAAAGAAAAGAGGAATAATTCCAAAATCTAGTCCAAAACTCTATCAGCACAAAAAGCTTATCCTTAATCCCTTGCATAGTTGGGTTTAATTTGATCATAACATGGTCTGACCTTTCAAATACCTTTTAAAATTAATTTTCTTCCCATTTCCAACACTTTAATTTCCACAGCACACAAACCTAGAGGGAGAAGTCTAACCTATACAAGATTTAGCACCACCCAGCATTTTTAATCTATGAAGTTTGGAACAATCAACTCAGAGTAACAGTTTGTTTTGCAGTGGTTTGGATTTGACACAGTGTGCAGAAAGTTTCATAGCATATCAGTTTCAGAAATTTTCTAAACAAATGCTTGTAATTTAAGATCAATTTTAATCTAACTCATGCATGTTTTCTAATCAAGTCAAATAGTGACATAATAATTTAAAAGATATTATTAATTCCCAGTTAGGAAATCAGTAGCAAATCTAAAAACTCTAACACATTTCCAACAGTTCTTTCTTTAGTGCTTTTGGCTTAACACCAAAGGCAGATTTTTATTTATCTTCAAACACTGTTGTGTCTGAAAGTAATGTGTCACAAATGGAAGAACTATAATTTTAGTTGGATGTGTAAATCAGTTTGTTTTCTGCAAATTTATAGCATTTGGAGAATACATTTGGAAGTTATGCACAGTACTTTTTAATAGACTGTATTTATTAGCAGCACAGTCCTGAGTGAAACTGGCATTTATTCCTGTTTCAATTTCACACTTAGTATTTGCCAGTTGTATTTTAGCCTGTCCTTACTCATATCTTGAGTTAGCACGATGCAACCAAATTGTCTGCATGCAAATTTCAGTGCAATGTTGTCCTAATTTTAACACAGTTGGAGGACAGATATAACAAATGACTCCAGGATATTCTGAGTAGTGGCAAACAGAAGATAACTGCTAATGCATGAACAAAGTCATTATTTCCCTGTTCCCCTATAACTTAATTTAAAAAATAAAATTGGATAATTACTATATGACTCTTTTGTCAATGTCATGAGACATGGTGTTAAGACAATAGCAGGCATTTCTCAAAAGCCATTCTAAGACTTTTTTTCTTGTCAGTTTATGTTCAAAACAACTATATGCTTGAGTTCTCAGTTCTGGGGTTTGTGAATATCTGTGGAAGACAACAGTCCTTGTTTTCATGGGTAAAGGGGCCAAAAAGCCCATAACTGTCTTTAGGAGTATTCCCTGCAAAGTACTTATCCCCTTTAACACCCCTGTGTGAAGAGTGAAGAGATGTTGAGGCTCTCTTATAAATGGGTTTGTGAACAATCCAGACCTGTGATAGGCCTTAAACAGCCACATCTTTTGAAGAGATTAAAATCATCCTGCAGCAGCAGTCACACAATATTTAGCTGTGAAATGCTGAGCAACATCAAGAGAAAGCCTCTGAGATGTTGAGAAATGAAGTATTGGTACTTGTGAGACAGTGGGGTTTGAGCTGCTGTGAGTGCTGCCCAGCTTTAAATTATGAGCTTTCAAAACTTTCAAAAAGGAGTTATGGCCACATTCTCTTCCTATTCCCCAAAGCAAGCGTTCTGTTGGAACATTTGACTTGAGCAGAGGAACAAAGATTGTCAGAGCTCTGTGTCTGACCTTCTAGCATGTCAGGTTGAAAAACCAATGTAAGAAAATAGGAAAACGCTAAAAAGCAACTGTTAAATGACATAAGTTTAAAAAGAACCTGATGGACCTGGATAAAAATGGCAGTCTTTGCCCCTTAGGCTTGTGCCTCCAGACTAACCTAACAGAGCTAAGGAGGCAAAGTTACAAGGAAGAGATGTGCTAATAGGCATGGCCCTACAAGAGCTGTGATCAGTTAAATCCAACATGTAGTTTACCCGGTTTCAAGTTACCATACAAATCCCAAGTGTGAAGGATTTCCCTGGGATATTAACTTGGGCTCACGAACTTTCCAAGAGACTGAAGGATCCGTTGGAATGGATTGTTACTTCAGCCCTCTGGAATTAACTAGCTATGCATAATTCTTCCTTCCAAATTCCTTCTGCTATTTGGCTCTTTGCCAGAGCCATAAAAAGCAGGAGTTGGCAACATGGAAGAGAAGAGCAGCTTTGGTGCATTTGTTTTCATCACTTTTTTCTCTTGGTTCCTATGTTAGTGTGTAAGCATAACAGATAAGATTTTGACATGCACTCTCATGGAAAGAGAAGCTTAAAATTCAATTGTAGTTGAAGTCTATCTTGCATCCAGAACCCCTAAAATTTATATCAGTCTTAATAAATACTTGGAAAAGCACCAGATGAAGAAACTATGACGTGTCATAGTCTATTCCCATCAAAACTTAGAGATAAGGCAGGAAAAAGAAAGACTTTGCTACAGAACTGCAGAGTAAAAGAGCATCTAAAACTATAGACAAGTCTTTTGCTCTTTATGTAGCTAGTACTAACCCAAAATTATTCTGAGTCCTAGGAATGACCCAGACAGGCAGTGTGATGCAGTCAGAAAGAGACCAGTCTATCAGTTAAAAGAGAAAGCAGAGGTTTCCACGACTGCCGAAATTTCCACTTTGTGGAAAATTCTTCCTATGTCTAAAGAATCAGTGCTCTGTTTATCTTCATCATGGCACACATTACATGCCTTACACTGGACACAAGGCTCCCATCACTCATTCTTGATGTGGTTGCAATTCTGTTTCAAAAGGCTCATAGAAATAGGATTGCAGAGAGTTTGTCTCGATCTCACAGTGCAGCCAAGGCTTGGTTTAATCTTGTGTTGTACCACAGCAGGCTCCGAGGGACCACTCAAGCACTGATAGGCTGAAGGAGTGGGATACAGGCTTCTCCATGCCCTTCCTCATCTCTGATCATGAGCTGAGCTGCAAACTCCAAAGGTATTCCCAGAACATGGCAGCGACTTTGACAAACTGGCTCAAATCCTAAGAGGCCAGTGCAGATCTGACTGGGTCATTATGAATTCATTAAGTAATAGAGAATATGTCAAAAGTGTTTTGGGTGCTGAAGCAGGGCTCCATGTCCTGCTGTTACTGTTGACACTCCCCGTGGCAGTGAAACTCTAACAAGAATTAGCAGCATTTTCTCTGTCCCACTGGCCTGCTGAGTATTTGTGTCATGCACTAGGCATTAGCAGGGAATATTTTTAAAAGGAGAGTTAGATTACTTACATATTCAACAACAACTCCTCACATTTTCTCTAGCTGCTAGCAACTTTGGTTAGGAAAAATAGCTGACCCTCTTACTCCTTGCATAATTAAAGAATCATGCTGTTCTTCCTGTGGTTTTTCTTGCTTATGATTTTCCATGGCAATCCATTAAGTGGTACAGTATTAACAGGGATCTAAAACACCACATTTAATCAACACTACTTCTCACGTATCAACATTTGTGCCCAGCAAACTGTACATTAAATAGTGGCTTTACTGAATTATCTGACTTTTCCCTCTCAAGTCTACACCTCCTAATGGCAACTTTCCTTCTTTTGGTGTAAAATATTGGCAAGGTCAAACCCTGTCATATCACCTGCAAATTTCCTCAAAAGGCTCACAGAACTGGCCTATCTACTTGTACAAACCATGACTGCAAATGTGTTTGGATTATCTATATATTTGGTATTCATGAGGTTTACAGTTCTAGCTTGTAGCCAGGAAAATTGCTTTGATTTTTTTGTAAGTCTCAGAGCAGAAGGCAAATAAAAAATATAATATGTTTACTACCACACACAGTTCTTTAAACTCCTGCTACATTTCCCCTGACAATTCCTTTTCCATTAATCTTCCTGCCCTTGGATATCTCCCTGACATTTTCTGCCATGGCAGCAAAGGACATCTTCTGGTTGACATAATTTAAAGTTCCACTAAAGAACATTTGTTTCTTCGCTTATACTTAAAGGCAGCTGGACTTCATTTCTGGGTCTGAGAGAAACAAACAGCATGAATAAATCATCTTCATATTCAACACATCATTATTTTGAGGCACAATGGGTAGGTGTGTCTAACCAGAATTCCTCCAAGTGCCCATCTCATTCTGCAGCAATTAGGAATATATATAAGGTCTGTAACATTACTGGTTTGCTCCTGGAGTCTGAGCATAACTGAAGTCTTTGGAAACAGTTCCAGTCCTACCAAGGGATCTGACCAGTCTTCAAGAGTGTAAACAACCATCGTCATCATCAGCATGTATAAATGCTCTTTGTCTCATTCTCTGAAAATTGTCTGAGGTACAGAGATAACAAGCAAACTGCAATCTCACTGGCTGGTGCTGTACTCACTGCAGCTGAGATCTGTGTCATAGCCTGTCCTCATCAGCCCTCTGCATCCCCAGCCCATGGGGACACTTCTCTCCAGGCATTTCATCAGGAAAATAGCAAAATCTCATTGGAGGTTTTGAAAGTTTCCTTTCTTACACTACGATTAAGCATCTCTCATCTCATTTCCAGGTAGTTCAGTTTTGGTTGGATAATGGTTTTTCAAATATAAAGGCTAGTACAGGCTGTAACATTATTTTTCTTCCTAAAAAAAAAAAAAAAAAAGAAAAAACTGCATAGACAGTTTAATCTGGGAGAAGATTCATTTACTTTAATAAGAATATTGAAATGCCCCCCCCCCTTTTTTTTTATCCTTCATTTTCTGTCTTCATACCGTATTTTAAATACCTGACCTGAATTTCAGTAGGATGCTGGCATGACTCTGGGGCTCCCTGAGGAACAAGTGGGTATTTCAACCCTGGCCCATCACTGCTTCTGGAATACTAACACATTTTGCTGCATGTGTTCCAGTCCATTTGATAATTATATCCACATTATGAGGTGAAAAATGCAGGACATAATGCAGAGTACAGCTAGTGTATCTGCACTTAGGAAAGTATCATTTATACTAAACTCACACTCTGCTGGAATTCTAGCAGCTTTTCCTTCATGAAAAGATTTTTAATAGCATTTTTACTTTGGTTATTTTGTCTCTCCGTGACATGTGAGTAAAGAAAACACGTTTTAATAAATGAGAGTGCTGGTTTAAAAGACAGTAAGGGAAAGCAGTTGTCTTGATTTAGTTTACAATTTGGAAAGGCTTCAACAAATACAGTACAGCAAGTGCTGAAGCAAAATAGATTAGAGAGGAAACCTTTTCTCCATAGAACACAGAATGACATTTACAGATGTATGGTCACAGCACACCGTACTAACAACTGGGCAAGGGCAGCAGTCTGTTCAGCACCATCTTTGATACAATTTGTTCTCTTCAATGCTTAAAATCTCAATCGGTGAGGCAGAAGAAGAGAGTTTCTCCTGCGGACAAGTGTCAGTATTTCGGCCTGGTCAGGCAGCAAAGGAAGATTCCTCTGAAGCCGTAACAACAGATGGGTGAGAAGTGTGTTTGTCCTGGATGCAGAGTGAAAAGCGTAGGTCGATGTAACCGCGGTCACTGCTCTCATTGCCACCAGGGGAGGCAAGCTGCAAGCTGCCTGTCTTTTCTCCTCTCTACAGTTTCAAGGAATCTGCATCAGAAAGAGCCCACAAAGGTCTGCCACTCTGGCAGCTCCATGAAGCAGACTTAGAGGACATGCCTGGAGGGCAGCAGGCACAGGCTATCAGCACTGCCAGGTGCAAAGGACAGCCAGGAATTCCCCACAGACTGTCACAGCTTTGGAATTCTGAACAGACACAGCCAGAGAAGATTCTGAGAAGCAGCCTCCAGGGATAACTTTCAAAACACAGCTTAAAGAAGAAAGAAATAGTGAGGATCAAGGGTAGGAGAGGCATTGGAAGGACAACACAACCTGGAACTTGACCATTAAATAAATAATTATTTGTTAAAAAGTGAGACTGCAAAAATCTGTTCAGTGAAGATTCAGGAAGAGCAGAGGAATGGGCTGAAAAACCATTTTCAGAAATGTGGAAGCAAAAGCACGGGAACACGTGAGAAAAACTTGAAAAATTGTTCCTAGTCTGAAGTAATTTTTTTCAGTGTGACATGTGACACCATTGAATGCTGACAGGACAATCAAACAGCTTTTCTTTAAAAGTATCTCCCTTTTGTACCACAGCTTCCCTGCAGTGGGAAGCGTTTGGACAAGACAAACCAACATGCACAAGCCACTTCTCAGCAGAGTCACTGCACTCACAGTGCCTTCTGCCCTGGCAAAGGCTGCTGGGGGTACCCGAGCTCCCAGCCCAGACTCAGGCATCTCCCTGCTGCATTTTGCTGCTCTAGCATTACCATAACCCAGGTCTGAGGAGCATGAGCCCTTAGAGGTACCTGTACACCTTAAATCCAGAAGCCTTGTCATCTTCCCACTAATCCGTTGTACAGGCTACTTACTGTACTTCACCGATCTGGGGGAGTTGAAAAAGCTATTTGTTGTCATAGAAACAGCAGGACTTCGTGCTACTGTGCAGCCTGATATGTGAAGGTATCATTGTTTGGCCTTTTTCCAGGTAACCAGATTGAGAAATGCTAAAAAGCTTTAAAAAAAGCTCCTGAAATTTTGCCAAATAATCAAACCTATGGTTCTCACAAACACATTCAAATATTTACTAATTATTGTGGAAAAATCTGAAAGTTCCTGGGTATGGGAAATACTGTTGAAAAAAATATGTTCTTGACCCCAGAAAGCAAACAAGCAGTGTTCCTCTTGTAAGGCTGCAGGAAATGTCCAAAAATCTGAAACCAGTTAGGAAGAATCAATTAAAACTACAACCATTGTCTTCAGTCCCCCCAACTTGCTGAGGCTAATATTTTGAAAGCCTATAATTAGAGCAGTAATTTAGGTCAATTCTGCAAAAGCAGCTATCCCAAGGGCTTACCAGCTGCCAGAGAGCACCACTCACTGACCCCACGGACAGGGCAGGAAAGGGCTTTGTGACTTTTCCTTTACTTTCTGCTCTTTGCTGCTGGAGAATAAGAGTGCCAGTAAATGACTGGACTGAATGCTGGGAGTGACCAAACCTTCTGGCACTGCAGGTAAGCAGCTGTGCCACCCTGGTAGCTCCAGAGGAAGACAGGTTTACAGCCAAATTACAGTCACAGAAGCATTTAGGTTGGAAAAGACCTCTAAGGCCATCGAATCCAACCCTTGACCATTGACCACGTTGTCAGCTAAACCACAGCCCTGAGTGGTTTCTTGAATACCTCTGGGGACCATGACTTCCCCACTTCCTTGGGCTCCCTGTTCCAATGATTTAATCACCCTTCCCACAAAGTTCTTTCTGATTCACTGGCCACAGAAATACAAGGCATGTGTCTTAGATATCTTTTACTTTAGACAAACAAAGTCCTTTTACCAGAATATCTTTTTGTTATTGTTGTTTTTCTTACTTTTTTCTTAAAACATCTTTAAACCACCACTTGCAGAACAGTATTTCTTGGTTATGATAGAATGGAAAGATAAATCTCAGGGTGTTGCTAGCTCATAGAAAAGGTGGGATTTTTAACTATTTGGCTTGGCAAATGAGTGTATATGACTAGGATAAGTAATGCTTAGCTGTATGCTGGGCACAGGTGGGAGATAGAAAAAGCATCTTAGATTATAAAGGTCTTAATCCATCTGCATAGAAACTTCCCATTCTCATCTCAACAGTCCAATTTCCTCTCCATCTGTTCCAAATAGTTCAAAACCCTGTGCCATTTAGCACAGAAATCACCATCCTCTTGCTGTAAGCCATAAAAAAAATATCCAAATGGCCTTAGAGGTCCTGTGTGGAGGAAAAAAAGAACCCTGTGATTGCAAACAGCCTGTCTCTGTCATGCAGGTATGACATCATCTGACATCTCTGAGTTAGCACCCAGCTAGTCTATTGCCCCATAAAATATTCTCCATTTTTCTTATTGAAGTAATCTGCTTCTATCACAGAATACATCTTACTCTTCTCCCATTACTACAGAAACAGTCAGAATGCCTTAGGAATCACAAATATGCAATTACTAAACTTTCAGCTCTCTCAGGCTGTGAAAATGGATGGATGTGACACTAAATTGAGCCATGAAAAAAATAAAGGAAAATGGCTGGAAGAACAATCTGTGTGGGAGTGCTTGCCTTAGATTTAATTTCTAATTTTTTGTTGGACATCAGCCTAGGGCTGCAGCCAGCCAAACTGCCTCCTCCTATGCCAGATCCAGCATCCATCCTCTATTCCTTTTACAGGTTTAGTCCCCTCATATTCAACTCTGTTGCCAGCTACAGGAGTAATCTAATGTAATGCAGAAGGACATAAGCCTTTGGGAAAAGACAAGCACGTGAAAGACAAAATTGTCCGTAAAGGGCTACTAATTTACACTGTAAACATAAACAGAACAGCAAGGTAAATGGAAAAAAAAAAAAAAAAGCTGCCATGTTCTAGATTCTTCTTACTTCATTGGCTATTTAGACTGTTGCCACTTGTTAGAGCTCAACAAAAGAGAGGACTGAGAAGCCTGTGGTGATTCTATTTCTGACCTTACCATAGAAGAGAGAGGCTTTAACCTACACTCCTCTTCAACAGCAATGCTGCCTGACCATTAGGTGTGGAAAATCCAGCCCAAGCACTTCCTTTCCCTCCATATGCTGAAACATATTTAACACCCTCACTTGTTAAATGCAAAGTGAGTGTGACTAGATATGCCAGTTTTTTCCAAGAGAGGAGAGGTCATGACTCTCAAAGCCCATGAGTCTGGGTCGTATACTTGATCATCATAGTAATCCCCTTGTTGCCAAAGCCTGGGATTATGCAAGCAGGGGAGTGTTGGTTGTTCTGCTGCATTTTAGTTACTCACATGGACCTGGAACTCTTCACTGCGTGGCACCACAACACAGATGTCTGTCACTGAGATTTGTATACTTATATTTGTTACTACAAATAGTAACACCAGCATGCAGACAAACACAGCAAAGCCCATTTGGTTTTGGAATTATCCCTCATTGACCGATATTTATAACAACAGCTATTAACTGACATGATACACTTTTGATTGCAGAAAGGCACTGAAGTACTTCACTGTGATGAAATACATATATCTGGAGTCCCTGGACATCACTTGGAGACATGGAACACAATGAAAATACAACCATATTGCATGTAAACATTTAAAGAGCTGTAAGTCAAGTATCTTCTTTTTGTGATACATTCAACTTAGTTAGCTAAAAGCTATCAGAAAATTCAGGTCTATTTCAAATACATAAAATAATCACCTGGGCATTCTGATACTTACCTAGGTCCCAGAAATTACAGGACATGTTCCCTGCAGGACATAAAAAGCAAACTACAGTGATATAGTAAAAATCACAGTGCTCCCACTGTATGCATTTGCACCTCACATGAATATGAGAAAAAAGCAGATTTGTTCATATGAACACTACTTCAAAATACATTCTCAAAGGTAAAAGCAAACTCTTTGCATTTGCATGACAGGAAAATGAAGGTGGTGGATACAAGAGACATGGAATCAGACTGTGACATAAGCACCAGATATCACTGGCTGAATTGAACCTCTGAAATTTCTCTGCATGACAATTTCAGGCTTGGGAAATTCCTGCAGCTGCAGATTTTCCTTCTGTCATATCCTTTCCCTGGCTGGGGAATCAGTTTTCTGCAGGAAGCAAATTAATTTCACATCAAGAGTGACATCCTTCCACTGTCCCAGAAGGCACAGATTCTGTGTGGGAAGACACCAAGGTCATTCTGGTGAGATGTTGGGAAGGCAGGTCAGGTAAGTTGCTTTAACTCACCAAACTGAAATCCACAGATCCAGAGATTACTCAGACTGTGCTTCAGGAAAGAAGCAATGGGTGTCCAAGGGAGAAGCATATGCTGGGTCATGGGATGAGTGCTGCAGTACCAGCTGGAAGAAATCTGGCACAAAACTCGAGGATAATCAGAATCTGCAGCTAAGGAAAAATAAAGAATAGACTTTGCAAAATAGAGAACTGTAAGAGTAGATGTAATTTCCCCATCCTTATGAATCATTTATATAATACTAGAAAATTACTAACCAAAGTGGGGAAAACTGGAAAGAAAACAGATGATGTCATGAGATTAATGTTAAAAAAAAGGTTAGAAAAAGAATTATGCTAAAGCATCAACTGAAAAGTTGATGTTGCAAAATTTTGCCCATTTGTCCTTACTTTTATATGAAAAGCTTGTTTTGATTTTATTTCATCTTATTTTCACAGATTCATAGTCTATATCTGCAATATCTAGAACTTGCTGTTCCTGTTTTCTCAGTGGAACTTTCCTTGTGCAAATATTAGAGAGGTTGGAAAAGGTGTGTTTATGTGCCCTCTGCTGGAAATACAGGACTGGCAAAAAATAGTTCCACTCCACACAGAAATCAGCTTCATCATGGATTCAGCAGTTACACATCACACAGGCTGGATTTTGTTTAATGAACCTAGTCAAAATAAACTTTGTCTTAGTTGTTCAGTATTGACTTACTCTTCTATATAAATGCTGGGATCCAAAAACTGGAGTAAATAAAAAGCATCTCTGTGAAAAACAAGGAAATTATGTTTTAGAAAACCATTTAAGTGAAAGTCGAATTATATTGTTAGAAATGGAACTAGTAAAATTTGCATTGCCACATTTACAAAGGCACTGTGTATAGCAGCCACCCCAAGGACAGTGAGGAAGCAAAGGACCTGCCAAAAACTCTAAACATATCCAGCCCCACTATTACATTTCCACTTCTGCTGAAGTCATCCCTCCCCATAACTGACATTATCAGAATATGTTATTTTTCCTTAAGAATTGCTTCTATTCTTTGACTCTGATCCATGAGTTTTTGGAGTTTTTTTGAGGGAAGACTCACACAGGGATTCAATGATCTAACTGAAACATATGCTTTTCCAGCAGTTTTGCAATAACTTCATAGTTAAAATAATAGCAGTCATAACAGAGAAGATTTTCTTGCAGTCTTGCAGTGCTACTACTTTTTTTAACCCAGGGTCAGCTGTGCTGTTAGGCCAGCATCTTAACCCAGAATTCTAGCTAGCATAGGAAAAAGCATGATTAGTTAAAGCTGACAGTAACAACCCACTAATTCAAATGCAGATTGTACTATAAAAATCATGTTACTTCTTTTGCCTGCTCCGCATTTATCTCATCTCCTCCTAAAAGCTAAAACAACCTTTAGGATTATGAGGCATATATGCAGCATTGGTCTTTGTGCTGCACTCTGTATGCATTTGTCACTAATTCAGATCGTCTGGGCGCTAGTAGATCTTCACCATTCATACGGTGTGGAATATCATCATGAAAAATGGAAAAATACTGCACTGGCCATCGTGCAGCACTTCTGGGCTTGGCTTCACCTAGTGAGACTTCACCCCTTGTGCTTTTTTTCTTACTAAATAAAAACTACATCATATTCAAAACTAACACAACTGTCTCCTATTTTTTTTCTCTACATGAGGTTTTGACCTTGCTAGTCTTGTATCTATAAAAGAATCTTTTATAATTTGCCTTCCTCAAAATAAAGTTTCACACACACAACCCCAAGGAGGCAGTGACTGAATTGCATCCTATGGGCTTCACTTTCATAACAAAATTTACACTGCAGAAACATAGGTTGGTAAAGACATTTAAATAAAACATTAGCCTGTCTTCTTCTACCTTTCATGCTGTTATTGTAAATTAATTTTTAATCAGTTCCTACCCCAGATACATCCCCCTTTAAACATAGACTTATCACATACTGTTAAAAGCATTTCTAAAATGGCAATTTAAACACAGTGACAAAACTGCCCCTTAACAGCCCTCTAATTCACATTTATCTCTGGTATCACCTTCAACCACGATGCTCTTCCTTTTTACAAGGTACTAGAGGGGTATTCGAGCTGTGCTTTGGATTGCAGTCCATTTCTGCCTTCTGAGTTTGCTGAAAGGGATTCTGTATTAAACAGGAGGCTTTCAGAGCTGCAAAGAGCAGTTGGGAATCCATCTACCACACATATTTTAGAAACTTCCTCCTAATACTTTATGAGTATTAAAACATGCAATTATTTTAAAAAGCCAGCTTGCTACACTGCTACAAAGTTGGGTCCTGTTCTGTATGGCTGAAGGTCTCTCTTACATAAAAGGAGAGGAAGAGCTCAGTGATTCCTAATACATAAAAATGACAAAGGACACAGCTAACACTGCTTAGCAACTCTCTTTCCATTCTAAACTCTCCTGCTGCTTCTCAATGCCGGATTTTAGACATTTTGCCTTCATTTGCCACTGAGTCGTCTGCATCAGACTAAGGGCTTGGCTTTAGCTTTTTCTTGAGGTTTTTTTCAGGGGAGAGGGGAGAAGAAAGAAAAAAAGAAAAACCCAACCAACCAAAAAGACAAAACAAAAACACAAGGGATCTCAAAATCACCTTCTCATCTCTGCAAGTTTCTCTCTTTCACTGGGAAGTTCTAACATCTCTACTTTTTAAATGGGTCCAACTGAGAAGTGTACTTTTGTTGGACCTGGTCACCCCCAAAACCTGACTAAATCCTACCAAAATCTTCACCAATGCTAATTCATTAAAAATGCAATGGACTTTAGCAGTTGAATTTTCTGAGAGTCTCTCCCACACAGCACGTTCCAGTACTTCCTACCAGGCAATGAAAGCATAAAAACACCAGCTACATACCAGGCTGACACCCGGGATGGGAGTTCCCAGGAGTCACTTGTGCAAGTCAAGGCTCCCCTGGTGTGCAAGGGGTACTCAGGGCTTTCTGACTTGTGCTGTTTGGCTTTACAACTTTAACATTGCATCCAGGTAGCCTTTATGAAGTGATTGCATAATAACAGTATAAGATGCATGAAAATATAAGTGCATTTTGCAAAAGCATTTCGTATTGTTATTATATTCTCTACCAGGACAACTTCCACTGCAAATCTTTAGAGTCTTGCCATAAGAATGAACACTAAGAAAATGAAATATTTCAGGTTAACAACTGTTTCAAAGCATCTAGGGTGAGGCTCAGCAGAGGATTTGGGGTCCAGTGAAGAGTTATTCTCTAGAATAAAGATGTGAAATACTTACTAAGACTGTTTATTATAGCAGTACATTTCTAAACTATTGTCAAGAATGCCTGGACCAATGAAATTACATAAACACATAGCAACAGACATCCAACTTCTGTCCTGATTATTCTTGGACCAAGGGGATCATATGAGTTTTTACATGCTGATTGTGTCCAGGAGGGGAAGGAAGAAAAATGTTAAGTAATTGTAACTGAGGCAGAAGTTGGACCCTTTCAATTCATGATCAGCTGACAAAAACTGACGACACAGCACAGAACCAAGCATCATTAATCCCAGCTAGTTACTTACCTCGTGTATACCCTCTACTTGAACTGTTTCTGCTGTTCTAAAAGGAAAATTAAATAAACCCCAGAGGGATATGGATTTCTGTAATGGCTTATACAGCTCCAGTTGACACAAGCTCTGTACAGGCTATTTCTAGAGACTTAACATCTTACTGACACAACCATAGATGTTATGGATGGATGATATCTGCTAAGCCATCTGTTCTGTTTCACTGCCAAGGCAAAACTCTTCCTACTGCATATTTATTTGACTTTTACAGTAGTTTTAAATACTCTAGTGAATGGAACTTCCCCTGTTCCCCTGGGGAGGTTGGGCTCACTACAGAATACTTTGCATTGGCAGAATTTTTTTCTGGTTTCAAGCCTAAGCTTCCCCTTTTTAATCCCAAGACCTTCCCTGACTTCCGTGCATGTGCCAGTCTCCACATTTCAACACACAGGGAAGAGAAGCTGTACACATCAAGGACTGATAAATGAATGTTTTTAAAAGAGTAAAGATTGCATACACAGAAGGTCTCAGACAAAATAGCATCTACTCTCCTCTCAGAGAATGTCAGGACAGTGGAGTCTCAAATTTCTCAGGTATGAGCTGCAATTACTGCAGTGTTAATCAATAGTTCTAGTAGGTGGAGACAGACTACAGTTTCAGGGCACCAACCCTCCTTCCCTCCTTCATCCACAAGAAAGCAGCAGGAACTTATTTCTAGGCCAGAAGCTCTTTGGAGGCACAGCAGGCAGGCAGCCCCCAGTCGGATTGTGAAGGGTGGAACAGGAGAGAATTCAGAGTCAGGGGAAAGCTGGATGGAGTCTCCCAGCCATCAGCCAGCTTGTCTCACCACAGGGGACATTTTAGTGTACCCCTTTTGGTTTCAATTGTTACATGTCAACAATCTTCAAATCTGGAGTGCTGATAGAAGGATTTTGTATTGCTGTACATCTGCACTGACTACCTTTTGTTCTCCTCAAAACTGATTAAAATCTGACATCTTTAATGCTTTTCCTCAATGCCTTTGCATCTTTCCCTGTGCATAGGTTGATTTCCAATGTAAAAGACTTCGTTATGTAATAAGGTTAACAAGGGGTTCTACTTTTAATCAGCCTCCTACATCCTTGCTGATTTGTAGATTAGGTAACTGAGGTTAATCATTACAAGATTCAATGTCTGGTTTTAATAAGAGTAGCAGAACTCTTCTAGGTATTTAAATACTGAACTTGTATACCTAAGTAATATTTAAAACCAAATTGTTGATAATTTATAACTTTTCTACATAGCCTAAGGTTGGATATTTTTGTGCTTTGATTTGTTTTGTTTCCTCCTAGCAGATGAAGCTGACAAATGTAATGTCAGATAATTTCACTACAAATTGCCACTTTCATCCTTTCTCACTGTTTCTAGTGGGAACATTGCTTGTTTTCAAGGAAGACGATGGCCCACAGTAATGCTGAGAAATATCATTAATAGAGGCCTAAAGTTGATACATGTATTTTTAAGATGTATTTTTAGTACCGCGTTTAAGTACCACATACAGAGTCCCCATAAAAAAGTCCTAGGAATCTGGGGCAATTACTGTCTCCAATGAGATTCTATAAGATTCAGTGGCACATTCTGGCTAATCTAGAAATAGATTTGCAGTCACAGCCCCACAGGTAAAATCTATTGTTTCAACTTTTTTATTGCTTTACAAACAAAAATCTGGTAACAGCATGGTCTGTTCTGTTCATATCTCCATCGTTTTCTGACTAAATCAGAACAGTGAGAACAACAGAAATGTTAAATACCATTGAGTCTAAAAAGTTCTCCTATGAACAACGACATTTTATGACCTACTTTAGATTATTTTAAATCCTTTCCCTGCATCACGCTTCTGTCTTTACCGAAATATCGCACGGGACCACGCGGCAGTGCTCCGTAATTCCTTGCCCGCAGCTCGGGTAGCGGCGGATTCCAGGAGCGGCAGCCGCAGGGTCGGTCCCGCCGCCAGGTGTCGGTCTCGCCGCGCCCGGGGAGCGATCGGCGGCCCCGGATCCATCCAGACCCATCCCCATCCATCCCACCCACCCGCTCCCTGGGACTGCAGGAGCCGCTGGGATGCATCCAGGGACACTCCCACTCCCGCAGCGCGGCTGAAAGCCAAGCTCAGAGTCACGGCTAGGGTTTGTTGGAGCCACTCTGACTAAAGCACCCAAGACCTGTAAGCGATATTTGCTAGGAAGTGAACTAATTAATCACTTGCTACCTGATTACACATTACCTAACCACAGGCTCAACAGCTGACTCTTCTTTTTTGTCTGGGTATGTAAGTTGGCAACTAAGTAAGGTCAAACTAAACACTGCTTCTAGACAGAGCACGGGAGGAGTGGAAGGATAAATCAGGAATGCAACAGAAATGGGGAAAGGTCTGCCGACAGCTGTTTCAGGCTCATGGGGAAATTAACAGCTGTGGTAGGACCATTTTCTCCCCTGCAGGATAGCAACGCATTTCCCTC
Organism: Sturnus vulgaris; assembly: GCF_052056855.1. Taxonomy (NCBI): domain Eukaryota; kingdom Metazoa; phylum Chordata; class Aves; order Passeriformes; family Sturnidae; genus Sturnus; species Sturnus vulgaris. The sequence continues at coordinate 19,621,117 of NC_142251.1, read as the reverse complement.
TATTTTCCCCCAAATCACTGCTCTAAGCATCCCCTCCTGCCATCTCTCTTCTGCCCTACAAGTGAGCAGTTTTCAATGGAAAAGGAGAAGCAGATGAGACTAGAAAAAGTAGGGAGTGGACACAGGCAGGTGGTGAAGGTGGGAGGAACAGGAAGATGCTGGAGCAGTGGGATTTCCCCAGGCTCTCACTATTGCTGACTCCTGGAGAAGCCCTCTGCAGAGCCCAGTTGCTGCTGGAATACCGAGATGTCAGAAGGCAGTAACAAAGATAAGGGTGGTAGGAATTATTGCATTGGGCAGGCACAGAACACACATCCATAGGAAAACACATTCCATTGCCCTCAGCAGTCCCAGAGGAACCTGAGTTTAAATTAGATTTTGGGACAGAAAACAATTAAAACAGCAAAAGTTCCTGTTTGCTAAGTTGTCACACACTAAGTTTTTGAACAAATTCTCTGCATTTTTTACATGTGACAGGCTCAAGCAAAGTACTAAACAAGAGAGACAATTCATTTCTAGCAGCAGAGAATTCCCTCAATTTTCACTAGCAAGTACCAAGAAGAACCAGGCAACGATTTCAGAGAGCATCTGTAGACAAATCCAAACGCAGGCAGGAACATTTCTCCTGCTTTATTAGAAAACTGTCCCCATTAGTAGCCAGTATTTCTCACTCACCTGAGCTGGCACTTACAACAGCTTTTGATAGGCTGATGACACAGTCTGCTTGCATTTGGAACAGTCCTGTGTACTCTCTGCACGGTTTGTTAAATGGGGTGTTGCCATTAATTTTAAAAGACATTTTTAAAACTAGTAACACGATGTATTCACACAGACATTGTTATTTGCTGTGCGTGATGCTTTCTGCTCAAAGCTCTAAGACCAGTTAGTTTATTCTTTAAAAACGTATATGAATGCTCACATCAAGTATTATCCAATTAAAGAGAGTCCAGAGAGAAAAAAATTAAAATCACTGGAGGTATAGAAAAAAAAATCTTTGAGGAATGATCACTTTCATAAGTTAGTCTAAACACTAAGAGAATGAGGTGGCAGCCTGACAGATTTTAAATATGTAAAAAGTTTCCACTACTGCAAATGGAAGAGTAACTTCTATTGGCAAAGTAGATGGAATAAGAAGTGATGGGCTTAAACTGTAAAAAGAGAATTTTAGGGATTTTAGTGGTAAGGATTGCAAAATTCTAGGATAGATGGCCTAAAGAACTTGCAAATCTTCACCCACAAAGATAATTTAAACAAGTTAAAAATGTCTCTAGGATGACCTTCTATACTCATTATAGTTAAAGGTACAACAACATATTAGATTATTTTCGATTATTATCATCTTTTCTGTTAAATGAATTTATGCAACACTAAGATTTTTGTGATACAGCAAGTTTCATAACTTCCAAGTTTGTAGATCATGTTGACTGATCCCTAATGGAACATACAACAGTGTTTCCCCTGTGTCCAGTCGTACTATAACCCCATGGGATTGCGAATTTTTCGCGGACTTCCGCTGTTTCTCCTTCCGTGCCTGGAAGAATCAGGAAAGGCACAGGTAGGTTCCAAAAACTGAAAGAAAAATAGAAGCCAGGTTCCAGGAATCACCTAAGTTTAAGAATGAGCAAAACCACAACAGACTCAGGAGTTCATCTTCCCCACAACCTGAGTTTTAAACAAAGATGCACATTCTGAGAGATTAAAGAAAAATAAAATGTATTTAAGTGGATAATCCTATCATTCTTATGATGGGTGAAGGCTTGAGACAGAAAAGCTCTATCTGGCACAGATGGATGCTGATGTCCTTGGCCCACAGGAAAACCTTCAACTTCACTTCCTAAACTATTGATTAACTGTTTAATCTCCTACAGGGTGGGAGTTGTGACCTGGACTTACCTTTTTTGTTTTGTGTTTTTTTGATTTAGTGCATTTAGGTGAGATAGCAGAGACTGAGTTAGCTCACAACTCAGTTGTTAAGTACAATTACTTACAAAAAGTTAAGTCCTTTCAGAGAAAGGATCCCACCATCTGCAGTGCTTGTTCTGTACCTTAAATTGGGACAAATATTTCACAAAACACTTCTGTGCCTATGACATGAATCTCATTTCTTGCAAAGAAATAGACCCCCACACAGCTGCCATTCACTTGTTTTGCTCTATTCTGGATTCTCAAGAATGAGAAAAAAAAATGCTTATTTTCTTGCTGATGCAGGCTGTCTGAGTTTGCTTAACCACACATTAAACTATGCCTGGCAGGGTGGGGCTGAAGTTTCGTTTTTTCTGAACATCTCAGATTGTCATTCTGAAACTCATAGGTGTGATCAGCTTTCCGGATTTCCCTTTCATGCTGGAGAGCAAAAACACAGACAGCATGAAAGGAGCAGAGGTAAAAGTAAGAGTTGCAACAATCACTCATTTCTCACAACAGTTCCAGCACCACTTCCATCCAAACTCATGGGAAATCTTTCACTGACATCAAGAGTCCAAAGTCTGACCCAGAGTCAGTGCCAATGTCTTGGGCTGTGACCACTTAGTGTAAGATGCAGGTCTTGTCTAAGTGGCCTGAACTTTCATCAACTTTGGTGGAACTCCCACAAGTTCCATTTGTTCCAAGAACAAATGCAATCTGAGTGTAGGATCTGCATTAAATGAGTACCATTCTTGCACAGCTCGTGCAGTCTCCTTTCTGCTTTATGATGCTTTCCATTCATAGTCCCATTGCTAATTAACTGTTGTATAACAACAAAGACTAAGTAAAAGTGCCTTTTAGAGACCATCCAGCAGAGTCCTGTGACAGACCACTGAACAAGGAATAATGGAGTGACACCTGAGTTGCTTAAAAAAACCAAACCAAATCAACAAAATAAATCACTTATGAAAAGCAAGACAAAAATTATAAACTTTCATCCTTCTCCAGAAAAGACAAGTAAACAGTCTAATTTCAACTTCCCTAGAATTTTACATATAAAAGTTTGCTTTTGAAATTTACAGAGAAACCACAAACGGAACTGTAGTAATGCCTCTGCAATCAAAACAGCTTTGGGTACATCTGCATGCCTGGGGGAGATAAATTAGAGTATCTAGGGCTGGAGGGATGAAAGAGAAATCAAGTCCAGACAGCAGCTAGCCATGTTAGCACTGCTGAAACTTGTAAGCCACACAGAATATGGTACATTAGCTTAGGTTGCCCTGTGGTTACTCAGCTTTACAGCATTCAGGCTCAGCTGACCAGGTCAAAGCACAGAGGAGACGTGTCTGCACTTGACGTACCTTCCATGTGAAAGGTAAATTAAATTCAAACACAAACCTCCAGAAACGTGTAGCTGCAAATGGAAAGAAGAAGGGCAGCCTGTTCTTCTGGTCTTCTTTTGCTTTTCATCTAACTTACTCTTCAAACTTCACCTTTGTGAACCAGTAAATTCACCAGATACTGCAGCAGCGTTTTAGAGATTGCTGGGATCAAGGCAGACAAAAGTCCAAGCCTCTTTCCTAAATCACTTTCCTGATCAAGCTCCTTTAACTGAAATGCAAAGGCACACACAGCCACTCAGAAACAGGAGTCAAAGGCAAATGACAGTGTTTACACTCCCGTCTCATATATCATCAGCGACAGAAAGTGCTGTACCTCAACCACAACTAGTAAAACAGGCCAGACATTTCTTTGTAATGGACACAACAGTAACACACAGTCTGAGTGAGTGACTGCACCCCTGAGTATCATCCTGACAGCATGGGAAATCTGCTCATGTACCCCTTGTGAATTATACTTGCAACCATCTCTGTTAGACCAAAATTTTATTTATCCCCCACAACTACCACCTTTGTCTAAAATTCTACGTCTAACAGCAGGGCTAATGGCAAAGTACAACCAGCCTCTAGAGGCAGTCAATTTACACAGTATTTCCAGGCCAGCATGCCATGAGCCAAAGAGGGTCACAATCAGAACCAAAGCCAGCTCAGCAGCCAGCTAGTCTAGAAGAGAACTGAGCAGAAACCTAAGACATGTTTGCTTCTCTCTTCATGTAAGGAGTTCATTTTTTTGACATCCTTTCCACACCTGCAACCCAACAAAACGTAGGGATTACAGTGTTGCCTGAATGTGAAAGTTTTTCAAGCTTTTAAAGGCCATAAAGACTCAGAATATGTTAAAGTTATAATTATATTACTGGCACATGTGGACCTGCTTGATGTACCAAGCAATGCTCACAGCCAACAAGCTTTTTTCAGTTTCCTGACTCCAAATAGGAGGTCTCATGCATACAATTATATCAGTGAAAATCCTACTTCTGATTTGTGGGAACTCTTCCACTTTCAGTTTCATTAAATTATTGCCAAATTCTGATCACAATGAGGAAACACAGTTAAGGCATTCCAGCTGATTGATGGAAAGGAGGGGGAGCTCATACTGGTGAGTTCTGACTGCCATTATTTTGAAGGCAGCATTGTTTTTTTTCCTGACTCATTGTATTATAACAATGACATTCACTTAGAAGGGAAGGAGCAGTTTTATTACATTGATTTCCCATAACAGAAAGAGAGTGGAGGCCACACAAAAGGCTGAGGCTGCAAGGGGCACATATCAAAATGCCTTTAAATACAGCTAAAAATCTTTTGCTATTTGTTCAGTTTTGCTCTGAAGACAAGTGTAAATGAGAGCCATCTTAGTCTCATTTCATGCAGGGACATAGTCAAACAACACAGAAAGCATGACCTCTAGGAATACTTACACTTTCTCCAGTGTACCTGCGTGATTTTGTTTGTTTGAAGTCCTTTCTATCCCTACAAATAAATGCTTTGATTAAAGGAACCAGTCTCAAGGAAACTTCTTCAAGAAGGAAGATCAAAACAATGGTTATTTTATCAACAAAGTACCTGCATAAATGCACACAAGATCAACAAAGGCTAGTGCGAAGGTTGCTTGATAACCTGTGTGAGAAAGCTGGGTCTTCTCCTCGAGCAAGCATTAATTTGTATCATAATTCCCAAGGTGTCAGGTTGGGGTGGTACCAGCCTGTTCTGTGTCTTGTGTCTTCAGTAACCTGTTCCCAGAAGGCTGCCCACAGGTGGATCAGAGATAACACTCAGATAAGTTTGAAGGACCACACTAAAGGCAAGACTGAAATAAACACTTTGTCTATTGTGCCTCAGCTTTTGCACGTGTGCTCAATGAATTTTGTAATTAAATTCCAGCTACCCAGACTTCATTACTCTGGTCTTTAATTTCAAATAGCAGCATCTACTCCGCCTGCGCTTCGGCAGAGGCATTGTCTTGTCGCCACAAATACTTACATTAGCACACAAACACACAACTACTGCTGTAAATCTACACAGTTCCCACAAGAACACCATGGTGTGAGTGGACAAATGAAGCGAGAACAGAAGTGTTCCTTTCTCTTGGACACAGCTCCGGAGAGACCCTTCCCTGCCTCACCCCCGGCTGCCCCGGGGGAGGGAACAGCGCCCACGCTGAGCTGCCCCCGGGCTGGGGCCGGGGCTCCGGGCACGGCCTCGGGCCTACCGCCTCCCACCGCCCCCGCCTCAGCTGGTGTGCTTCAGCCAAGTGAAAAGGAAATGAAAAAGGACACGAGAGTTCTGGCTGTTTTCACACTGCCACAAAGCCCCCCGTCGCTGGCCGGAGGGGAGGCTGCCCGTGGGGCCGCAGGTGTCCGGGGCGGGCACCTGCCTCGCTCCGGGCCGCTCGCCGCGCCTCAAAGGCTGCTCGGAAGGGCGGTGATTTGGTGCTCCTGTGAGATACTTTGCAGTAAATAGACTTATTTAAGTACTTAAGCACCAACGAAAACGCGGTTTCGGTGAAAGCCTGGCCAGCTTCACAGCTGCCGTTCTTGGTTTCTCATTTGTTGGGCTTTGGTTTAGCACCGGCTGCCTGGCCCGGCACCGGCGGAGCCGGCAGCGTTTCGTGCTCCCTGAGGCGCTGCGGAAACCTTCGAGGGCTGAGAGGAGCGGGGGCTGCAGCAGCGCGCCCGCAGCCCGGGACCGCCTTTACCTCCTACGAGACCCTTTAAACTTCTCCCAGTCACAGCACAGGCTTTTTGTTCATGTGCTTATCACCGAGATAAAAGCTATTTTCAGCCCTTTTTCTGTCGTTCGGGTTGGTTTGTCCTGCCGGTTCGGGGGTGGCTGCGGTTCCCCACCGCGGCTCGGGGCTCCCCGCGGCCCCAGACAGCGCCGGGAAGCGCCGGGAAGGGAAAGGCGGCGCAGGAAGCGCCGGGCCGGGCCGGCAGGAAAACCGTGGGGAGAGCAGGAACAGCACGCAGGAAGGGGCCCGGGGGCCAGGGCAGCGGTGTCGGCGGCCTCGAAAAGGCTCGGAGAGGAAGGGAGGGTCGTGCTCACCTCCGAACGTGCCCCCCGAGCCTTTCCGAGGGATGGGAGCCGCCGTTCCCGGCCCGGCCGTGTGTCCGGAGCCGCGGGTGCGACTGCGGCTGCCGCAGGAAAGAGCCCGCGCTCAAGTGCAGGAGTCGCGCTTCTTAAAAGAAATAATATAACAATAAAAACCGACCACGCTAAATTATATTCTGAAATACTAAGGTGCTTTGAATCTTCAAACATAAAAATACTTTGAAAATACTCTGAAATACTTTACATGTTTTAACTGGTTCTGGTTTCTAAAGACAGACTGCTTTTTGTCTGGAGCTTTAAAACGTTTTCTTTCTGTACCACCCAGCATACTTCCATAGCGTAGCTGCTGGGCTCAGTATTGTGTTTCCCCATTCTCGCCGATGCGGTGGGAAAAGGCTTTGCTCACTGAGCCTTTTATGTTAGTTCATCCTATTAAAGCGCCTTGCTTTGTTGTCCTCTGAACCCTCTTTAATGCCTCTGCATTTTTCAGCAAGTTTAGTGAAAAGAAAAACTTCACCGTGTGTCATTAAAGAGTCCTGACTAGAGCCACATTCACCGATGAACTATTTCAAGTTGAAAGATTCACTGTTCCTTCACTATCACCTTAGTTGTGCGGAAAGGTTCTCTCTCTCACACCTACGTCATTTATTAGAAGAATAAATTTTTTTTTGCTTGGGAAATGGACAGTCTCGGAGATGAAGGTTAATCTGAAATATTTCCTCTAACATTTGCAATATGATATATAAAAACAGTCAGAGAGCTGATAAAATTCAAAATGTATTGAATTTCTGAGAACAGCAAAAAGAAAAAAAGAGTTGTTACAGTTTTTGGAATAGAGTTGTAGGCGGCTTTGAAGTAATGTCTCTGTGCCAACATAGAGGATTTGTTCAAAAGGTGAACGGATCATATAACCCTGATCAGAGAGAGAAATACACACTAGCTGCAAGCAATTTCTTATCTTTTGTCTAAACCAGCAGGAGAAGTGGGAGTTGTGATAGAAACAAAAACCATGTAAAAGTGCCTGGTGTCTGGGAAATGGCTCATACAGATTCCTTGTGCAGCAGGCATCCAAGTGCTCCCCAGATTAGCAGAAATCGTTAGACCATAGTTGTGTCTTGCCTGAAAGCAAGAAAGATAACCATGCAGGCTGTGGTGAGTTGTTTTTCAGCACTTCATCAGAACGTGTTTTCCAGCTTACATCTTGATCCTTCTTCCAAACATAAGGATAGGGTTACACACGTTGGTAGATGTTTTTTTCTTCCACCTTAGAGTAACTGATACGGCAGCATCCAGCTCATCAAAGCACAAGGAAATACTGCAAATAGCTTGGTAATAATTGACCCGGCAGACTCTCCCCCTTATTCAAAATGACACAGATACCAGCTCTTTGAATAGTACCACAAAATTCAAAGTATTCACTTGTAAACATCCCTGTGTGTCTATTATACATATCTCTGTGTGGGAGGGTTCATAAGACCTTGCCCAGAGTTGCTCAGGAAAGAATTACAGATCTAAGGATAGAGTTCACAAGTGAAAATTCTCAAGATCCTTAGCTTTGTGTCTGCATAATCATAGAGGATTCCTTAATTTCAAGTGGAAAATATCACAATGTAGTCCAACTCCCTCGCCCAGCAATCTCAAATTATCCCTGAAACCTGTTTTCCCATATACTCTCAATCACAATCTTGTGCCAAATACAATTTTTACATCATGAAAATTGTTATTGCACATCCTGTGTAACCATATAAATTCTATTTCTATTGCTTAAAGTAATTCACACCCTCACCTCCACATTATTCAGCTCTGGCTGCTCAGTATGGGCAAGAATCTGCCTGAGACAGTATTCCAGCAATTTATACCACTATCCTGCTAAGTCAAGAAGTCTTGCTTTATGCCAAGAGTTTCTGTGTTTAGGAGAGCAAAACTACCTTTAGCTCAGGTCAGGACCTGTAAGTGTCAGCTGCCAGCTGTGGTTCACACCAGATTTTTCCCAGGTAGTGAAACAGTTTTCATCCATGATTTCACAAAGCCCAGCAGATAATTTTAACCTAGTATTTATTTGATGATTTCCCTTCAGCCTGCGTTTTCAAAATGTCCATTTGTTTTCAAAGCCGTACATTTGGTATTTTAATCCCACTTTTAGCTGAGTAGAGTGATTCTGAATAAACACAGCAATTGCTACAGACACATCTTAATATTTCATGGAGTTTGGGTTACACACGTTTCTGACAAGTTGTTTTTATGTACAGTCATTGTACCGTGCACCTAAAAATGGGTCTTCTCCAAGCAATCATTCAGAAAAGCTCAAAATAAATATTGGCCTTTGTGTCAGGTTTCCATTATGTGGCTGCTACCCCAGGCTCAGTGGAAGGTTCACAGAGGGTTGACAGAGCTTTGTGAGCTCTGCTTTATTAGGACTTTTCCAAGCCGGAGCATTCCTGGGTGTGGCTGATGGGATTTCCTGCCTTTTTGTCTTGTGAAGGTAGCACGGAAACTCCAAGTGCAAGGAAACACTTCCCGCTCTGCTGCCGTGTAGGGATTTTCAGCAGAGTTAAGGGATCTGGCAGTAGGAGGGGGTTCGGGGAGCTCCCATACAATATTGCATTGTATATGCACAAGTATCTGCTGCTGATGCTCTGACACAATGTTTCAAACTTGTGCACACAAGGATTGAGTCATCCCCGGGCTGCAGGGGAGATGGTCAACACTGTCATTCTCTTCAGTGGATCACATAAACATACAAAACATTACAAAATAATCTACACTAATTATATTCCAAACTTACAAAAAAACTCAAACCAAACCAACTAACCAACCAACCAAAACCCCCCGAAACAATCTTTTGGATAATATCGTAATTTATATTGGCTGCTTGGGTTTCAGATCTCTCTAGGCACTTCTTATTTCAGCAGATAACTTGTACAAGTTACTGTGCCACGTAATCTTATAGCTCGTGTGTGCAGAGTGGATTTAATTGCTGCTAATTACCGTGGAAAATCCTCTGCATGGAGTAATAGTTGAAGAGAGGTTTTGTGACCCCTTGCAATTCTTGCTGAAACTGTGTAAAAAGAAATAAGTTTCTATCAGAATAAATCAGATGATAGCTAATGAGCTAACCCTTTCTATCTGTAAATAGAAAGATTGGATTAGAAAAGCTTGTGAAAGCAAATTATAGGAACTTTATTTAGGGGGATTTTGTTTGGGGTTTCTTTGTTTCTTAAATCTTGACACTTTATTTCTATTGAATTAATCTCATTTTCAAAAGAAAAAGAAACCAACTAAACATATGGGGAATTACTGAAATACAATAGGTGTTTTCCTGGCAGACTTCAGAACCTTGGGGAATTTCCAGCATTTCAGAGTTGAGCAGGTTACATGGCTCTAGTTTGCACACCCATGTTTTTGAATGCTTTGTCAGTTTGACCCTTTTTACAACATCTGATAATGCCTCTACCCATACAAAATGCGATCAGTATTGAGATCTTCCGGGCCAGATTAGGAATTAAGAAATGTTACAGTTGGGTAATCCCTGTATTTCTTAGGTGACAGGGTAAGGCAAGGATGGATAACAGTATTTTTACCCATTTCTGTTCCCTAGTTTTAGTCCTGGCAGCCTGTGGTGTACAGCAAGTCAAAGGTTAGTTCCTGCTGAGTGGTCCATGGGGCATTCCAGCTGCAGCTCCTTTCTTGCTCAATATGCACCCTGCTATACCTGGTTCTCACACAGAAATACCTGGGCAGGGAGCTGCCTAGGAAGTAACAGACAGATTTTATGATAATTTTCTACACTGTTCTATTCCTTGCACTGGAAGAACAGCTAGGAAAAAGAATAAACATCAAAGAACCAGGTTCCTCTGAATAATTCAGGCTATTCTATTTCACGTAGACATTTGGTATAGTGCACCTTTTCAGTTCTCAGTTCATTTTCTCTGCCTCTTTGTCCCATAGCCATCACCAGGACAAAGCTGCATGCCCTTTCCATGCACAGAAGGCAGGCCAGGGATTGGAAGAAGGGTGCTTTCTACACTGCAGCCTCACAAACTGTGCAGTACATCTAGCCTAACCTGCTGGTGTATGGGAATGCATGGCCATGGCTGAGGAGCTGCAGGGTTCTCCCCACGAGCAGGACAAAATGGCCTTTTCATTTCTTTCACAGCAGGAACCCTTACTGTTGTTAATGTTATTATTTTATTACAGTTATTTTTGCCTGTCTGAATCTTGTCTACTTGCATGTAGAGTTTCTGTGGAGGAAGCAGATTTCAGTCACCATGACTGGAGTGTAGGAAATGCTTCCCATGGCCCAGTGCCACACTCTGGGGTGTGCACATCTTTTATTGCGTGAATTACGTAGGGCTTTGAGTTCCCTCCCAGAACTGTGCTCCCCTCACACAATCACTTCCATAGGGGAAACTCATTTTCCACAAAGGCCCACAGTGCTTAGATGAGATAAGCAAGGGATACAGAAACACCAGCAAAGGGAAATGACTCACCTGTGGGCTATCAGCTCCCACTGCAGAAACGGGGTGACAGTCACAAGGGGTCAGTGGCACCATGCTGTGATGACACAGCTCAGCCCTTGTCACAGGATCTCAGATGTGTGGGATGAACAACCTTAACGCCTGTAAGTCTTCAGGAGCTCAGGGGCCCCAGTTCCTTGGATAAAAACACCTCTACAAATTCAGATGTCACTGTGCATTGCCTCATCCCCATACACTGCCTTTATTTACTCACTGATAGCACAAGGGTTTAATTTGGACTTCCATGGTTTATACATTATTGGTGCTCTGCACAGAAGTGACTTTATCCCTAGGACAAAGCAGTGCTTTCCCTCCTGACTGACACAGCCCAGGGTAAACCATCCCTGCCCAAATGAAGGCCTGAGCCAAGAGACACTTTATCTTGTGTACAAATACAGATTTGGTGCTTTTTCCAGCCCTGTTCAGGTCACTAATTAAAAGGCTAGGAAGTGAGCACACATGAAATCATTCCTTCCATACAGGCAGACAGATGGAGAGAAATTCCAGCCTGTTTCCACTCTTTTGTCTTCAGGGCATTTTTGGAATTTCCTTCAGGAAGTGAGGTTATGACCCAGAGCCTTCCTCGGTGAGTAGGCTCTCATTTCCCACAGTAAACCCTGCACAGCGATGACATACAGCACGAGAAGGTGAGGTTTATCTTCACTCTCCAACTGCATCCTGTATGAGTTCCATGGAACTTAAAAGTAATTCTGAGAGGGAACGGCCACCAGAAAGGAAATGGAAGTCAAACCTTTGGAAGAAGTAATGCAGTATCTGTTCAACTACACTGCCACAATCTTCGCTGGCAGACCCAATGGAGCTGCAGCACACACACAGTTCAGGCCATCATTCCGTGTTTCATAAACGCCCTTGATGTTTGCAATAAGCTAAGAATTGAATTTACGAATTATATTGGTGATACAAGTGAATTACTTCACTTTTCTACTCTAGGCAGTCATGGTAAAACTGGCAGCCATCTGGTTTTCCTTCTGTTTGTACTTCATTGGCAGTCGGAGAAGGATTGCTATTGTAGAGATTCTTCTAGTGGCATTTCAGCCACACGGCATATGCTGACAAGAAAGTTATAGTTCAAAATTAATTTTGTATTTTACATGATCCTGTGACATTACACATTATGTCCTCACAGAATGGACTTAATCCCAGCATGTACTAAAATCAAGGAATTCTTTCACTGACTTCTGTGGAAACCACCACAATAGTACAAAACTGCTAGTAATGTGATAGCAGAATCATTTAAAAAATCAGTTTATTAATGTTTAGAAGTCAATAAAGCTATGTGCAAATTGAACAACAGAAGTCAGAAACATTTTAAATACTATTTTTTAAACCAGAAAAAAAAATCCCATCAGTTTAATTGCACTGGAAATTTTACTACAAAGGCAATACATTTTCTTTACAAAATACCAGTCCTAGGAGTGCTGATGACTGTAGATAAGTCCATTGTTCTCAGCTATCCCAGACATACCACATTTGTTATAGTAATACTCTAGGCGCACGAAGACTCCTGTATCTTATTTACATTGTACACATTCAACCCCATTAGCACAGGTTAGAAAAATAGAGAAGTAAAAACGATGCTGTAAAACAAATACATTCAATTTAACGACAGGTACTTCTTCCATGATAAAATACAGACATCTTTGCTGAAATTATAAACATTAATAAAATGTGCCAAAATGTATTGCATTTTGTTATGGAAGTGCATTTATCTAGTCATTTCACTTCAACGTTCTCTTTATTTTTTCTGAAACCCAACGTACTCTTTTCCAACTGATCTTTACTTTTGGAAAGACTGTGAACCTGACACTGAAATACCCCTTCTGTTTTTAGCTCTTCTTACTTAGGCAAAAATCTCACAGTTGTCAATAGTATTTTTTACTATTTTGTAGACTTTCAAGTCATCTTGAAGAGAAATGATGTTTAGTTCTTCCTTGCATGTTTCATGACAATGCAGTTTATTTAATGCTATAGAATAAAAAGGCAATCAAAATATGGGGCCAAATGCCGTTCTGAGCTACTCCATTAAATCTGATGCAGCCAATGGAATTGTACAGGCGAAAGAAACTGCAGAATCTAGCTCATGGTCTTCAATTGTAATATGGACTGACAGCAAAAATTCACAGCTATGATCTTGCTAAGTAAAACCCCAAGAGCTTTGGACTGTGCAAATAAAATCTTATGACTTAACTAAAAGCTCTGCAAAATTATGCCAATTATGGTTGTATGTGGTCTAAGTTATATTTGTGTGATCTCTTTCCATGTTATGTGCTAAACAAACACACTTCTTACCAATGATACCAGAACCACCACTAAATTCAGTACAGAAAGATCTTTGTGTCAGTGGTTTGCTGTGAAGAGAAAAAACTTCACATTCTTCTCACAGGGAAAAAAACCAAGATTCATTCTCCCTTTCTCTCCTCCCCCTTTCTCTTTCTCTCACACACACCAGGCATCATTTCACCAAGGCATCAGTCTTTCAGAGTTACTAAGGAGATTTCAGGATATGAATGCGCCTGACAATCCTGAGCTGCCTCAGTGCAAAGACAAAACATGCTCCAGGGAGAAAGATTTTCAAGCCAGAACAGTCTGTCCCATTTCTTGAACTCCAGCCTCGCAAATGCACCGTTTGCATCATTAGAACTAATGCTACTTGCTCACTCAGCCCAACGCTGCTGCTGTGAGCAGGAGGCGTCCCAGCTCCCTGATTTCAGAGGAAGACTCTGAAATACACCCCCATGGTTACTCCTAAGAAGATGAGGTAACATTGCCCGAAGACATGATGGTTTCAGGATGGTCACCGTCCTCCTTCTGTGGGTGTGAGGAGTTGTCAGACTTACTCCGGCTGAACTCCATACCCCCAATGATTGGCCTTTTGAATTTGGTCCCAGAATCTGCTGGGGGACATTTGCAGCAGCACAAAATCTTGATGAAAGCCCTCCGCATCTCTTTGTTTGTCAAGGTGTAGATGATAGGGTTCGTGGCTGAATTGAGCACAGCCAGTACTAAGAAATACTCTGCTTTATAGAGGATTGGGCAGGCCTTCACTTTGCACCCCACATCCAGTAAAAGCAGGATGAACAGAGGAGCCCAGCAGGCAATGAAGACACTCAGGACTATGATCACTGTCTTGAGCAAGGCTAGTGACTTTTCTGAGCTCCTGGTAGCTTTGGTAATGTTTTTCCGAAATGTCAGCCTACGGCTCCTAGTCCTCACCATGGAGTAGATCCTGCAGTAGAGGACCACAATAGATAACAAAAGGCCAGTGAAAACAGTTGTGCAAAAGAGAATATAGTGCTTGTGGTAGAGAGGCAGCACGGTGGAGCAGTTGGACAAGAGGTTCTTGCAGTTCCAGCCCATGATGGGGAGTCCCCCGAGGATCGCGGAGATGACCCAGCACGCACTGATCAGCAAGAAGGAGCGGAAGCTGTTGCTGCCATTGTGGAGTTTCATCTTCAGCATGGTGATGTATCTCTCAATGGCAATGGCCAACAAGCTGAACACAGAAGCTGACAAGGCAACAAACATGCTGCCTTCTCTTACAAACCACTGGTTGGGTGTCAGGCTGTAGGTTTTGTGTCCAGATAGCAGGAGGTTGGCAGTGTAAGCTACACCAGCCAGCAAGTCTGAAAGAGCCAAGTTCCCAATGAAATAGTACATGGGTCTGTGAAACTTCTTGGTTTTCCAGATGGTAAGCAAGACAAAAATGTTCTCTAAGATTATAAAGCAGCAAATGATGATAAAAACCACCGACGTCACTTTAATTCCAGTGTCCACACTCTCATTTAGCTTTCCCGTGTAATTATAATGCTCTTTGATGACATAGTTGACATCAGTGTTGGTGGGGTTGCTGGTGACCTTCTGTGGGGCAGTGGTGCCGGAGTTCATGGTGCCTGGCTGGGGACGGCTTCCCCAGCGGCCACCGGACGGTGACACTGACCGCAATCCCGGTGGCTGCCCCGCAGCTCCTTGGCCCCACAGCCTGCCCAGCACTGCTGCACAGCCTCACAAACTGCAGCCCTGAGAAACAAGAGGCACAAAACCCAGACTTAAAAGAAGGAAGACAAACAGTGTAGCAAATGCTAAAGGGTTTAAAATAATCTGCTGGTTTAACTGTGCATCAGAGTCATAAATGTATTCACACATGAATCAGTTTCATTCAGCTGGTAAAATACGTTTAAAAGGTGGTTAGGCATATTCAATAGGTAAAGCTAATAAGACAAAAAAAGTCCTGTCACGCAGAACTGAACAAGTTGGAGTCAGCAAGGACTGCATTACTGGACTTCTTCCAACACAAAAGATCTCAAAGCTCCCAGCAGTTAAGTTCTGGTCTTTTTTCTTCAGCGGGAAATGCAACAGCAGAGATTTAAAAAGGGAAAGGGCTTACTTGATTAGATTTAACTCCAAATGTATGAAAGTCTGCACAGAAATTACTTCAGAGGAGATCCGTATTCTCCTCCATTAATAAAGTCTGAATACACTTTTGAAGGGGGTAGTTATGCAACTTACTGATGCCATCTCAAACAGTGGCAAGTTTACTGATGTAAATATAAACAAGAGATCATCTCAGAGCTGTAAACAGGTAAGGGGTGCCCTTGCTAAATACAAGTAAGAACATGCTTTACAAAACCCACAGTAGTAAAAAGTTTAGAAAAGCAAGAAAAATATGTAATTAAGCTAGAGAGCAAGCCCATTCCATGGGTCTGAAACAAAGAATGTAAAAAAAACCCCTTGCATTTAAATAACTAGTATTGCAAGCTTTTGAAATGGGCAAAATTAAGGAATACGTATACAGAGAAAACTCCCTTTACATATAAAGATTTTGTAGTGGACATTTAAAAACAATTGAACCCATAATATCGCGCAAGGAAAGAAGAACAGGCAGATTTCTTAAATTACAGCCTAAGCGGGGAAAAGCAAGAGGTGCGAGACCAGTGGGTTCGGCTCCCTGCTCTATTCCCGGGATCCATCCCGCATCGCCCCCGGGCAAAAACTCCCATCTTCTGTCCCGCACAGCTTCGGGGCTCAGACTCGCAGCGTTCCTGCTGCGTCTCGGTCTCCAGCGCGCACGGCCGCCGTCCCGCACCCCCTCCGCCGGCTCGCAGCTGGGCACACCGGCGGCCAGGCACTCTCCTCCCCAGCCCTACTTTTTTGGGTCGTGGCCCCGAAGGTCGCGCCGAGCGGGGACCGCAGCGCCGGGAGTTCGGGCGTCCCCGCGGTGCGGGGGTTGCGCGGCCGCGGCTCCCCGAGCCTTACCTCGCTCAAGCGCGGCGCGGAGCCCAGACCGGCCCCGCACATCTTGCGTGCCGGCAGAGCAACTCCGGTGGGCGGGCTGGGGGGCTCGGTGGTTTTAATGTTTCTGCAGCTGCTGCTCTCCACCCCGACTCGCTGTCTCCTCCCTCCATGCCCAGCCCGTCACAGCCACCGCCGGCGGGACACCCCCGCCCGCCTCACCGGCCCTGCCCCACCCGCCGGTGCGCGAGCAGCCCGGGCGCTGCCGTGCCGGGCTCCTACAGACCCCGCGGGCGGTACGCGAAGACGTGAGGCGAAGAATCCCCCGCGGGACCCCCTCGCTCTACCGGCCGGGGGACGCGGGGAGGGGACGCCGCGGCTGGGCTTCAGCCGTCCGTGAGCGGGGAGCCGCCGCCTCCCGCCACCGGGCGCACCCGGCACGCCGGGGAATGGGGTGCTGGCACGACCCGGCCGGCTCCGAGCACGGCTCCTGCGCCTCGCGGTGTCCTGGAGGCAGCTGCCCGCCCGTCTTTCTTGCCCCCCGAGTAGGCTATGGCCAAAGGCAGCATTCTGTATGCTACCTCCGTTCTCCCTCTTAGAGGGCAGCGTAAGTCATGCTTAAGGAAACACCTGGAAGAAGCTCTCCCATTTTCTCACTCCACCAAGGTGTGTTTTTGCCGTGGCAGGCCCGGTGGCTGCCACCCGCACTCGCACTCGTGGCAGCAGAGTGACTCACCAGCGGCTCCCCCAAGGAGGCAGCAGCCCGATGGGGCGAGGATGGTGCCAGGCGGCGCTCTGCGGGGCAGAAGCCAGAACTGGCCCATGGGGGATAAACTCAGTTCCTGCCACCGCCATACAGCACCAGGTGTTGGTGTTTCCACGTGAAAAAACAAACAAACAAACAAACAACAAAAAACAAACAAACAAAACAAACAAACAAAAAACCACCCACAAACCAAACCAAAAAACCTCCGAGAGATGAAAAAAACCCAAAACTAACTTCTGCGTGTTCAGAGGATGCTGTAAAATACCTGTGTTTGAAAGTATGAAGGAAAGTTTTTTATGTATTTTTTTAGAAACAAAATTGGCAGTGGCAACTACTTAACTCTGTTACCACGGTATTATATAAGGACAGACACAGAAGTGAGTTTAGGTTTTACAAGTCCATCTCCCTTCAAACTTCTTTTAAAAGAAAACCCACCTTTGGTGTATGTGAAATGCCAGCTCTCATGGTATTCTACCGTTGCACTTACTGCAGAAATTTTCCTCTTCCTTCCTTGCTCTGTTCTTGTTAACTCCAAATTGAAATGTAGAAGAGTATCACAATAGGCCAAAGCTCAGTATATTGGGCTTTTCAGTTTAGAGCATCATGCCTTTCAATTAGCAGGAGCAGTTGTTATGGGGAAGCAGCTTTCCTCTGAAAGACACTAGGAGTATTCTACCCTCAGGAAGAGGGTCCCTCATTTATGCTAATAGTCATGCTTCAATTGCTCCACCCTCTCTCAGAATGACTCAGATAAATTACACTGACAAACAGACATTTACTCTTCCACCACAAAGCTAGAAACTTGAAAAGATATTTACCCTCCTGAGAGCCTGGAGGAAAATACAGCCGTTAAGTCACAACTGTCAGAAAAGGCACATGAGATAAATCATGCTTGAGGTTGACATATGTATCCCCTGCAACTGCCTGACGTATCCCAGATATTTCAAGCTTTCCCCCTTATTTATCTAATACATAGAAGATACTAAATAAAAGTGCATTCACTAGGCATCTTCCTCTAGGAAATAATTCTCACATAATTCTAAGTAAGAGGAACATATTAAAGGAACATGCTTTAATTAAAGGATAGAGTGACTCAGGGTTTCATTAGTCAGATGTGCAAGCTTTCATGTTCAGGCTATTGGTTACCAACTGAGAGGATACCAGCTCAGAGATGTGACATCCAACAAATTAATTGACAGAGGCTGTGTAAAATCACAGAACCATAAAATGGTTCGGGTTGGAATGGACCTTAAAGATCACCCAGTTCCTACGCCACTGCCATGGGCAGGGGCACCTTCTATTATGCCAGGAGATCAAAGCCCCATCCAACCTGGCCTTGAACACTTCCAGGGATGGGCACATCCACCCTTTCTTTGGGCAACTTGTTCCAGGGCCTCCCCACCCTCACAGCAAAGAAATTCTTACCAATATCTAAACTAAGCCCACTCTCCCACTCTTGTCCTCATACTACATGCTCTTGTAAAAAGTCCCTCTCCAGCTTTCCTGTAGGGCTCCCTTTAAATAAATTAAGTAACACAATAAAGTAACCCCAGAGCTTTCTCTTCTCCAGACTGAACAAACCCAACCCTCAGCCTTTCCTCACAAGAGGTGCTCCAGCCCTGTGATCATTATTTGCATCTTACATCTGGACCTGCTCTGACCATGTCTGGTCCATGTCTTTCCTGTGCTGAGGACCCCAGAGCTGGACACAGCACTGCAGGTGGGGTCTCACCAGAGCAGAGCAGAGGGGCAGAATCCCCTCCCTTGACCTGCTGCCCACACTGCTTATGATGCAGCCCAGGATACAATTGGTTTTCTGGCCTGCGAGCTCACATTGCAGGGTCGTGTCCAGCCTCTCATCCACCAGCACCTCCAAGTCCTTCATCTCTGCCTCTCTCAGCCTATAGGGATACAAGGAGTTGCCCCAGCCCAAGTGCAGCACTGGGCAAAATGCACAGGCAATTTCAGTTCCACTCCAAAAGGTGGTTATTTGTATCAAAAAAAAATCATTAAACTTAGACAAGCACACACATTGACAGCCTCCCTGACATCTAGGCAGTGAGGAAACTGAAATACAGCTTCACTCTTCACAGGCAAATGGAGCCAGATCAGCTGGATTTCCACTGAAGGCTATCTAAACCCTTCGAGAAGATAGGTTAACATGGCTCAACTGCACAGGTTCTAACCTGCTTACAAGGGTTGAAACACAAATGCAGGACTCAGGTTGGTCCAGCCAACTCTACTAAAACTGTAGTTGCTGGTAAGTGTTTAGCAAGGGGGTTCACACCAGGGTTATACTCCAGCCTCACCCAGAGAACAAGCCACCAACAGAATGAGAACTCTTTCTCAGTACCTCTCCAACTGTTTGGTCCACTTCCAATAAGGAAGCTTGCACTTCTACTACAGAAATCCAGTGTATATGTAGCTCCTTTGAGAATGGACTCTGGAATTGCCTATGGTCAGAATAAGGAGAAAGAACAGTACAATATTATTCATGCATTTCAGAAATAACCAGAATGCTGGTCTCAGTCAAATGCCAGCAGGAAGGCTGTCCACATCAGGACAGCAACTGACATATTACAGATGCCTCACCTGGCTAAACTGGTTAAAAAAATGTTCTGCAACATGTCAACTAGCATGAAAAGGCAGATGCATTTTTCACAGGGATCCTGAGTATGTATATGGTTTTAGGTAGTTTTCAGGATGAGCAGAAACTCACATTTTAGGGAATGTCATGAACAACAACAAAATAATACTGACTGTATGTGACAGCTGAAGTTCTTGTGGAATTTCCAGTGAGAGCTTCGTGTGGTGAGGATTGCAGAAATCTGGCTAGTCACAGAGCAATTTTCTTGCAGGAAAATGCTTTGATCTTGTCAGAAAATAAGCTGTAAGCTGGGGTCCACCCAATGCCTGCATATCAAAAGACTGGTGGCCTCTGACACCACCAGACCGAGCGCTCCCAGTGCAGCTGGACAACTCACAATTGCATCAGAGGAGTGTCTGAACACTATCCATCTTGAAAAGATAGTGACAATCCCTGCAAGAGAGATTAGCAAAGGATTTTTCTCCAGCACGTCATTCTTCTGCACTTTCAAAACTCTTTGTCCATATAAGTAAAAACTACTTTTATTCATTCTGATGCAATTTAGGTCACAAAGGGAGCCATTCCTCTCTGAAGGCAGTGAAATAGTACCAGAGTGCAGGTTTGGTCACCAAGAAAATATCAAGAATGGTCTGCAGAATCCCCCAAAATTCTCATGACTAGAACAAATATAAAAGTTGGATTCATTATTCTGCTGCAATCCCTAAACAAATATTCCATATTTTGAATCATTCATAAAGATTTACATATATTGTAACATTCTCTTATGTGCCTTCAAGTAATTGATCCTTTTCAAAATATGTAAGGAAAAAGATACATCTAACTAATTTGTTCAAATGGGTTTAAATGACACCTTAAATGAAGTACACGCAGGCAGAAGAAAATTATAATGTTGTGAGATAACTCAACCCGTACTGGGAGACTATACCAGAAAGTTCCAAGAGAGAAGAGAAGATGCTGAAAGTACTTCTGTAAGAAA
Source organism: Sturnus vulgaris (assembly GCF_052056855.1). Taxonomy (NCBI): domain Eukaryota; kingdom Metazoa; phylum Chordata; class Aves; order Passeriformes; family Sturnidae; genus Sturnus; species Sturnus vulgaris. Next base: position 19,600,647 of record NC_142251.1, on the reverse strand, counting down.
GCTACAAAGAGTAAATTAAATTATTTTATTAATTTGTTATCATAAGAGTAAATAAAAACCATTTATATTGATTCTTGAGTATACTGAGTACCTAAGAGAACAATTCAGATTTATTGTTCAGTTTAAATTAATTAATGTTTCAGTTACATTACTTTTCCAGTTTAGAACAATCTCGTTTTAAATTATTCTTTCCACAAGGAATAGGTTAGATGAATTAATTTTCTGTTGATATTCACTGTGTTCAAAAATTCCATATCTTCTTTCCTCAGATTAGAATCAAAAACCTGGTTTGGAGAAAAAAAAAGTCACGAGAACATTGCAAAGACTAAAACACACATATTTATTCAGTATTAGTATTCTGTAACTTAGATGGTCTGGTTTTAAGTTCTTGATATTGATAAATAGTATTAATTAAACGGCTTTTTTTTTTTTTGTTTTAAAAGGCAATTGTAAAAAGGTTACTATATTCATTTTCGTAAGATTCATTTTGTCATTCATTCCTCTTGGGCACAGTGACTGAGATCTGCTACAATCCATCCCTGCAGTGCTCTTTTGAGCAGCACATCCCACAACTCTGGCCACACCTACAGTGCCCTACAGAGGGATAAAAATTACTGGGAAACACAGTGCAGATACTCAATACCTTCTTTCAGGTGTGTAGATATCTTACTACAGGCTGCAAAAAGTTAAAAGTATAGGTACAGAAAAGGTCTCCTAACACAGCAACACAAAAAATTATCAGAAGGCTGGCTTATCTGTTATTTTTACCCAATGCACAATAGTGAGAGGTGAGCTTCAAAGCTTTGGAAGGGGTGTGGCAATGTGGAAAGAGTTAACTGCCTTGGATTCAATCAGTAGCAGCAGGAGCTACACCTACACCACCTTTGCCCCCATTTTCAAAAGCATATGTTAACCACAGAGGTGTGAATATTACGCAGTCGGCTTGGCCTAGTAGATTTGCGAACTTACCAGTCTTACAGTTTATTTTCTACACATGCTACTCAGAAAATAATGCCTTGGAAGTCATGTTGGGGGGACTGGTGTAATAGAAACACTTCTGCAACCTGATTTTAAAAAATTCCTGAATACTCACTTTAAAAACCCATTTTCATTATTTTCCAATGAAACATTCGCAGGTGCCTTCATCTCCAGTAATGCAAGAGATGAAAACCACAAAGAAGCAAGAAAAATAGGGGAGGGAGCTACTCAAAGTCAGGCAGGAAGCTCCTTGGCTACACAGAAAATGGCCTCACCCTTTCCACTGACTTTTAGTTTATATTTTTCTTTTCCTTATTTGTTTCAAGAGTTTCCTTCCATTAGGAGTCACAGAGCTCCCACAGAGGCAGTTGACTGCATTTAGGTAGATAGCACTGATAAATTGCACCTTACTTTAAGTAATGGTTTATCTCAACTGAAAAGGAGTGTCCCAATCAGGCACTACCATAAATGACATAATGATAGGGAAGAAAAAGTGCCTTCAGTTTTCTGGTGTATATCCCTGATCCTATGGGCAAGATGATGGGTTACAACAGATGAAGTGGATGCATTGATGTATCTTAAAAAGGATCACTGTAGAAAGGTGAACAAATTTTCTCTCTAGGGAAGTTTGTTTTACAGAAATAAGAACAAGAGGAAGAATTTCAACCCTGGGGAAGAATATGCATATAATTCCGAGAATTCGCTTGAGGGATAAATTCTGAGTTTAAAACAAAGCAAAATCTTAAAAAATGAGCACCTCTAGGCTAACTGACCAAAGAAGAAATAAACAACAGAAATAAACTTTCAGGTTTGGACATCCAGCACTTTTATACCCTTTTGCTCTTCTGTGTTCTGCATCTTTTACCATAAATCACTCCTGCCTGCTACTCCTAAATCTCATTAGTGTTCACCTGTCAATTTCTTACTAGCCGTCTTATTTCTTTGATCAGTTTTGGGAGTACTTAAAAAGGTTCTTTTAGATGAGGTGATGTGGACTTATTCTTTAGCAGCCTTTGCTTAAGAAGAAAATTATTACTGCCAGGGTAATGCCAATGTAGTTGTAGATAGAAGCATAAAATATGAATCCGTCAATTCTGTTTTTCCTTCTGCGACCTCACCAAAAGTAAAAGAGAACTTGCTCAACGATTCTAAATTTAAAAACATGATACAAAACTTGTGAATATCACAGTCAGAGGAAGAGGCTTCAGTGATCTATCCCAAGGCCACAGGACATAAGAGTTTCAGACTCTTGGGCAATTATAGCAGGAAACAATGGCTATTAGCGAGGCACAATGTGCAAAACTGCTCATCACACCTCGGAGAAAGATAGCGTGGGTCAGCTGAGTCCCAGCACTTAAAAACTTGTATCGTCTCAAATTACACCTCACTTAGTACATAGCTAAAATTAAACTTCTCTGTCGTTCTAAAGGCGCTAATTGGCAGCAATGGAAATGCCAAGAAAGATTACAAAATAATAATGAAAACACCCCCACCACAGAAAAAAGTCCCGAATCAACAACAATGCAGCTGAATGTAATTAGAAAAGTATAAGATTAAAACTGCAACTTGCCACAGCTACTCCATAAGAAGAATGCTTTTTGAGTAATACTATTTCTGATTATTCCTCTCAGTACTCACTGAACTGTTTACATACCAGGACCTAGACTGAGAAAACAGTGGCTTGCCTTCCTCACAAAAGCAGGTGCAGACACCAAAAACATTGTAAAATCTCTTTGACAGAAGGAACATTGAAATATATTAATGAATTCAAAGCCATTCTCACAGTAGCCTAAGGTCACCTATGTGGGGCATTAGCAAGAAAATCTGGTTTAATTACAGTTAGCTCAAAACAGGGAGGTGATCAGCCAGAATCAAGTGAAAAAACCCAAAAGTGTTCTAACAAGCATGGAGCTCTAACCATGTAGTCAGTCCTAACTGATCCTGTTCTGGTAATACTGGAGCTAGAATTTGCTAACCTACATAAAGATTTGGTTCCTTTGACACATCATTTATGTTGGAAACAGTATGTTGATGTGATGTCTGTTCCTTTACAGAGAACTAGAGGTGAAACTCCAACTTGTGTTTTGTAAATTCTTATAAGGTCATCACTCCCAAAAGCCATATTTAGGGAATATCAGGCACATGACTCACTTCTACCTTGTTTTATTAATTCAGATACACTGAGAAGCAAGGAGTCCTTCAACAGCACAGTTTAATTTTTTTTTTCATATTGCTAAGACATTGTTCTAGAAAGTAACTTTTCAAATGCAGTATTAGCTGATAGCCACTGGTAGAAAGGTTTATTTCTGGACAATCTTTCTAACTTTCACTTAGTCACTGCCACAGTTTTATGCAAAAGCTAAAAAAACACCCGGAAAAACTACATTTGCTTTATAAATGAGCCTTACTGTTTGGAAATATTGAACCTCTCATCAGAACAGCTGAGCCAGGTACAGAGCTGTTCTTAGACACCTGGAGTGGCATTCCCAGGTACTGTAGCCCCCCAGACTGCAGGTCATGCTTGAAACTAGAAAATAACCTTGCTCTGGAGATTGTGTATATTTCTCAGAATACCACATTGTGCAGGTATTAGTGAACAGAATTTCATACAATATCTTGTTTTTCACAGAAATTATTCTAGAGGCAAATCTAGACAAATTGTTTTGGACAGGTTTACCAGAAAAAACTAGACAATAACTCTGAGCAGCTGTTAACCAAAAGGTAAATTGGTCTGGATTCTAGCCAAGCTGTATAGCAGCTCTACACTTGGAGGACAAACAATGCAGGCTAGAATATGTGACTGCTGTAAGCCACTTCTTGATAAAAAGCTAAGGAGCTTTGTTTCACAATATGACTAAAGCAGAACAGCACTGGGAAAACCGCCTCAGGAAGTCCACACACAATATAAATCATAATCAGATTTTCCATACCTTTCTAGACACAGGAACTCCTAAAATATCAAACCAATGTGACTACAAGTTGAATAGTAAGGCAATAGATTCTGCAGGCATATTTCTCAAAACAGATCTGAGCTACATATATCCAATTCATCTCCCTATAGAGATACCTATCCTATAAGAAAATCCGAGGAACAGTATAGTCTCTTAAAAGGTTTTCCTGAAAAAACCTAAAAGGAAAGCTAAACTAATTCTCACAAAAAGCTACAAAACCTCACCCCAATTTCCAGTAAGTAATAACAAAGATGCCTTTCTGGCTCTTGGTGCTTGCTGCTCACCTTTCAGCTCCTGTAGTTTATTTTTATCTGGACTTGTCTGGAAAGATTTCTGCTCTGGTTTATCTACAGGCTAGTAACTAATATGCATAGATCTCTCTAAGTCAATGCCACAGTAATGTTGGTGATATGTATAAAACTTTTCTGGTGATGCTCAGATTTTGTGTATTACCATGAGATTATACTTTTATTGGATATTTGCAGTATATTGTACAACATAAGTACTGTTATGATAATGGCATTAACATTTTTTTCATCCAGCTTTTTACTCTTCATATATTGTATCTCTCTAACAAAGTACTTGAAAAATTATTTCATACCCAACACCTATATTGCACACTAACAGGTAGCACTTTTGTCCTACATTTTTCAAGGAGTATTTCCTCATTTGAATTAAACAGCCTGATGCAGGGTCTCATGGTATAAATGGGAGTCTTTGCATGGACTTCATTAAACTGAGGAACAGCATTTGAAATGGAAATATAAAATCTCTTTGAGTGTTGTACAAAAGTGCTACCCTCAAAAATATCTTTTGTCTGTTGCCAATGTTAAGGATTTCAAATCAGTGATCATTATCAGCAGGCATCACTACCTTGATTAGATTCTTACTGTAATCTCTGAATTGAAATTACATTGTGTGACTCACTGATCCCTGAGAAAGCAGAAAAAGCTCAAACCTTGATTCACACAATAAAACTTGGATCCCAGGAAACGTGTCTCCCATCATGCATTCCATTCAGAATTTCAACATCGTCTTCTGCTATTGTAAAATCAAACACCTGTGGGAAAGGATATAGAGTTAACATCATGAACACAGAGAGAATCAACAACCTGATACACTTTCTAGTATTTAACTGACTACAATTCATTTAAAGGTGAGGCCCAATTTTTATATAGTTTTCCTTCGGAAAATTCTTCTTATATTTTGTCACAGCTGACAGGCTTCATTGGGTGACTCATTTTTATTTGCTGTAATATTTATTTTTATTTGCTGTAATATGACTATATTAAGATGGTTTTGTAGCACTCTGGCCTCAGGCAAGGATCTAAGACTAAAGTAGTATTGAAGCTGTATTGACAGCACTCTATTGTCACTGCCAGAGGTAGGTATAGGAATACCCTGATAGCAATCTCTTTGGAAGAAGGAGCTCAGAATTTCACTTACATCCCAATGTTCAGTTTAGAGTGTTGCAGTTCTCTTTCTCAGAACTTTAAACAAAGAGAATTTTTAGAAGGTATCAGGACATTCACAAAGCTAACAAACCAAAGGCTGCTCTGTCTTTTCTATGACTCTACCTTGACAAAACTCTCGCAAATCAGCTAAATACAGAAACAGTGCTACAGTGCCTCAGTACTAACTCAAACTTGAAAACAATCACCTGTCTTCAGAGACAGGTTCTTACAGCCACTGTCTTCTCCTGTGGCCACACCTGCAATGTGAACGATGGTGTCCTTTCTTAGCAGGTGTCCTATTGAGACATTATGGAGAAATTGCTTCTGTTCTCTTTGAAAGAGCTCCTCTGTGCTCAATAAAAAGGTTCTGTGGAGCCTGAACTGTAGCCAAATGAGCTCCTCCCATCCTGCATTATCCAGCAACCACTGTTTTCTGGAATGATCTTTAGTCAAATTTCAGTGCAGTCTCTCAAGCCTTTTAAGCTTAAACCAGGGATCAGTCACAGAACTAGAAACCCTACGTATTATACACTGAGGGTTCAATGGGGACCAACTTGACCATAAGTGGTAGAGACTCAGGCCTACACAGAAACATGAGGGAAGAAAAAGAAGGCAGATGTGATAAACAACTCTCAATGACTATGCCAGTTCCTTCCTCTCTCCATCTTAAGTGTTTTAAGTTTGGATGTAGCATGTTCCCTCAGTTGTGTGAAAGGAATTGTTGGTGCCATAGAGTAAACTCTGTAAAAAGTGAAATTAGTCTGGATTTAAAATATTATCAGGGAAAATAAAAGTATAAGGAAGGATTTTTAAACTGTTTTTTTTTTCTCTGATCTGGTTCCCAATACAGTATCACAAGCAACTGTGCTTGTGCCACAGAAGGCAGCGTGTATGTCAGAATAAACAGTCATGGCAGGAGCTGTATAAACAGGCATGGCCACCAGCAGAAATCCTCATTACATGTATATTGATTCACACCTCCACACACACACAGAGAAAGATAAAAATGGCAGACAGAAGTTTCCTGTCTTCTTGCAAAGTTTCTTCCAGATTTGCCATAGCAGTTCATATCCCTGTGATATTTTTGGAAATAAGTTGTGGTTTGCCTACCCTGAAGAAAGAACACTTTCAGATTAGAGAAACAGAGAGACAAAGCAAGTAATAAATTGAAACTATTTGGTATGAAAAGGAAATTTGAAAAAGGCACAGGGGAATCACACTGCCAATTCTCATTCATTCCCAATTTCTTTGTCCAGACACTTCATGCTGGGACCTTTTCTGCACATTGAGTAGAAGAAGGTAGGGGAAGAGTCAGCTCTGGCAAAACGTGATTTCCTTGGAAGGTCTTCATGTTGGAGCTATTCCCAAGTGAGTTTTAAAGCTTTCATAAACTGTTATGCATAGCATCCAAACTCCTTCCATTTGACCTCTGTGCCTATCCCAAAAAGAACATAACCATAACCAGATTAGGATGTTCTACAACCAGACAAGTAATAAATAGAACTATTAATTACAAAAATTAACTATAAAAGGTCTTCTAGGATTTTTATTTATACACAGTGATTAGCTCTACAGGTCTTTTCTGATATTTGTAAGTTACATTTTATTCTTACATCATGGTCATTTCATGGTACCATCATTTGCCAATTTTGACTGAGTTGTCCCAGTATAAAACTGGGAAGGAAAATGGGAAGGCAAATCAAAATATTAAAAGCTCTCACTTGGATGTTAGTCAGACTTGAGTACATAACCAAATCTTACCTTGCAGTTTTCCTCTATCCTTTCTGCCTTTGTTGACTTTGGAATAGTGACAATCCCATTCTGAAAAGAATTATGCTTCTCATCACTAAAATATACAGATTTTAAGAAAATTATCTGTCTTCAAACCATTACAAGAAATCACTCGCATCGTCTGAGATTTTAGTTTCATTTTCTGAGGAACACTGACATTTTTCTATGCCATTTGCAACTGCAGTTATATATCATGTGTTAATTTCCAACACATTACATGGTCTATATCAACTCAATACATTATTTCACTGCTTAGTACTTTGTATCGAATGACAGAGATGGAATGATGAGGGATACTGCTTGTAACATTGACTTTGGAAACATCTCTTATTGGTGGCTTTTATTCTCTACAACCAGATTATTTTAAAAAACTAATATTTCAAATACTGGCATGATTTGTGTACTATATTCTAAACTTCTAGTACAGCCATCAGTTCATACAGTATCAACATACTGAAAGCAGAAATATCTTCTGTATAAATTCTGGTTTGATGCACAAACCCCAGACTATCTGCCTTTTTTTTCCCTGAGAAAGGAGATACATTTTTATTGCCACCCTCCATTACCTGTATGCTCCAGCGTATGCAAATCTGTGCTGGAGTTCTGCCATACTTCTTTGCCAGCTGAATGACAGTAGGATGACTGAGTGCTTCACCTTTGGCTAAAGGACAGTAGCCTTCAAAAACAATATCTCTGCTCCTACAATAATCAACCAGCTCCTGAGGTCTTTGGAAAGGGTGGTATTCAACCTTAGATAAATAGAAATAAACTTTTAATAAAAACCTTGAAAATACATTTTATAGAAAACATCAATGGAAATGAAAATAATTTTTCTCTTGTTTTAAAAATAGAACGTGAGTGAAGTCATTGCTTCTGGACAGTAGATACAAGGTATTAGTTTTAGAAGATAAATGAAGGCTATTAATTAATATTACATATTTTACCAGTAATTGGCACAAAAGTTAACTGTGTTTTATGTTTCCCTCAGAAGCAAGGTGCAGTTGTCTGCCTGACCGGCAGCTGGACATTCACTATTGCTCTGTTTTAAAGAAATATACACAAATGCACAGTGGAAGTCAGCATCAGGTCATTTTTATTGGTATTTTGAGACTACTTCCTCTTCCCAAAATCTATGTCCTTTCCTGTTTCTTTACTAATGATTCTTTCTAATGATCTTTGAGTTGCCCAGGCAAGGGGAGGGGGCTGAGCAAGGGCTGGGTTTGCAAGCAACCAACCAGAACAACTTCTGTTGTGGTGAGCAAATTCTGCTTAGGGTGAGGACGTGACCTTGGAAGCAAAGACTGTTGGCATGGATTGCACATGGCAAATCTTGTATTCTGTGTGTGGTGTCACCATCAGCTTGTGCAGGGAAGCAGTCATGCTGTGGAATGACGTGTGAAGGAGACCCTTTGTAGGAAGGAAGATTACAAATTGCCAAGAACCAGTTAAAAGAGGAAAAGTAATAAGCTACAAAGACGCAGTTGTTGGGAGCAAAAGGAAAAAGAAGTTATTGGACAGTAATGATCTCAGAGGAGAGACATATGCTGGTATGTAGCTAAAACCAGAAAAGAAACTCTATAATATTAAATAAGTTATTTAAATAAGTATTTCACAGTCTATTCATTTTAAGAAGCATACATTACTCTGCATTTAAATGAAAGTGGGTAGTGTTTTCTTCTACAAAATACAAAATCATGTGATGTATTTTTGTGACTGGTCATCAGCATTGTTCCAGGGATTGAACTCTTACGCATTTTGAAGAAAAATACTCTTCTGAGCAATTACCTCAATACGTGGAATCTGGAAAATTTCTTCTGACACAAAGAGGACAAATGAACATTTCCTGTTTCTCATCTTTAGTACATGTTGTCTTTTCAGACAACAATAGTCAGGAACAATAGGCTGGCAGTCATTCAACATGAGCTAAGAAAAAACTGTGCCCCTGGAAGGCTGGGCTGAGTCAGCCTAAAGCTGCTATGATCTAAATTACTAGGTGGACTCGGGAACAAGGTTCAAGCTGCAGACATCCATGTCTTCAACCTTTGATGTTTCTTGACCTTTGAGTACCCTTTGTATTTCATGTTTATATGTGTAAGAGCAGTGCTTAGGTCATACAGTTATTCACTTGTTTGCACCTGAGCTGGATACAAAATATTCTCATTGTATCTAAGCAAAACTACGAGGGAAAAAGCGAAAGAGCAAGCCAGGTGTATTACTGGATTATTAAAAGGGTAAAAAGAAATTTTATCAGATATTCTTTACAGTAAGTATAGCAAATAATGTAGTTCAGAAAATATTAAATAAAAAATGATGTATTTAGGACCAAATGCTTAAACATCTGCAGTGCCTCTACGGCATCATGTGACTTATTCAGCATTTATTACTAATTAAACTGCAAGTAGAATTTACCTGCTGGTCTAGTAAGATTCCAGGCAGCACAGTTCCAGGTTACACCACGAATGTTTAAATCAAGAGCAGTATGCTGAGATACGACCTGTCTGCTTCACAAGCAGAATACATAGCAGTAACTGCTTCCCACCTGAAAAGATCATACTTTGTGCCTTTCACTGAATCTAGAGACTCCCAAATTTTGTGAATCAAATTTTGACACATGCAGTTTTGTGCTCGTAGAAGCAAGTACTTTTCTTCTTAAATATATTACTAAAATAATCAAATGCATCTAATAAGCACTTTTGAATTTAATTTTTTTAACGAAAACATTCTGGAAGGTTCTAGCAGCGTCTGAATGCAAGGCACTAGGATCCTGAGCTACAAGAGGCATAAGGTGAGTAGTCATCATCTGCTTCCCCTCAAAATAACAGTTCTTGCTTCCTGTCTTGCCCCACCCTTGCTATTTTTGTCACCAGACTTTTCTCAGGCAAAGGCTGTCTGATGTGATGGCAGAGGAAGATCTTGATCCTTTCTGGCACTCTATCCTCATTGATTGGCGTGTAAAAACTGGCATCTGCTTAATAGAACAGTTTGCAGTTCCCATTACAGAACTTCACAGCTGCCACATGCCCAGCCACAGGGGACCTCCAACTAAAGCACTGGCTTTTTACAACACTCATAGCAAATGGGGAAAAGTTGAGCCTAAAAACAACCCTGACACATGGCCCTAGAAAGTCATACCTCAGATGATGGTGCACAGAGACCTTACTCTTTCCATCCTGCTGTGCTCCTTTTCATGTGAGAAAGTTTCTGCACCTCTGGAATTCAGTAATTTTCTCAATGCGAATGCTGCCTTACAATTTTTTCTCTATGAAACTGAAATACAAGCCTATGAATATTTTCTATATAGAAGAAGAGTTTAGGTGAGTTTATATACAAAGGAGTTGTTTTCTAATGTCTCATATGCATTTCTACCTTATACAAATTTACACAATAGAGCTCGATATTAATGGCAATATCAACAAGGTAACCAAGTTTTTTGAGGTCATTACACAATAATTCACACTTCTCCATGACTGGAAAAATATTGATGAACATTCTTACATGGAATTCATAGAGGAACAGTTTATATTTGGGTTCAGTGCATGACTTTAGTAAATAAAACATATATTTATTAAATACTTATAAAATATATTTTTCTCCTGTAATGAGTGACAAGGCTATGAGTCTTCAGAGAGACTTCAAAGATTTCTTTGAGCATAAATCCAAACTTCCTATTGCCAAGTCAATCACAAAACTCTGGCACACAAACCTGGAACTTCTAGGTTGTGATGCTAGAATAAAGTGCCAGCATTTTACAGTGTTTAGCAGTGCTTTTAATAGTATATTGAAATTTTTAAAGGAGCTTGCTTAACAATAAATTACTTAGCAATACCATATTCTTGAAAAGACAGGCCTTTCCTACTTCTTTAAAAGACATGACGGCACTGTTTTTTTCCCCAGGAACTGAAAAGAAAGGCAGTACTCAAAACTTGGTTTGTAAAATAAAAGTACTGCTTATTTCTCCTGCCTTCCTACTTTCTCCTCTTCACAGAAAAAAAAACAACTTTCAATTTTAACACCATAAGGGGGCTGTTGTAATTGTAAGAACACCCTGAATTCCAAAAGCGAAGTATTTTTCCTCCACTAAATATTGTTTCTCCAATATTTAGACTTTGTATACAATGTCTATTTGCAAATGTTTTATATTTAGTTACTACATTAAACCAGTATACAATTTTATGCATAAGTATAATGAAAAAACTGTATTATAAATTGTGTACGGTGAAATAAGAACTCAGTACAGCATTTCCAGCCCCAATTTGAATTTAGAAATTCCTTATTTATTTGATGGTGCTTAAGCAATCTTACCATCAGACTCAGTAACTCTCCAACACCAGACAAGAAACAGAATACATACTTTTTTGAGGATAAGCTGAAGTATGGTTTATAAAATTCCTTTAACTCTAAAAAGGTATAAATTAATGCTATAATAAAACTGTTTGAAGTGGAGCACTTGGCAATGGCATGGGTAATTCATTGTTGGTTTTTGCTTTCAATTCAGAACTGCTGTGTAGCACCTCAAAGAAATGACTAGCAGGGGTCCTCTCCTACCCCTCAGTATCACCACCACCTCAACTTTTTGTCTTCTCTTTTTTAACTTCAGAAAAAGAGTTTTGTCAAATAACACCAAGAAACAGCTGGTCTCCACGAATACCACTGAAAAAATAAGAGTGATAACATTTTGACACTCTGGGTAAAAGGAAATTTCAAAACAAAATCACTATTTTTTCCTTGCAGTGATTTAGTAGAACACTGAAAAGCTATTATTATTTAACAGGGAGTAACAATTAATTCCAAGCTCTAGTAAGTCTTTGTAGACAGGTACTTCTTGAACCTTGGTAAATTCACCAATTATTAAACAGTCATCAACCTGTCCACCATAACATATATTTCAATGGTTTATTTTGAATAACTGAAATTAAATATTTTATATAGTTTTATGCTAATTTAACATTAATTAATTGTCCTTTAGTAACCTTTAGTATAGTGGACAGCTAAAATCAGAGTTGTTTGGTTCTGACAGTCACAGTCTGAGCAACACTTTTATGGCTGTTAATGACATTAAACCATAAACAGCTGCCAGAAATCCTGACCACCTGTACAAAGGGGAAAAGTATGTGCCTGCACTCCATCCATTCCAGTTCCCACATCCATGTCAGCACACACACACTTTCTCTGGCAGGAGGAGGAAGGAATGGGAGCATGAACTTCCAGCACAGCTGTAGGCAGAAACCTGCAACAAGGGAACATTTGTCGAGTGTCCTGGCAGCCTGCCGGTACGTAGGTGGCCATCCTAGGTCTGCCTAGGGCAGCAAAAAAAATTCTGCCAGGGCTGTCACAGCACCTGTCTAAACCAGGAATTCACTGAATTTTTGTGAAATAGGAAATGAGGAGGGAGCAAGGGAAGGGCACTCTTACATGGGTATGTGATTAACTGAGGCTTTCTGTGCTGCTTACAGGAAGCACAAAAGGGTTTGAACACAGGCTTTCCAAAAACTGGTTCACTCTGAAGATGCTAAATGTTCTGTGATTCTTGAATTTTATTTCTAAACTGTTTTATCATCAAAAAACTATCACAGGGGCCATTCATTTGTGCCAGACACAAACAAGCAGCCTGGGAGAAACTGAGTGGGGAAAACATAAGGAAGGACTTCCCTGCTCTTCAGGTCATCTTTTTGAATAGTTTTTCAATACACAAATAGAAATGAAAAAAGAAACTGTATGACTAAGGAAATAGTTTGGGTGTAGCCTTTCATGCACAGGAGTAGGGAGGAGGTAGTTAACTAAAAACACCAATGTAAAAACCCAAACCCAGATACTTTAAATGCATGTAACCACTCACCTGATTAACATGTGGAGTAAGCACACAGTCCTCCTTTAGTTGCTCAAGATGGCTGATAAGAAAATTGCTTACGCCAATTGACTTACACAAACCTAAAGAAAAACAGAACAAGAAAAAGTTTTGGGACAATCCTAACTACTTGGGTGGATGATTGGAAAAATATCACTTTCAAGAGACAAAATTATTTTTCACATTATTTCTGTAGGAAAATACTGCAAAGAAACACAGAAAAACAGTACTGAAATCTAGTTTGACAGTATTATCTGAAAGTGTGGTTCTGCCACAGTCACATTAGGAAATCATTTTATAATCTAAACACACTGGAAACTCCCCAGTGAATAAAAACTCCAGGCTAAATTCTGGGAAAGGCTAATGTAGTATAAGCAAAGAACAATTGGACTCCACCAGAATGAAAAGAAGGAAATGGTGTTCCAAGCAGCTTGCCAAAACTAAAGGAAAGTGGAACATTTGCTGAAGACTAATAAGGTGTTTGCAATACAACCCAAGGACACGCAGCCCAAATGAACCATGTCACACTGCCTGTTTTCTATTAGATCATTACAAGACATTACGTAAAACTCAGTGTAAAATCTTCAATTTAATGACCAGTATCTAAGCAAGAACCATGAAGCTTAAAAACGTAGCTAGATTTCTCAGCTGCTGTTGACAAGCAAATGTAGTCAAATGGGACCTAGGTGATATGAAGGCTACCTTTTAAATAAACCTCAAGTGTGTATGCATGTGTACAAATTAAGAGCTGACAGGACTGAAATGAGATGTCTTCCTTCAAACCTCAGATATGATTAAGGCCAACTCCCAGTCCTGGCCTGCCACCACCCCTCAGCCCTGACTTGTCTGGGATAGTTTGGTCCTTCTGCCTTTTGCTAAGCACAGCTGGCAAGGAAGGCAGCTGGGGCTGGGCTAGGAGGGGTCTCCTTAGGCTGTGCACTCTGTGGATCACAGCTCAGACTCATTTCTTCAGTAGGTGAATTTTGTCTGGATTGACTTGAGCTGCATTTCAATTTGTAATGCTACAGATGGAAAGTCTGTGTGTGAGCACAGAAGCCTGATCACTGCTGTTAATCCAGTATTTATTTGAGCAAACCAAGTCTATAAAATGCACAGACATGTGTGTATCTATATACAGAAAAAAGAAATTACATTTTTCTAGTCCTCTATGAAATTCTGTAAGTGAAGTTACAGCTTATTGCTAATTTGTATAAGCAGACTGTTAAACTCCTAAAAAGAATAAAATCAACTTTCACATAAGCTAAAGCATAAACAGCAGCAAAAAACCCTGCACACATACTATCACTTTTTAATGTGGCTTCTTTCATGGAATACCAAAAGAAGAAAAAATATATTAACTACAACTAAAATGCCAGTTGTCATTCCCTAACAGAAATTATCATGGTTCAAAATGTATAACATAATTAGGTTAAAACCTGCACTATAGTGATTTACATAATTTATATGTAGTCTGCCAGAAGGAGCAAAAGCTGAGCTTTTGACAAACAACCCTGGAGTGTCAACACTAATAAATCATTATGTCACAGCAGTCAGAAAAACACGGTTTTAACACAATGGTGAACCAAAATATTATACACTATTGTTGAAAGCAAAGGAGTTACAAAAAAAAAATACTTTAGTGCCCTTGAAGAATAAAGCTTTCATTTCAGGTTGAAATAAAACAAAATTTAGTCATAGATATGAAAAGTGCATTTCCACAAAAAGCTTCCTTTTTTTTCCCCTACAGTATACACCAAGATGTTTTGCTTCTAGCATGTTTCTCACAGGAGACTTTGAAGTCTGTTCTTTAGTGTTAGATTTCCCATCAAGAAATTTCAGGTCAGTTATGTTTTGCATTAAAAGTCATCTGAGCCATTCCTACTAAAACAAGTATTTTAGCATTCATGTCTTCAGAGTGATGTCCCACAGAGAAAGCTTAATTCAAAACTACCAAGAAAGTAAACATCTTCCCAGAAAACAGAGAAATAATTAGAATTTCAATGTTTTTATAGAACCAGTATTTTCTAAAGGGAAATTTTTTTAAGGAACTTCTTTTTTAAGGGAATACACTTAAAATATTTCACTTTCATTAAATACACATACTTGGTTTGGGTGAAGTTAGAGCTCTTCATTTCAACTCCATTGCTTTGGAGATAGTTACAGTTTAATATATGACATTTAAAATGTTTTGACTTTAGCATTAAATTACAATATAAAACACAAAAAAAATAGTAAAACAATTGCACAATCTAACTGTATTTAAAAAATCTTATTTCAGTGCATGGTGGAAACATGAATTCAAAACACTGGAAAATGGAGCTTAGATTTAAACAATCAGTCAATGGATTCTACTCTAGAGAAATGCTTCCATTTGCCTGATGGAAGATTAACACAGTTGCTCTGCATTGTTTAAATGTTAGAAAGACTGCCTTTAAGAAGAAGATTATACAGAATTATTTCCACATTTACATCTTCTGGATTAATTCCTAAGAATGAAGACTTAAGATGGATAAGAAACAGAAGGTGTGCTTAGCTCCTGGGTCTTATCTGACAGACTGACACTTGTGACGATGTCTATCAAACAAGATCCATGAAATCATATCAACAGTAGAAATAAAAAACCTGCATAATGAGAAACTTGTGTAAAATGGTCGTGACTCATTGCCTTGAAACCACCTGGGAGATGCAGGAGACATATTTCCTTATATTTCCTCTCTCATGGAGCACCAACAGAGGTAAGTTCCCCAGAGCTCCTGCCATGGGTCTCAAAAACACCAGAATGCTCTTGAGAATGGGGGCAGGCTTCTGTTTTTTTCCAATTTAATACCTGTTTAGAATGCTTAAAAATCTCATTTCAGACAATTCAGACACAATACATGTTGTTACAACTGTTGTGATTGTAGGTGTCTTTTTAAAGTCCATACTTCTTTTTAACTTAACCATTTGAACTAGTCCTGAAGTTCAGGCTTCCTGAGACAAAAGTTCACAATATATTAGCTATAATCCCTCTAGAAAGTACTCTTAAATATACATTTTTACTGCCTTACTTACAAACTTACAGAGCTTTGACTCAGGGAGAGAAAGCATCCTCCTTATCTCTTTGAGGAAATGATTGGTCTAGCCCCTATGAAGCAGATCTTGAGAAATTGCCAGGTGCAATAAACAAAGAGTTTGCAATTCCCCATTAGCTCCCAAAGGCTCCTGTTATATCTTCTGAGGCTTTGTTCTATTCCTTGCGACTCCACAGGCTCAAAGAAAAAGCAGGAACACTGGTTCTTTTATGCATGCTAAAAACTGACTGACCACAATGCTGGAACAGAAAATTTCATCCAGCTTTGAAAGCCTATCATGAAACTCTGCAAGACACATCAGAAAACATATGGGAAAAATAACAGTTGATTATACTGGGGAAAAAAAGTAAGGATCTTTTTATTCTGCACAAAAAAATCTTGGCCCCCACCACACTGGTAATTTCACCACACTGTATTTCTCCCAGCTACTGTGAAGCACTACATCCTGTTAATGGACTGGTTTGCAATATAGTTGAGTATTAAGCTTAAAGTATTTTGCATTGCAGCTTAGAGAACGACTGGGTATTTTTATCTTTACTCTGTATAATACCAAATCATACAAAGTTTGATGGGCACTGTTAGTCTTGCAACAGAAAAGCATAAATATACTGTCTTGGCACCACAACACTGTTTCAGTACAATACTGAGCCTTATCTTTCTCCAGCACTACTACGGATTTTTATCAAACTTCTAAATACCCTCCGGAATATTAAATGCACAAAGTTCAGATCCAAAAGATTTTGTAAATTACAAAACTGGAAACCGGGTTTGTGGAGCCCACTTTCCTCCCCCTCCCTGCTGCTCTACATGAGTCAGAGCAAGGGAGAATTCCCACGTCGAGTGAACAGTGCCCATTCTGTTGTATCTTCTATTCAGGCCACAGAATAAAAACACAAATGGATCTACTTTTCAAGAGGTCAGCTGCAGTCACTGTATCTTTATTAACAAAGGTTGCACAGGTTGGAAAGGTCCACATTCTCTGTGATACGCAAGCTGGGTGTAAATTTCACTACTCACAGAAACCGTACAAGATTTGATTTCAGCATAACTTGCTAAATCAAAGCTGTGGGCTGAGAGTGCCCCGCATGCAGACTGAAAGCCAAAGCCTTGATAAATAAAGCAGACTACTCTTAGAATCAATGAGGAATTAACTTCTAAATCTGTGAAATAACATGGGTTCC
Source organism: Sturnus vulgaris (assembly GCF_052056855.1). NCBI lineage: Eukaryota > Metazoa > Chordata > Aves > Passeriformes > Sturnidae > Sturnus > Sturnus vulgaris. The sequence continues at coordinate 19,583,376 of NC_142251.1, read as the reverse complement.
CACAGCACAGGCTAAAACACACACACACCAGAAGGCTAAGTGTCCCTCTCTGAGACACACAGAAAGACTGTGGCAAAACTGCAAATACACAAATTGTATTTCCTCCTCCAAAGGGTTTCTTTTTTAGCCTATTCACTGCCACAGTACAGGTGCTTGTCTGCAACTCTGTGACCTTTACTCCTGCTACACTCACCTGTGAACCACGATAAACCATGAGGACAACAGGAGAGCAGGCAGAAGTCCAATTGTTAATTTCCTGACTGAAAACTCATTACAAGTAGTCAGTTTCCACAACCGTTAAATGGCAAACTAAATAGCATAATGCAGCACAGTGCTGGCTTAATGCACATTGTCTCTGACCCTGCAATGTTATTTTAGTTACGTTGACATATTTTTATCCTTATAGTTGACATTACAAACCAGACTAGATTAAAAAACCCAATCTATTACATGGAACAAAATCAATCCCACCATACCTTAATTCAATAATGCCATCACACACTGTGATGTGAAAATGTGATCAAAATTATCAGCAACTCAGCTACCTACTCACTGCCCAGAGTATGTACCCCGAGAAGTAGCACTTTGGAGATACTACAGACAGCACATAGTAAGATTCTAAATAGTTTGTTCCCCCCATAACTATGATGGCACAATTTCCTGAACTGGAATACTTTTTGGACTTCCATATCAGAGAAGATAAAGATTCTCAAGTGGTATGAATAACAGCAATCTAACTGATGTTAATAAATCAATACTGATTTAAAATAGTTAAGAACTTAAGGCTTTATCTCAACATATGCAAAACAGATAAATTATGCCTTTTCCACAAATCATGTATATTATTTATTGGGGAAAAAAAAGTTATTTTGGACAAGGACTTTCCTTTGAAATACATTTCAACATTGCCTTCTTCACAAGAGTTCTTGTATTTACACTGGGACCTCTTGGCAAATCTGTATGGTAGACAACTCTGAACATTTGCTTTAAATCTTCTTGCTTAGCTTGATTATTTACAGTTTTGACAAAAAGGACTCACTAGCAGAAAAGGTATAAACCATACACTACAATAAGTCATGAAACAAAGTATTCTGAAGGATTATTTTTACACTTAGAATTACCCATTAAATCCTTGACATAAAGAAAGAAAAATGAGCAAAACAAATGAGCACAGACATTAATGCAAATTTAGATTCATTCTCACTTTTACATCTGGACCAAAAGAACTTTTTCTATGGTAATATCTTATTTTCAAATAAGATACTAAAATTATGAAGGTTTCTTTATGATCTTTATGTTAGCATTTTTCTTCCACATCTTTATTGCTGTCTTATCTGATGAAGAGGGTGTGGTGCAAAACCAAAATCCTTACCAATCTGCCTCACCAACCACCTCTCACCAATCACCTCCCTGTGAAAACACAGCTCTGAACTGTGCTTCTCATACTAACAACCCACAAGATTTCCTCATCTATGAAGACAGAATATTATCACGTGACAAAGAACCTTTTCTAGGCAAATAAGTGACTTGCTTTTGCTTATTAAAACTTCAGTGCTACTTATGAACACATATTCACAAATGACTTCTACCACCATAAATACACTTGAGGCAAACATTTTGTGGAGCTGTAACACAACTGTTTGAATTGTCAGGCGTTCATCATATAGACTTAAAGCAGAATATACCACCGAGTAAAGAATGAGCTAGAAATTTGTGCCACCTGCACAAAAACTGTATTTGGTTCACTGAACCTTTTCCCTTCCTACTTTTAGAGAGATAGAAAATGGAGGAAGAAAATATCATGACTGAACTGGTCTACACTCAACAATGAAGATGGTAAGAATATTACGGTTGATTAGATATCTTCTCTCACTTGGAATTAAAAAATACAACTTTTTTCCAAGAACAAAGTTATATGGCTTTAATTACGGGGTGAAACAATTTCTGTTACTTTATGAGACTCTCTTCAAATCACACACATAATCATAACAAAAATATATGTCAAGGCACATCAAGGAATTCTGACGCAAGTAAGAATATTTCATGTCAGCATAAGCTGCACTGCTAAACATTAAGAAGATAAGCAAACAATTTTAGTAAAATGGCAGCGAGTTCTAGTGGGATCTGAACCCACAAGAACCACCAGAGTCCTACTCTTGCCAACTTCAGGCAAAAGCCCTGGCTGGAAGCCCTCATTCTTCCCAGCATTTTTAGACAGAGGGACAAGTAATCATGTGCATGTGTGTATGAAAAACTTGCTGAGATGATGGGCTAGCCACAATGCCAAAATCAAGGTCATCAAAGACACTGCTTATGGAAAGGGTCACTTTGCTAGGAACAGCCCAATTACCAGGGAGCATATACAATGACTATTCCCCATGTCAGAGCAGTTTGCCACCCTGCTTTCATCTGCCAGCCGACAAATGCCTACACAGGAATGTTGCAGCTGTCAAGGGAATATATGACTCAATGTATGTATCTTGGAAAGGATTCTGTAGGCAGCCTGGCCTCTGTTCTGAAGTACTGGAGAAGATAATTCCACAAAAGGACAATTTTGAGACCACAAAAATTTAAACCATAGCCTTGATATTACAAGTATTCTAGTTGATTTCAGCTGTTACAACAGAAATAACCAGTTATTATGCACAAATGTCTCACTGACCAAGTTCTAGAATTTTTTTCTCCCTTTTCCCTCAGCACTGTTTATCCCATAACTCTTTAAAGGAAGACATAAACGAAGGCTATTGAACAAAGACACAGGTGTAGAATTCTCTACCTCTCAGCACTGCAGTAGAGTCTTCACTCTGACAGTGACCTGAGTCATCTGGCTCCTGTTAAACAGCTCCAATCAAACTGCAGCAGATTAATAAGTCAGAGAAGATATCAAGAATTTAAAAAAAATTAATAGCATTTAAATAAACTATTTATTAAAGCTATGCTTTACCTCCTCAGGAGGTAATTAATTAAAAAAATCTTCTGATCATTGGGGCTGAATACCAAGACCAGGTGCAGAATTCTGATCGCTGAGCTACCAAACTACTGTAAGACTTGCACAATTCCCTCTGGAAGCAAGGTCAGCCCTAAATGCATGCAAATCCCAGGATCTGAAGACATATGGAAGACACCAGACTGTAAGACAAAACAGAAATCTCTGCACTGAATTCTTTCTTAATCAGCATGTGAAGGTCTCATGAAAAAAGCAGTGTTGTAATTCATCACTATGAGAAATAAGCATTCTAATACTTTCAGCATGATTTGGGGAAATGTACATAAAATTTGTCTGTTTGGTTCATAGTATGGAATAATACAACTGCTATAGGTTTGGATACCACCATAAATACCTATCTACTTTTGCTGACCAGAACTGCATCACATTTTTCCCTGGAAAGGTGTTAAAGGAAACCAGAAAATTTAATTACTTGGCTCTGTCTATACAAGAGGAATACTACAAATATAAACTAAAAGTATAATCTTGCCTTTGTAGCAAAGAGAAGATAGAGGGTATAAATATACAAATTTCAGGTTAAAGAGGGAAAGATGCTGGTAGGACATTTAATGGACTCTAAGAAACTACTGAAGGATTTAGCCAGGAGAAAAGATGAGTATGTTCAGCCAAAGACTGTCTAGATCAAGGGCAAACCAGAAAGACACAGGACCATGTTCCAGATGCAATTCAGGGGGATTAAAACACCCGAAGAAAGTAAAACTTCCAGGGTGTGTTATTTTAACACAGATCATTAATGTAGTATGTCATAGTGTTACAGTAAAAGACAACACTAGCTTTAGAATCCCTAGGAGTGTTTTTGGGCATGCTCTCATATGTGTCATGGTACTCCTCAGGATTCTGGGAAATTGTTTTTAACCTGAAGTGTGATCTTGAGATAGCTGCTCAGTTGCCTTAGGCAGTTGAACAATGGATCCAAGCACAGGGGAGAGTGCTAAAACATGCAACCTTCTTTCAAGTGCTCCTGAGACTCCAGCCTTGGGGCAGTAACCACATTCCTTTAAGTTTCCAAAGTACATTGGATCCAAGCAGTGCAGCCCAAAACTTCAGTATGGTGAGCAATCAGCTGGAGAGGGTAACCAGATCCCCAACAAACACTACCCAGATTCTCATTTTAAATCGTTTGTAACCAGTTCACATCACATCAGGACAAAAGAGTCTTTCAGAGTCTTTCATAAATCCCTTTTGATGAAATACAAAAACAGTGGCAAGCCAGAGAGGGGATTTTTCAGTGATAGCAAAGGATCTCTCTCATCCTACCACTTTCTATTTATGATAATATTCGATGTTACAGCTCAACTCCAAACCTGCATTAGCAGTACATATAAGAAGCATTACTAAGCAGCTATGGATTAAGAAACAGTAAACTTAAGGATGCCCACACATCTCAATGAAAGCACATCTACCAATTCCACACCAAGTTCATTGGCACCTGCTGCCTTCAAATAGCAACAAACCTGCAACAATAAATCCTCTACAGCCAGGAGTACTTGAGAGTTTATGAAAATCAGACTCAGTAGTATGTTTTGTTTTATTCTTTATGCAAGTTTTCTGCTTCCTAAAATATTTATTTTAATAACTCTGACGAATGTGGATGGAGTTGGTATTCTTCTTGTGTCAGCTTTTGACCAATGTGATCTAAAAGTTAATATAATCTTTCAAAAAAACTCCTTTAAAGACTTTTACAGTCTTGAGTACTAACAGGTTTTTTACTCCCCTTCTAGTATAATTGATAATAATAATAGATAATGAATAATTTACATTATTTGAAAATAATGTTTCCTGTCCCAGGTAGGTGGAATTTTGCATAATAAATATTAACCTGGATTTAAATTGAAGAATGAGATTTACAAATACCTGCATTCAAACTATCTGTGAATACAGAGAAGTGATTGAGAAATTCTTGGTAACTTCAGCCAGATCAAAGACTTAGGTCAATACTGACATCTTGTAACCATCTTGCACGACTCTTGCAGACAGTTCCACAACACCAATTTGCTTTCTACAGAGGACAGTGGTTACAGTCTCTGCACTTTCAGATGCTCTTCAGGATGGACACAGCTAGCTGCTAAACGAACTACCAAGTTGAATCATTTCAGTATTACCTTTGTTAATCCACTCCAGAAGCAAATTATTTGTTTAAAATGTCAATCACTGAATGTAAGAATTTCGTTTATAATTTTTTTACAGAATAAACATTTTCCCCAAAGAAATCCCAACAAACAGACAAACAGAATTACAGAATTCCAAACATGAACCAATGACTACCTGAACTAATGTCAAGTTCAGAGAAGACAAAGGACTCCCTTGTTCATAGAACTTGTAATTTCTTCCCCTAATCAATGAAGATTTTATTCTTTTCCTCAAGTAAGGATTTTGACCAAATCCTACATTCGGTTCAAACCAATGCTACCATGTTGCTCACATAACACATAGCAAGTCACAAAGATATGTAGCAAGTGTTTAATCTTCAGTGGAAAATCTAGTGGTTAACCATGCAAACAAATTATTTAACATTTTGCTCAGGAATCACTGCATTTCCAACTCCAGAGTGGTTAACATCTGCGTGTCATTTCAGGAACACATAGTTATGGTCAGGACATCCAGTGTCTGTACCCCTAAAGCAAAAGTGTGGAAGTTAAAGTTCTAAGGCACTTGACTCAACCAGACCATTACATTTTCCTTCCCTTGTAAATGATATGAGGTAATTTCGACAACCAGAGCTGGAAAATTTATCCTCAGCTAAATGAATCATGAGTCTACAGGATGCTTAAATTCAGAAAAAGACTGAGAGTAGCAACATGCAAATTAAAAAAAAATATGGAAGAAATGCAACCACAGGAAAAATAAATCTAGCATGAGATGTCTTTAAGAGGTATCAGGCATAGTGACAAAGATCAAAAGCAATTTTCCCCTCTGTGAGAACAGCAATAATACTTCCACCGACTTATTAAAAGACCACTGAATTACTCATAGTCTTTTCCACTAGGAAGATACAGAGAAAGAAAGATCCTATAAGACAGAAAAGATCACAAAGATGCAAGCAAAAGCAGAATAAATCCCATAGGATAGGAATAATAATAGAATGTGGAAAATACAACCTGTTTGCAGCAAATTAGGATGGCATATCTAGGCACAAATGGCATGCAGTAACTTAAATAATCATCAGAAAAAACCTTCACAGTGGAAGGATGAAATGCATTGTGGAATAATCTGTCTTTGGATGTGTTATTCATGTTTGAAATACTAGGTCAGTGAAGCACTTCTTTAAAAACTGAATGTTGTAATGTCTTAAGTGGCAGAAAACACTTTTAGCAACTTCCCTCCTGCTCAGTGTAAAAAGAACAAAAGATGTATCAAAGATAATTTACTTCTGTGTTTGCAGAGGCACAGCAAAAGGAAACAAAGGACTGAAGTGTAAGAGGCTCTGGTAAAGCTGGTGACACATAGGCTTTAACTGCCTTTGTACAACTCTCCTGCAACAATCACTATTTCAGGAGCTCTGGGTCAGTGGATATCACTTTATCCAAGAAGTCTTCTCCTCACTTGTGGAACTTCTCTGAAGCTGTAAACAGGATGGTCCACATGACCCAAGAACTGTACAACAGGATCTTCTCTCACATCATTTCTAATAATTCTATATACTTCAGGAGCAAAATCCTCCTCCTAAATCTACAGTCTATTCTTCCTATAGCTATGAACATAAACTGACGTTTGCTGTGTACCAAAAATCAAAGTGAGTCATCTGAACTTGAGAGAGTAGCAATATTCTTTCAAAATTCTTCCTAAAAATTAGTCCAAAGAATCTGCAGTTGAGTATTTGTTCCTGATCTAGCCATTTTATTAACTTTTAAAACATAAATGCAGTTATAAAATGGCACAACATATGATAAATTGGAAAAACCTCATACAATTATTAAAAAATCTAAAGACAAATCTTGGCATGATTTATACTTAAAGAGGAGGTTACTACAAAGATGTTCTGTAGTGTTCAAAGTTGTTATGTGGTGGAATAGAGATTTCAATTAATCAGTAGATTTCCTCAAGAAAGTATGCACACCATTTAAATCTCATGGATAGAATCTGACAACATATTATTTACAAGAAGGACTAAATTGCTAATGCTGCAATTTTCAAAGAGATTTTCAGAACTTACACACCCAAACGCCACTGAAATATGAGCATCCAGTTCAAATTAAGTTTTTGAACACCTCTCACTGTGAGTTTCCCAATCCCAAAGCATACTAGAATTCCTTCTTCTAAGGTAGGCTTTGGTATTACAGCACCTTTCTCATAGAGCTCTTCCATCGCTCTCCAGGTTTCAGCTCGGACCTCTCGATTACTTTTACCTGGAATTTGTGCATCAGGCCAGTGAATCAAATAAAGATCTAAAAAGGAAACACAACATGACTGCTTACTAAAGAGTCCAAAAAATAAATATATCAAACCACATGAGACAGCATTTTCCCTCCCCAGAGGTCTCTACCATATTATCATCATAATAGTTCCAATTACTACTCAGTGATTATTACTGGATGTGAGTTGCAATGAATGGATTCTATAACATCACATTAACAGCTAAGGGTAGCAGAACTTGCACATGTTCGATACATGTAGGCCACTGTAATCAGAATTTCATGGTTACATATGATTTAATAAACTTTCCACACATAACAAGCGCTATTTAAATCAAAAGGATTTTGGTCACTGGAATTATGAGTGGACTACTACTTATTAAGTGCTGCAAATCTTCCATTTCATGGGAGATAAATATGGTTGACACTTCTGCAGATATTTTATACCACCTCAGCAGTGGGTCTATCTTTTTCCTTTCTAAAGAATACTTCCACTTATGAATTTCTGCTGGAAACTAGAGCACATTCTTTATGCAGACTTTTGGTAGTTTCATGTCAGCCTTTGTGGGTTTTTTTAAGAATTAAAAAAATATATATTAAGGGAACAAAATGATGCTTTATTACATTTTTTAGAATGTTACCACAATTTCAAACGAAAAATAAGATTTAGTGCTGATGAAATTATCATAGAATCAAATAACCTTTCCCTAACATCCAGCCTAAACCCTTCCTGACACTGCTCCATGCTGTCCCTTGGGTCACTGGTCACCAGAGAGCAGGGACCAGTGCTGGCCCTCCACTGCCCCTTGTGAGGAGGCTCTTTGTGTGCTGACTTCCTGCAAGAGAAAACTATTCTTCCATGGAAAAACGAAGCACTGCCAACATTAACTGAGAAATGTACATGTACTGGACACAAGAGTTCCAAATCAGATTTAAATTTTTAAAATGACAGATCTATAACTCCTTTACATGTTTGTAGACATTGCTAGACATTCTGAAGAAGAAATTTAGAGATACTTGGAAAACAATTACATTTCTATTCAAATTCTGATTGCAGATTAAACAGGTATCTGCAGGTATCCTAGTCAAACAGGTTTTGGCCTTTGCTGCATATATTAGTCTGATGAAAAACAGGAAAAGAAAATAAATAGATGACCGAGATGTGTACCATTTTCTTTGTGTTTTACAATATTCCTTTTCTGGCAGTTCAAATAGAGTTAAGAAATTTTTTAAAACCCAACTTGTTTGCAATGAGAAAAGTGTTTTGTTCTTTGAATACATCACATCGTTCATTTACAGCACTTCTTTGTGAAAATACAGATCCTCTGCTTTGGGAATTATGAAAAAATGGGGGGGAAGGAAAAAAAATTAATTTTATTCACAAATTAAGGACTACACTAATGATTACTGTATCCATGGGCTGGCATATTAGCTTTTCCCCTCTAAAAATACAAATTCAACCTTGATTTAAGATGAAAATGTAACATGAAATTCATTATAATACACCAGCTTCAATTTTGGTAATCATTGCAACAAGTAAATACTTTACTTACCCTAAGAATCAAATTAGAACAGTACAGAATTCTATACAGTAAAACACATTAGAGATGTAGCAAGGAAAACCTTTTGGATGTGTCACAAAATCCACAATCTACATTTGCACTTCCTGATATCAATAACCCATTTAAATACAATTTTAAACTCTTAGACTTTTAAACACAATAGCTCAGGCAAGCCAATAATCACTCATATATAATCATCTGCAGCATCGTTTTTGTATCACATGTAAGGAGAGAGTTGCTCACTCTTTGTCCTTTAATCCATAAAATCCATTTCCAATTCCACATGCAGTCTTATTAATCACCAGTCTATCATTACTTCTTTATTAATTTCTCTGAGAAACGAAGTTGTATTTATTGAAAATAAATACCACCAATACATAGTATTGGAATAAATATCAATTCTGTGACATTTAGATGAAAACTTGTATTGGGATATTGACTAAAGCATTTGGTGAGGTTATGTTCAAACCTCAGAACTACTCACATTCTGTTGCTAATAAAATTTCCACTGATTTATATTAGACATAAACCCAAAAGATTAGTATTAGGAATTGCTAATATCAAGTGTTCATTTTGATCCGAAATTATATATGCTACTGGGGCTACTTACTGCATAGACTGCCATGTTTGTATTCAAACTTTTCTGCTTGTATAAAGCAAGTGTCATATATAAGTAGGTGTAAGTTACTGGTATCTGATGCCTACCTCACAGAAAAATGGAAGAATTCTGTATTTTTAATTGTTCCTTGCCATGTTCTCCAGACCAGACTAATAAGAACTGCTTAACTATGCAGAAAAATGTCATCTAGCAAAAATAATCAAACTTCAGCAGAATTTCACCACCACTTACTTCTCCAAAAGCCTGACTATTCAGTTAGACACCACAGTTTGCAAATGCTCACAGAAATAGTTACATCATGGATTTCCACAGACACAGATGCATTGTACTCAGCTCAGGAAACTGAAACACTCTCCAAATAAAGTCTTGTAAGAGATTTGATAACTGAAAGATCTCCGGCCTTGGACATCTGAAAAATACATCCCCCTCCTCTGAATTAGTGTCTGAGGCCTCTGATGCAAACAAGATGTTGGTCCTTTATTTTAAAAAGGTTTTGTTACCAGGTATACCATGCCCATATCATCTCATTATGTTTATTTCAATTCAGAAAAATAAATTTCATTGAAATAAAAATATATTGGCATTTAGAGGTAGAAAGCATCTGCTGGATCCCCAAGTACAGTCTTCCTGACTGCAAGAAGTGTTCATGAAAGATGTGGGGCAAAGGTGCCTTATCTCATAGACAAAGAGTAGAACAGTCCTTCTGGCAGTCATGGGTAAAGCACCCCAGCACAGCCAGGACCTTACTTCTACTGCAGCTGTTAGAAAACTTTCCATCATACCTGCAGGCCAATAAAAACAACCAGCACCTCACAAACCAGGGTTTATTATTTCATCTTTATTTGTATACACATTCACACCCTACACCCACATACACATTTTCCTTTGCTTAAAATATTTTCCCTCCTGGGGTAGTGTGAGAACACAAACACTCTTAAATTCCTTTGGGAGGCAAGAAATTAGCTTTAAATCATTGATTGAAATAGCTTGAAGTTTTAGCAATCAAGATATATATAACTTTATCACTGGAGGCTTTTAAGAACAGACTACATTTTTGTTCAGAATGAAGTTGTGCCCTGTAGCACAGGAAAGATTAATCAATATCTTGAGATGCCTTCCAACAATGAATTTTTTTAAAATAATCTTAAATAAAAAAAATCCACCTTGATTCACAGTATCAGGATGCACTTGAGAAAGAAGGAAAAAACCTCCAAACATTCACAATCCGGTTTTGTATTTAACAGCTTTTTAAAACATCCTTTGCAGACAGTCAGGCTGAAATGGTTCAGCAGTGAGCAGAGGCCTGAAGGTCATTAAATGTCAATGCACACTAATGCAGGAAAACTAAAACTAACACTTGAGTTGCTTTCACACAGACTTCTAAAATAGAATTGCTTCTTGCTTCTTAGTGGTTGCAGCACCTACAATCAACACACTTCCTCTTAACTGAAAAGTACAGGGCCATTTTATGCGTTTAAAAGACAACATGATCTTATAGTGGAAATAAAGGTTTGCAATTCTATTCAAATCCCTAATACAATATTTTTTAAAGACGAATTTGACTAAAACAAACTTAGTTGTATGAATAACAAGCCCAGCCTTCTATCAAGCCTAAAGCAAAAGTATATTCTGCAATGTTTCCCAGCTGTCTTAACGCTGGGAATCATATTTCCTTGCTTTTCTCAACAGTCACTGTATTTAACATTGATATGATGCATTTTTCTTTCTCACTCAATCCTTTTTGGTTTGTTCCTTCTATTGAACAAGGATCGGTGTGAAACAATCTACAAAGTGTTTTGAAGCAATACAGGATCTGAATTATCATAATACACTAATTTCATGTGGTTCATCTGTCACAGTGAAGATGCTGATAGTGCATTAGTCTAGATGACATTGGGGATTTGTGATAGACCAGATTTGCCTGAATGGGACAAACTCGAAAGAGTCAAAAAGAAAATAAAATTTTTTATGAATTTGGTAACCCACAAACCAGCATTCAAGAAGTTACTTTAGAGGTTGGATCTAAATCCCAAGGAATGTATTCTGCTGCTGCCAAACCTGTAAAATCTGCTGCCATTCCATATTGGTTTACTGTGACTGCTAGTTGAGGATCACATTTAGAAAATGCAAGGAGCAGAGTATCTGTTACAACCACTGCCCACAAATAATACAAATTTCCATCATGTCATGGATATATAATCTACCAGCTCAAATAAAAATCCTGGAACATTGCTCTCCTAGTACCATTTGTCTGAAAAGGGTTCATTGAAAAGGCTTCAAAACAAGTATTTTACATGGAGCAGTTTTTCTCTTAATAAGCTCTGACTGCTTTCAACAGTTGGCATTCCATGTACTGATAATGCACAGATTTATTAATTCCTGTTAGATTATTTCTTAGGTTTCTAATTCAGTCTTTATGGATGGACTGGGTAACTCATAAGGACCCTCAAGAAAATTAACATGAACAAAGACCTTAGCTGCATATTTAGCTGCCAGAGCTCCTGTAGCTTTTTCTTTGTGCACTCTTCTGAATTACTAACCTTCTTTCCAACATAAAGCTCTAACATCACAGATATATTATTTAGGATCTTTAAGTTTGCTTTATGAACTATGTATCTTTACAGAAGATGTGAACCCTCACATACTTATTTGATACCATATCATGAAATCAGGGAATTCTGATTTATTCTGGTCACCACTGATTTAGGTCACTATGGCAGACTACTAAGTGGTTCAAGAACAGATTTATAAGTTTTTGAGACATCTCCACATCAGTGGAAGAAAGGTGAAGAAGGAGAGAAGATAGCTGAGGGTATTAAAGAGCCAAAACAAAAATATAAAAAATGAGGAAAAATCTAGTATGGAGACTGACTGTGCAGGCAGCTGTAACATTCCTAAACTGGTCTTAGTAACATGTGCACAAGTCTTAGCTCTGAACACATCTGACAAACAAGTTCTGTTTATGCCATTCCAAGGATTCTCTCACATGGTGACAGCATTAGCTGTTCTCAGATATTCTTTTTCTTCTTTCAGGCATGTCTGCTTAGCAGAAACTCAGTATTTGTGTGAGCATCTAGTCCAATCTACTACCTGAGATAATAAGAACAACTTACAGTACTAGAAGGAATCACTGCAAATGACTTCTTGGAAGTGAGTCAAGTTTTCCTCTCATCAACATTCAGCACCAGTGCCAGAGCAAGCAGAAGAAAAAAGAAAGCAAACACAAAATATAACAAGCAGAAAACAGAGAGGAGGAACAGTGTTATTTCTCAGTTTAAAGAAGAAAGTCAAGGCTTGAAACTTTGTTTATGAACGTCTCATTTCAGTGACCTGCATTTGTACAGGACAAACAAAAAAGAAATTTTAAGTAATTTTCCATTATTCTGTACCTGTGGAGGAAGTTAAGGGATACATTTCTAGAAAGAATGGAGCCAAAGATGTGCATACAAGTTATCTCTGTCTTTAACAGATACAAGCTTTTCCCTTTACACCTTGTAAAGTGCTCAAGCAAAAAAAAAAGCAGTGAATACAGCACACAGCTGCCATTAATACTATACATTATTAATTCAGCAAATTCACTTCCTCACTGACTTGTTTTATTGATAAAATAAGCAAATATCATGTTTATTTTCAGGTATCTCCTCTCCCATGACCATGTTGCAAAGAATTAATTGGCATCATTACTGCAACTCTGCCTGTCTAATAGGGGAGTAACAATATCACATCTTTGACAACAGGAGTTTATGATCAGCGTGAATTTACAAATGCAGTGTTAGTCAAGCTTTAATTTCAGTTTTCTAAATTCTTGTAGATACTTCTAACATTTTCTCCAAAGAATATTCAATCAAACCAAAGGCAGCATTCAGAATTTTAAAAAGTTAAAAGTAAGTACAAAGTAAGTTTTAGAAAGGACCCCCATTCTCTGAGAAAAAGAAAATAGATCACAGAAGAAACCAGGCATCTTTGTCACCCTGTTACCAACCTATTATTGCAAAGTTTATGAATCCTTGTTTTGTAGGTTTTGGGTGTTTTTAGCAAAATATAGAAAACTGATGTAGTTGTTCCTCAAGTAATTTAACAATAAAAAATAGCTTTACAAAACATTTGCAAGAAGAAAAAACTCTCTACTCTCAACTGTACCCATGTGAACTTCATGGAGAACAAACAGAACAAGAAACTTGACAATGTGTAAATAAAGGCAGATTTTGGTTTATGTGACCCATCTGTACTAGATATTTTTTTTGCTTTACAATTCATTAATCTTTGCAAATACTCCCATGGAAAGCACAATAAATGAGCTATATGTAAAGATTCATACCAAGATATTCAACACCAAGTCTTTCACATGACTCCAAGCAGGCCTTTTTTGTGTTTTCATAGCCATAATCACTGTGCCACAGTTTGGTAGTTATCCAGAGGTCCTCTCTCTTCACACCACTGTCTCTGATGGCCCTTTGGAGGAGGGATTCACAGCCATATCTTTTTGCTGTGTCAATGTGACGAATGCCACATTTCTGCAGGGCATGGACCACTGCAGCATGGCAATAGCCACCCCGGTGGGAAGTACCTAAACACACGAAAGGAGAAGTGAATTGTCAGCAGTGAATTATAGCGGCATATTTTATCATTGTTTTCAATTTTCCCTTTTTTTTTTCTATTGTCACAAAACCTTCTTATTTAACTTTCATTTCCTAATAGTAAAGAAATGGGAACTAACTGATGTTTAGGCTTGGAAAATACATGAAGTGGGAGAAGTTGGTGGTGATCAGAAGCAACTCCATCAAAATCAAATAACAGCATTTAACAGTAAAGAAGTGATTCAAGGAGCTAGGCTGAAAATCCTCAAAGAGAAAATACATACTTTAGAAAATCAGCACATGTCTCTTAATTTTCATACAGAAGCATAACATTTACAGATGAAAATATATTTTAAAACCCAAAAACCTGAACAACTTTAAAAGCATTTACTTTGAAAAAGCACATCCTGAAACCTTTACTCTGTTGAACACCTGGTAGTTTGAAATCATTATTGCATTGCACAGTCCCAGGCTGGGCCACAGCACGGGTGCCAGTCACATAATGTCAAATTCAGCAGTAACCAAAACAACAGAATCCTACAAAAGAGTTACAGAATGGGCATGCAGGGAGTTTCAGTAACAAAATCCTGTTACTGTCATTGTGTGGGGATTCACTGGATATGTATTTTGCATGTCAAGGGGACGGAAGGAGGAGGAGACTCAGCAGGAAAAGCAACCAGCAGGAGGACTTCAGATAAAGAACTGGTTGAGAGCAAGGAGGATGATGTTGCTACTTACCCTTTCCTGTTAGTTGTTTTTCCTGCCATGAGCCCCTCACCCATTCACCCTCACTTCACACACTTCCCACAAACAGTATTTTCTACAGTTTGTTGGAGGAAATGCTCAGCCAGTTCCACTCAGCTCCCAAAGTCACCTCCTTCCAAGCTGATGATTTGTACTTAAAAGCCCTCATGCCATAAACCACAGGCAGCACAAAATGGCTCTGTCACCAGCTTGAGACATGGCCCTGCACAGGCCACAGCAGCAGGGCTTCAGACCCTGCTGAAACTAAATAAATGAATAAGGGAGTCCAGGTTAAAGAGTTATTTAAAGTGCAATTTGTACCTGCTCTTACCCTTCTCTTTCCCTCCAAGCATGGTATTTATTCCTACCCCAAACACTGCCTCACACTGTGAAATTACCCCTGCAAATGGCACAGAAAAGGCCACCACTGGAAGCACCACACTCACACACCTCACAGCCTCTGACCCCAAACAGGTGACAACACCCAGAGGAGGATGCAGGACTTTCATATGTTTGGAACAACATACATCAAATAGGAGAATTCAGAAAAGTCCAACTTGCATGGAAGGAGAACCAGGTTTTCCTAAATGCTTATCATTTTTACTCATTCCTGATCTTAGAAGGAAAGCCAGTGAGTCTTGCTCAAAGTATTTAAACTAAGATATGACATGGTCTGATCTCCCACCCATACACATCAGAATCACAACATCCTGCTGATCACAAAAGGACAATTTCCACTTTACATTTGAGGCCAACAAAATGTGCAGGAGTGAATTCTTGACTTATCTTCATGGATTTTAAAGTGATGAAACTATAATATTACACTCCTACAATTTTGACAGGCATATCATAAGTAATTTACTTTCCAATCATAAACAAAGTTTTAATGTTCTAGAAGACAAAACTTTCAATATTTTTTTTCCACAGGCACTGATTATGATTACTAATTGGCTTAATTTCTGAGCCAACCAGAAATAAATGTCTCTATAACTTGTTTTACATCAAAATAACTTCAGCTAAGTCAACTTTGTTTTCAAAATAGTTATTTCAAAATCCTCATGAATGTTTAAGAATTTTAGATGACTACAATGCTACTACATTACAACTATGGGCAAAGAATATATATGCAATTTTACATTATTCGAATCCTAAAGG
Organism: Sturnus vulgaris; assembly: GCF_052056855.1. NCBI lineage: Eukaryota > Metazoa > Chordata > Aves > Passeriformes > Sturnidae > Sturnus > Sturnus vulgaris. Next base: position 19,567,360 of record NC_142251.1, on the reverse strand, counting down.
AATTTTATTACAGAATTATATAACTAGCACAGAAAAATTACTATACTTCTTCACAACAAACCCTTCACTTTTAATATGCTGGTACTGGTGCAAAATAAATGAGGTTGTAACCATTGTGTCTGTTTCTGGCTGAATGGACATTTCTAAGCACAGAATGAATGGAGTTCATTTAGAGGTCTTGCAAATGGACTCGGACTCTTTTCATGCATAATGAATTTCAGTAAGAACATTTAGGACAAACAACTTTTTTTCTTTTTTTTTTAATTTAACCCTTTAAGTTAAAGGGAGAGAGTGTTTAAGAATGAAAAATCAGAATAATTTTGTTATTGCTCTCCATTCAGTGATGGCATGCACACTCATTACACAAGAAATAAAGACAGCAAGATCAGTCTGGAGAAAATTATCTCAATTTCTATGCCTAAAAATGAACTGCAACAGTCCTAGTGCACTACACAGTAATAAAAAATAAATCAACAATTATTTAATATTACCACTTTGCAAACCAACTTAATAATGAACAATAGGTTGATAAGTTAATTATGCTACTAATATAACACTTCTAGACTTTAGAAACCACAGTTTTCTTGTGTTTACACATGTGATTAAAGAAGTTACAAGCCACAGATGCAGAAGGATGACAAAAGTGAAGTGACTGAACTTTCTAATTCTTTCTCTATTAGAAATTCAAACAATGCTATTTGAACACATTAATATTCTTACAGGTTTGGGATTCCCCTTTGCTAACAGAGATGCAATTCACACTGTATATATATATTCAAAGACAGAATCCAATCATGCCTTTAAAACCAGTATGAACCTGTACCCTTTCCATCCCCTTCCTAGTTCTAAAAATATTTAATACATTTTTCCCTAGGAGTTGCCGATAAGAAATAGGAATTCCTTTCAAGAAAATATGTCCAATATAAGTAAGTTTGGAAAAGCTTTCTATTTTTTAGCTGATATTTTAACTTGTTTCCCAGGGAAAGAGCACTGTTACCTCACTAGCTGAACTAAGCCAAATTTGACAGATTGTAAGACATGCAAGACAATTACATTCCGATGGATTTTGTGAAAAACTGGCGGCTGTAAGGGACAAGGATACTGCAGTGAAAATATGGATAGGTCAGAGGACACAAATCCATGGAAAGTAGGCTTAATTGGTTACATTGTTATTTAGTCACAGTTACTCATCACTTTCTTGGTACTCTGAAGAACACTATCATCAAAACTGGAGTGAGAAAATGCTCTGACAACCCAGAAAATGACACAAAGATTATTAGAAAAGCAGACTTTTGTTCACAATGCAGCTGCTACAGGGGAAAAAATTCCCAACATGCCAATCAGCAACACCACCCCTAAGCCCTCCAAAACAGAAAATCAGCAACATCTCCACCCCTGGCCCCACCAAATATGTAAAACAAGTAACAAACCACCCTCCATCCCCCCTCCCAGATTTCTGCACAATCTCAGCTCTCAGCCTCATTAAACTTTCTGTTCTCCCTCACAAAGCTGTAGCACTACAGAGAGGGATCCAAAACACAGTTTTTTCAAAACAGAACCAGGATCTGCTTTCTCTCTCCCTTTGTGGTGAAGTGTCATGTTCTTTGTGAAATGTGAAATGATTATTCATTCGAATATATAAAAATGCCCAGTGACATTAATAATTTTGGCTACTTGCATTCAGTGGAATAACATTAGGAAAGTTCCTGCTGGTGAAACCCCAGCCAGAATATTTAGAGATCATATCAGAGATTAATGATCTGACATCATTACTGAATTTAAAGAGTTGACAAAGAAAACAACTGTAAAAATACCATTCCTTGCTGATTTTGTCTCCAAGTAATCACTTTAAAACTCTCAAAAGCAAAAGCTCAAACATTCTTTTCTCAACTTTAACACACTCCTTGTGTATATATGGTATTGTATACCATACCAGGCTTGAAATAGTTTTATTTCTACTATTTCAATATTACATCAATATAAAACATCTTATGAATATACTGAATTTTTTGGTGTTATATAGTTTGATTTTCTAACTACCTTATGAGCAAACGTGATGATAAAACAAAATGGCCATACAAATGAACATATAACACATTTCAAGGTTAATTGTTAATGCATTCACAAAACTAGATGCCTCTTCTGTGGAAAGGCTCAAGGACAGACAATCCTTACTTGCTGTCCTTGCTGTCTGTCTTATATCCTCCTTCTGATTTTGTATTCATATGATCCTCTGACAAGCTGACTCAGATTGTTAAATGGCAAAAAAAAGCGAGTACAGTTTCAGAATTATTCATGAACCTGAACCCCCATTAGCAGCAGCAGTTAAATAATTCGATTTTAATAAATGCTTTTATTCAAATTAAGGAAAAAAATCACAGTTGTCCTAGCCAAGAAACAAAGGATCAGAAAGACCTTCTCCATGAACTTTTCTTCTGGAGCCCTTCTTTCTGTTATGTTCCCTAACACCATCCCTACAGCTACTCTCAGACAAGCCAATAATGTCACACTTTCTATTACCACTGCACTAAAACCCAAGTGCTCTTACTGCTATAGTGAACTATTTGGCATAGTTTTATCTAAACAGGGTCAGTTACTCTGAAAATCCTATGCAGCATCTGATGACAAAGTATTCAGGGATCCTCTCTCTTTCTAGAGTGTACAGCTTCCCCCTGCAGCAGGTGAAACCAAAGTCAACCTCACCATGAAGTCACTACACTCTACAATCTTCATAAGGCAGCTAGAGACTATTTCAAGTAAGAGATCCAAATTAATAACAATTACTTTTACAAAGTAACTTGGATATTTTATTCAGAGTACAAGACTGGCACCCAATGTGTATATAAAATAGGGCAGCTACTCCTGAGGGAATGGAGCCTATGGAGACAATGTGCTTCTGGAAAAACTGGTAGGACACCATCAACAATAATTGAAAGACACTGAGCAGACTCCCATTATATAATCAAAGGTTTATAATTGGGCAGAACGAAAGCAGCACACAGGTTTACCTAAAACTCAGTCATTTAAGGCAAGTTTCTCTTGCCTCTGTAAAAGTTATTTGGATTATGACTACTTAAAGCTTTTTAGTGTGTAAGTTTTACTTTGGTAATGCTTCTCATTCTTTTGTTTGATTGTTTGTCTGCTAAATATGATCTCTGAAGCAATGGATCATAAATATGATCAATTAAGCTTCACACTAACTTAGTGCAAAGCTGACACTCTGGGACTGTTTTTCCCCTGTGTGACTCAGAACACACTAATAGAATTCAGTAACACGAGCAAAAAAAGTAAGCAAGCATGATTTTAAACTCTGCAATTCTACTCAGGCAAGCCTACACAGGCACCAAGAAACAAAATACAGGAATACAGCCTTGCCTGAAGGCAAGAGGGTAGGAGAGAGCCATTACGTGTTTATTATGCATCCAGGGAAAGGGAAGCCAGAATTGCTGGTTTTCTCTCTTCCTGAGAGGAAGGAAGAAATGGCAACGAGCCATTGTTGACAGAAGCACTCTATTCCCTCCATCCCAAAGAGGCTCTGACTGTACAGGATATTCAGATCATCTACTGTAAAATGACCACACATTTCTGCTCACTGACCCACTATTTATCTCCTCAGAACCTTAGTGAGTAGGTGCAAGAGTAACTCCTCAGATTGTGTCTCACAGCAATTCCAGAAAGTCTGCAAGTGGCATCTGATACCAGTGGGATGCTATTGCTCTGACATGGCACCAATTTACCAATGGATTTCTAGCAGCAGAAATAACTATCACCCCAAAAACATACTTTTTTTTTTCCAGCAACAGTAAAGAGATTTCCACTGGAAAAGTGCCAGCTATTTAAATTATTCATCTGTAGTAGTCTGCATTTAATTATGCAGAATCTATCAATAAAATCTGGAAAGAGACCTGTACATTTGGAATGCAATTATGAATGTGTAATTCATGTAGAAATTTCATAAGCAGAGCAGCAGCACACATTTATTTAAATGCCTTTACAGACAGACTGCCAAATCTTGAAGCCTTTCTTTCACTCCACACTTTCCCACCACCGTGAGAACTATTTCTCATTAACAACCAAATTGGTTTCAGATGCTCTGCTATAAGATGTTACCTTAGAAACCATTTGGTAAAAGACTGTGGCTTCCTTCCATAGAAATCTCAAGCAGTGAAAAGGCAGATTTTCTGGCATAAATCAAATCCAATTTCTAGGGTTCACTAAACCTTTTCTCCTCAGAATAATGTTTTGTGACTAGATCTTAGCAGTTAATAGTGCACGAAGAATTGCTGGTGTGAACCAGTTTTAAATTATTTTCATTCTATTCCCTTCTTAACTCAATTGAAATGACTTCCAACACTTACCATACCTTGATAGAACCTTTAACTTCATAACTCTCAGGGATATTTACTATGTGCAGCAAATAAAAAGACTGAACAAAAATACTATTTTCCTTCCTTTCTAAAACATGTCCTTAGACTACTCGATATAATAAGGATGACATTAATTAACATTAGACATTTAGAGAGGATTTACAAATGAGACAAATACTACAAATGAGACAAACCCATGACAAGTTTTTTCACCTCTATAAAACTTCCACAAAAAAGAATGATCTAAAGAAAATAAAATACTAAGCCCATATTCTGTACTTAATTAGAACATTATCAAAATCATTCCTGCTGTGAAAGGTTGACTTAAAAATAAATTACATAAATAATTTATTATTACACATAGCCAACACCCAGTTATTGGGACAGCAAATTTAAGATATGTAGTTGAACATGAGACCAGTAATTGAAAGCCACTTAAAATACTGTAAAGATAATATTATAGGAAAAATTATAAAGAGAACCGTGATTTGTAGTGACTCAGCTTTGCACAGTGAAAATGTATGTATAATTACCCTTGTGACATGCTAATTCGAGCTGATGGGTAATTTCTGTCATCAGAAAGTGCCCTTTCCTTGCAAAGTGCAATAGTGAATGACAGATCCTCCTCCTGCACTACCACGTGACACTAAGGGGACACTGCGTGTCCCACTAACTAATTGTGTTCATGAGCTCCAAGGCCAGCAGCACCCAGCTCCCCTTAGTGCAAACTAAACTGAGCAATAAAGAACACTTCTCATTAAACGTTTGCTTTTCCCCACATCATCTTAAGAATTTAAGATGCATTTTCTTAAAGTTTCTGAGAAAATAACATCTCCTCTAGCCCCTCCTCTTACACTGCACATTCAGCCTTAGAACTTTAGGCATTAGAATGCAAAGCACCTCCATTCAGGCACTAAGAATGACAAACAGACCTTCAAGTTATGAAACTGCTGCAAAGCCACCAAGAGGGCTCTCCCCTCTGTCTCCCTCCTTCCCCTTTAACAAGGATTTTGTATCACTGTCTGAGCTGTACTTTGCATAAACATTAAACTGAAGAGAGTTCAGGCATTAGTGCCTCCCTTTTGCCCATTTGGTGGCATGAGGAATTGCTGTAATTCAGGTTACAGCAGCATGTGACATCACCATTCAATGCTGCCAAAACTATGCCAGCAAGCTCTGGCAAAGAGAAAAAGGTATGATGACTAAAATCTGCTGCATGAAAGGTTGAAAGATAAAGCTTAGTTTTTCTTCCCCCCCCCCCCCCCCCAAGTTTGGTATAATTTTTTTACACTAAAGAAACATGCTGAAACACAAAAATTATATATACTGGAGCTTGCTTCTCTGTTAATTTCAAACCACTTACAAATCATTTGTTCTTCTCTCGGGCAATTAGGCTTGTCACATTTAAAAGTCTTAATGGCAAAGGAAAGTTAAAAGCATATACATGAAGTACCTCTGCTTATACTGGTAGAAGTTCTAATTATTAAATAGTGGTAGAAACCTACATTGATTTATTACTCAGACTTAGTGAGGGACATCTAAATATCATCTGTACCACATCAGCAATACAGTGATGACCAGAAAGAATCCAGCGTGAGAAAGGAAGCTATTTTTCTGCTATTAAACCACAGTTCATATGCCATTATATATGGTAAAATCCCCAGCAAACATATAAAAAGCTGACCTCATAGATTTGTAGGTGAACAAGAGAGCAGAGACAAAGCAGCAACTTTCCTCAGAAAAAAAGGAGAATATTTCTGTACTGTGTAGACTTTGATGCAAGCAAAAAAAAAAAATTGGCCCAGCATTTTGCCCCAGATGCATTTATTAATACCCCTTAAAACAACACTTGTGTAGCAGTCAGTCTTTTTCAAGGAGTAAAAGAGCACGAGGCTGGAAGGAGGTGAAGCTGGAAGTAGGAGCTCAGCAGCTTTAGTTAGGCTGGGAGAGGACATTGCTTTGTTCCACTGCCTACAGACACCCAGCTGCCTGGGATATGGCCACATTCCCTACAGGAGAGAAGCTCAGTATCTGGAGGCCCTCAAAGATCAAGTACAACTTTTCAAGGTCAGATCTACTGAAACAGTGGATGAATTGAGATCGAAAGATTTATAGAGGTGGCATTTTGTTCATCACAAGAGGCTATTAAGGCAACTTGGTAACCATGGGTGAGAAGCAGAGCCTCAACAGAATAAAAAAAATGGTTGAGACATAAAACAAAGGGAAGAAATAAACAGCCAATTCTTATTACAGGATAAGATTAATAGCAGGGAGTGCCACAGGTCTTGGTACCAGGACCACTGCTCCATAAATTTCCTTAAGAACCAAAGCCATGAAGAAACAAGAGCCGTGAATTAAAAAAAAAAGGCAGTAACAGCAGAAAATGAAAAAAAAAAGTGAAGGCTTGACTCTACTGTTATTGAATTGAAAAGCAAAATCTCATTTTATTCCAGTCCAGCAGGACTGTGTCTTTTTTTTGGCCACAGCTAAGTTTAAGAATGAGAATAAGCAATTCTAGGATTAATAATTAAGAAGCAGGTAACTGTGTTAGTAATACATAATGGAATGTTAAAATAATTCCATTCAGCATTAAGATTTAAATTTATGTAGCATTTTGATGAAAAAACCCCAACACAACCTTGTGGAAGGAGGATGCAATGAAAGTGGAGCAATCTGACTCTATGCTTTTTGCCAGGAGATCTATTTGTTGTGAAAAGAGCTGGGAACAATACAAGAAGTCCTGAGCGATTGCAATGCAAATGATGCAATGTCTTAATGCAATCAGCAAAGTAAAAACCAGTCAAAACTTACTTTTACAATTTATTTACTTAGACAAGGGTAGAGCAAAATATCAAGAATGTTATCTATGAAACTTTCTGAAATGAGGACAGAGATATTTTAATGGTTTCCCTTGAGTCTGGGAGGATTGTGTGTGATTACCTTCCTCCAGGCTTTGGCTGTTTGAGCAAAAGCTGCTCAGAGCAGTACCCGACTGCTTTCCCAGTTACAATAATGATGCTGAGCATTCTTGAACGACCTTTAAAGAACTTTATTAGCACTGATAAAACACTCACTCTGTATGACCTCAGTAAGGTACAATGAGTATAAAGATTTGATTATTTTGTTTAGTAACTGATGCCCCTGATGCTCCTTCCCAAACAAGTATGCTATTAATTTTATTACTTAATAGGAGGGTATCATTAGAGACTTTTTTATCTCATCAAGTTGTTATTAAATCTAGCTGCCCCAGAGATTACATAGAAAGCAACATAACACAAAAAGATTCTATATATTTTTGATATCACCAGCACATCTTTTCAAGAAATCATTGGCTACTTGACCAAGCCACCTGAATTTAATTACTACCATCCCTAAAAATGCCCAAGCAAAACAACAAACGCAAATTAACACAGAAAAACACACAAAACCCTGTTCTAATGGGAACACAACTACCTTATAAAGGGGATGAAGAGAGTTTCAACAGAAAGTACCAAACCAATCCTGAAGAGATGTCAACCATTCAGCATGTGATCTTGACAAAGGTCCTAATATTTACAGGAAGAAAAGCCCTTGTGCTACTGAATTATAATCAAATGCTATAGAGAGTGGCATTTTCACTTTAAAACAAAGGAAGTGACAACTGTCTAAGTGAGAACTTCCTACTTAACAGAAGTAAACATGAACAGTTTAAATTATGCATTTTTCTTCCAAAACCTGACAAGGATGATACTGTGTATGCCATTTTGACAAGTGATAAAGTTTTAAGGATGCTGCTTTAGGTAAGCACCAAGTATTCTGCAGTTAAGAAGCTGTACAAATATAATTTTCTACTACAGTACAAACTCTCACCAACAGATTGTCACACACATGTAGCTCCTATGGAAAAATATAACTACATCTGTAGCTTCTAAACAGTGTCACGTTTTGTATCAGTTATTTGCCATACACTTCTACAACACTAATCTTACCAGCAAGATAGTGAATGTATCCTTTTCCTGACACAGTCTGCAGCCACTGTGAGGTAATGTACTCTCTGGGGCATACATTTACACTTAAGACAACTATTCGAGCCAAAATGCCAACTCATTTTAGACTTAAGCCTACTCCAGTAGAAAGCAGCCTTTGTAATGAAAATTGACCATAAACACGCCTGAGCCTCTGCACGTGAATAATGTTGGCTAACACAACAGTTAGCATTAAACCGTATGAAATAAAGTTATCAGCAGTTTTCATAATCAATAAACAAGGTGCAGATTATTTTTATCTGTTAATTAAAACTTTAGCCATACAACATATTTCTAACATAAATGTGAGCTGCCTTATAATAATTGGTGTCTCAGGAAAGTCAGCTTGTTTTACCATTGCTAGTAGACTGGTCTTTTTGCCACACACAAGACACTAAGAATATGCATCTAAGTAGATATGAAATTTTGGATGTACATAATTATTCATGTTATTCCAAGTACCCCTTCAGACTGAACACAAATTTTGCATACTCTATGGCCTTCTCTGGTGAAAAAATTTGTCTTTCTCACTAAAGATTTAAATGGAAATGGATCCTTCTCATTAAGAACAGTTTATTCAAGAGCACAGAGCCCCAGAGAAAGGTAACCTAATGAAAGACTTTCTCTCCTTCCCCCCATCTTCCCTTTTGGATCGAACCTCGACCAACTTGCTGAACTTCTACACAAATGACAAATAAGCTGTGGCATTGAAACCCATTAAAAAAAAGGAAACCAAACAAAAAAACCACCATCAAGCTTTTGATAACTGAAGCTTGACCAGGAAGAAGAGATATTTTTGACAGAACACTATTTCTGCAGGATGTTGTTGAACTCTCTTAAGTAACATGTTCTAGCCAAGAAACACATTGCCTGCCTCCTAATTCAGCTCTCAGATACTACAAAAGGGGTTTAATCACTTCGAAATAACTTGCAAAGCTATCTGAGCTGCCTTCAGGTGACACAACTGGAGAGTTGAAACCATTTTAATGCATATTTATCTCTCTGAAGCTTCTAGAAAGATTATCTACCAACAGAGGCAATATATGTATCTATTAAATTTGTCTTTGAGGCACCAGATAACAATTAGGTCTGCATATTTAGAGGAATAAAAAACGACAAACAAATCTTAAATCCTGCAGAAAATGCGTTCTCATTTAAGAAAGTTTGCTTCTACTTCATATGTAAGTAAATTTTTTTGCACTGCAAATATTAGTTAATGCAGTAAGACTGTAACAAAAAGAAGCTATTAATGTGGAAAAGAGAAGTGAGAACAGCTACCATAAAGATCCCATTGTGTTGGGCTGTATATTGTGGTATTTATAGCTTGACCACAAATGCAAGTGTGGCAAGTCTTCACCTTTTTTTTTTCCCCTTATTTTCTTAAATTCTCAGCATTTTGCAGCATATACCAAGGATTTCTTAAAATGACCTGACTGGTTCCTATCTATTACACAATCCTCAAAGATCTGCAGACTGTATAAAGCAATATGTAAAGTGTTACTCTTGCAAGACAAGTAAGTGAAATCAAAGAACCAAATCCCGCTCATGACAACATCACACTGTAAGTCAAGAAAAGTTCCTTGAAAGCCAAGAGAAGCTCCTGGAAAACCATACCTGGCAGAAATTACTGGGCCAGAAAAATTCAAACCTCATTTTCTTGTATACCACTATGCATTTACTGTGGTATGAGTTCAGGCATAACAACAGAACTTTCCAATACAGCAAAAGGACAGGGAGCAGCTATTGGGTGAAGAGTACAAAGGAGTCTTTCTGCATATCTACTTTCTAGTCATTTTATTCTTCCCATAACCCAAGAAATGTATTACAACCTCCAATAAAAAGGTGATTTTGTAGACAGTCTCAAGCACAGCTCACCATATACTGAAACAATGGATATAAGACAACCAATCCATTCTCTAAAAAAGACTACTTACATTATTTTTTCTTTAATTTTATAAAAAAAATCTCCAAGAGAAGCAAATTGGCAGTAAGCATTACAGGCTAAAATAATCAACCAAAGCAGCAAAAGAAATAAAAATAGTAATTTTTGAACAACATAAGCCATTTTGCTCACTACATAGTGACTGTGTAAAAGACAGCTGCATCAAATATTCATCATCCACCATTCAGTTTTGCCTTATAGATGCTGAGATTCTTATACAGGATCTCAGTTCAACAGGTGCAGTAAGGTTAATTCTATGAGAGTCTGCTCTAAAGAAAAGTCTGCTCCCAAGCTTCGTAAGAAAACACACCCAAGCCACCGCACATGGCCTCGGGTGAGCGGGGAGGGGAGCGGCGCTGCTGTACTGCGAGCACAGCGCTGCCCAGCAGGCCTAGCCGGTCGCGTTTGGAAGGAGCACGAAGCTTCTCCCGGCCACACAGGAGCTCTCGGAGGAGCACGGGGCCTGCCCGGCTCAGCTCGGCACGAGGCTCCGGCCCGGGCTGCCCTCAAGCGAGTCCGGCTGCGGGCCAAGCGCAGCGCCGAACCTGCCGAGCCGGCCACGCCGGGCCCCGGGGTGACCCCCGCCCTCTGACAATGCCTCTGGCAGGGAGACGAGCTCTGGGCGGGCCCTCTGCCACTCACCGAGCCCCAGCACCGGGATGCTGTGGCCGCTGGCGACCGGCACCGTGGGAACACCACCGGGCCCGGGCCTGCCCTCCGCTGCCATGACCCGGGACTACAACTCCCAGCGGCCCCTGCGCCCAACGGCGCCGCGGGCAGCCGGGAAACGGGCGAGAGGAGCCGGGAAACGAGGAACGAGGGAGCGGGGAACGAGCAGCTGGAAGCCAGGCTGTCCCCGGACCTGGGGCCAGGTCCCGGCGTGCGGCGCCCCGGCTGAGCCCGCTTCCCTCGTGAGGCAGGTGGCGGCTCGGGCGCGCTTCCCGAGCATGCTGTACCTGGTGGGGCTGGGCCTGGGGGATGCCAAGGACATCACGGTGAAGGGGCTGGAGGCCGTGCGGCGATGCCGCAGGGTGTACCTGGAGGCCTACACGTCCGTGCTCACCGTGGGCAAGGAAGCGCTGGTAGGTCTGGCCACAGGGCCCGAGGCCTCTCGTGCCACGGACATGGGGCGTGCTGGGGCTGGTGGGTCCGTGGGAGAAATTAGCGGTGCCCGCTCTTGGGAGAAATATGTAAGTGACCTTCACATACTGTGTTTTATAGGAGAAAGTGTTTTGTTACCTGGCAAGAAGACTGCAGCAAAAATAAAATGTTCCTTCCTACAACTGTTGGTACTAGTTTTCATCTCAAAACCTACCAATATATGCAGACCGTGAGATACTGGAGGACTTGGTTAGAAAGTGTCTAATCTGTTTCAAAACAACAACAAAAAAAACCAACCCAAAAGTCATACCAGAAAAATACATGTTTTGAAGCCCTGCACTTCTGTATCAGCATGAGGTGTTTAGGCATGCCTGCTGGGAATAGCAATTTGATTATCTCACATTTCCACGTTTCCACGTGCCTCACCGTGTTAGTATTCCCAGAAAAGGCACAGTTCAGTCAGAGAGGGGCTGTTGGACATCGTGGAAATAAAGTTTTTGTTAGTATACACACCTGATGGAAGACAAAATGGTAGTAAAAATGTGCAAATTGTAACTCTGAGGAGTTTATCGATGTCACAGAAAGATGAAGTTTATAGTATAGCTGCCCACAGACCAAAGATCTTGCCTCTGAATAAGCTGATTCTCTCTGAGTCTTGAGTGCTGTATGGCCATAATGCACCTGTATGCAGAGCTGCATGTACATAGAGCATGTGAGACTTACAGCCTGTAATCAGCGTTAAATGGTTTCCATATACAAGGCAGGCTCGAATATATAATCTGTTTATCTGCTGTATGAAGATATGCTCTGGTTTTGTTTCTTTTCGTTACACTGAGGCAGTCTAAATTGTAGTCAGTCCATTCAAAACAAAGTGTTCTTTGTGGTTGTTTGATAGTTGTAAAACTGTTAAATGGAAAGGATTACCTGGAGATTTTTACTTTTCAAAATGAGCATTAGCTATCAAAAGAAAAATTAATGGATTCCTATCCATCTGAAAATAAAACACGGAATAATAGGAAAATGCTGACGGTTTTTGATGTGGTTATTTTGGGTTTTCTTATCGTATTACTGTTTTAAGTCTTTTGCAAACCTTGAAATGCCGAAGATGACATAACTGGGGAAAAAAGATCAATAAAAACGAAGTAAAAATGTTGTCTTACCTGAAACACCTAAGAAGGAATATAGGAATTAATAACCTAGTGTTTATAATACAGCCTGGTTTACATACAAGTGACAATGCTGAATAGTTTATTTACTAATCTGAAGGTCAGCCAGGAAAACTCTCAAGAAGTAAAGAGCAGATCTTTGCCTGCAGAGACTTCCCAGAAGTCCTCCTGTGTTGGTGGTATTAAAATCAGGTCATAAAATTCAAATGACAAGACTTGCTTGTTTATTGGGTCGGCCTAAAATGTTTATTAAAAGTTATTTGATGTTGACCATCCAAACTGGCCCTGAGTTTAGCGAAAGAACTGTTTGGACCCAGTGACCTCCCAGCGAGTCTACATTTTACTTTTTATATATTCTCTACTTAGCTTTGATTAGCATTGTGGAGCAGTCTCAAAGCATGCAAATAGATTCTCTTGGATGCAGCCAAACTGAGAGGTGTGTTCCTGGCACTGCACCCAGGCTGTTCTGGAACGTGCATTTGCTCGCAGTGTTGGGCCAAAGCCAGCCTGGTGCAGTGGCAGCCCATGGAAAGGGACGTGTTCTGTTGTTATGGAGTGCTCTGCTTCACAGACCAGCTCCCCTTGTGCTGATGTGCAGCTGGGCTGAGGTACCTAATGAAAACCAGTGGGGTGTCAAAATGTGCTGGAGTTGGTTTAGTACAGACCTCAGCATTACTCCAGGGTGACTGTCAATGGTTCCGAGTCACAAAAGCAAGATTTGCCTACACATTTATTTGGTCACCCTCTTTGCTGAATCTGTACAGATTGCAGCCTGTTTCACGAGGAAAATAATATCCAGATTTTATGGAGTTAGGAAACCCTAAAAAATGGGCAGGAACTTATATTCAGGAAAGGAAATGTAACCTGGTAACAGAGGTCCCATACCTATTATTCTTGGTATGGGATGGGTTTTTTTATGGAAGCACCACTCCACTACTGTACAGGTTTGATAGTTCTCTTGTCAGTTCACTGTTCTGTGTGGACCAAGAAGTCACAGAACTCAGAGGAGAACCTTTCTGGGTGATAACTGACTTTAATAGTTTTATCAATTTATTAATATTCTTAATACCACACAAATTTGGTGACTACCACTTAGAACAAAAACACCTTTCTTGATCTTTGCCCTGGAAAAAAAATTAATCATGTAAAGAGCATGTAAAATGCATGGTGACACACGACATGGCAGATGTTTTCAATATGATCAGAAAACATGTTCTAGAACTAAATGAAGTTTCCTTTACATGTGTGAAGTTGATTCTGGAAATAAAGATATTTAAAATGCACAAAGAGATACAAGGATTACTGAGCTGCTGAAGAAGAATTAAGGACACGATCAAATACATGTTTACCTGTACCCTTGGTTAAGTACTTCTTAAAGAGAACTCAAGATGAAGGATTAATATGAAGTCATTCCTTAGATGTGGTTAGCTAAAATGCACTGAGGAAAAATCTGAGAGAACAGGTTGTGGTGTAGCTAGTGTGGTGTTTGTACCTGGTTTGGTGCCAGTATTGTAAGCAGCCTAGGAGCTGCCTTACAGCAGCAGGTTAAATGAACTCTGATGGAGTCCACCCAGGGACCCTCAGTGTGCAGGTGTGACTGAGCTGCTGGAGGTGCAGTTCTTCAACTAACACAAAAAGCATGGAAAACCAAGTCAGTATCAGGATAAAGTTCACATTCACTGATTTTTGTCAGCTCAGGAGCTGCTTTAAGGGAAGCTCAGGTGTCCTTGCAAGCAGAGGTGAGGTTCTCCAAGACATGGAGCAGGCTGCTGGCGAGAATAATGAAGTTACCTATTCCAGTGTCCATTGGCTGTGTTCCTGAGTGAGCACCCAGAGACATACAAAAACATTCCTAAGTGTCCTATTTTGATGTTTATAATTAATTTCAATTTCTAGGAGGAGTTTTATGGAAAAGAATTGATTTTGGCTGACCGAGAAATGGTGGAACAAGAAGCAGATAGCCTTTTAAAGGAAGCTGATGTTTGTGATGTCGCGTTTCTTGTGGTTGGTGATCCTTTTGGGTAAGACAGAGCAATGTTTTAATTATTGCTGTAGCTTCATCACTCTTTTTTTCAATAGGAAGAAGCCAACTCTGTAATTCTTTATGAGGAAACTGATTTTCAGACCAGAAACATTTTTTGTGTCTGTATATTCCTTATTGTATTAAAATAGACATACAGCTGTCTACACTTTGTCTTGCTTTGGAGTTTCCTTGCCCAGATGTCCATTATAGATAGGAATGTGGACCCTTCAGCATGCATGAATCTTTCCTTCAGCAGATACTTACAATTTCATTCATTATCATTTTATTCTCTCTGCTTCCTTTTATAACAAATGCTTTGCCTCATGATTTATCTGCTAACAGAAGAAATTCTAAGTTATCACATGAATAAGAAATGTGCCGTTTTGGATAAATATTCTTTTAGTTGCTGTTTGTACTTATAAACTGCAACTTTTATACTCAGTTGTTTCAGAATCAATGCAGATTATTGGTTGTATCATCTGGTTTAATATATTCTAGTTTTAAAAATCACTTATGCCATTATAAATGTCTTCTCTGGTTGGTTTATTAAGCCTTTTGTTTCCACTTTTTACTCCTGCTGGAAAGTATAGTCTTTTTCTATGACCAGAAGGAACTCCTTCTGTCTCTTTGGTCAGGCATCATCAATCTGTAATGTCAAGCCATGCAGAATAGCTTTTCATCTCCAGCTGGTGATGCAAGATTTACACCACAGTGTTAAGGGGCACAAGAAAAATGAAATCTGAGCATCTTATTTGTGAGGGAAAAAATGGAGTTTATGATAAAAGGAGCAATGTGCACATCTGTCAAAAGCTGATAATTTATGTAAATACAGGTTGAAGGCAATTGGCAAGAGAATACTGTATTAAACTAATTCTGGGCAGATGACCCTATATTTCAGAAATATTAATTATACTTGCAGTCCATGTTTATGTTAAAACTAGGATTCATGCAGAGTGTAGAGCCATGTTACCTGTACCCTTGTGCTCTGATCCAGTGACTGATACAAGTACACAAGATGAAAAAAACAAACTCCATGGATTGAAATGTAGCTGCTCATTGTAAGCAGTATTCTGATCTGCCTCGGTTATCATTAGTTTCAATGTCAAAATATTTCAGTTCTGGTTAACATACTATGTAATTGTTAAAAACTACCTTTTTTTTTTTAATGAGTTGCTTCTCTGTAAATGTTTATGTTCTTATCTCTTACTATTGCAGCTAGAACTGCTCCTAGGCTCTAACCTAAGGATTTAGGGGCTTGTGAAGTTTCTAGGGCAGAGTACTGAATGTTTCTGTCCTAAGAGAGGCCAGAGGGGAGGAGGGTAGAAGCCACTTGCACCTGATCACAGACTTTCAAGTCTATTTGCAGGTGAGCAGAGTACTTGGCAGCCACAGGAGATGCCAGGTATTGGTGGTTAATGGTTAAAGCAATAAAGCATGCTGTGCCCTGTCATCCTCATTGTTGTTCTCTTCGAGTTTTTATCTCACCCAGGGATGTGCTACAAGAACCTGACAACTTTTGTAGTACAATGGAAAGTCCACCACGCTAGGCTGGTGTTAACTTTCGTATTATTACTACCCATAAAACTTAACATCTGTATCAGTGACAGAAAATACTGCTGTAGTTTTGGGCTCTGGAGGGATGACTCCGTGAAACTTTTCCTGGTATTAGCTGAGTGCTCCTAAGGGCACTTCTGCCTTTAGCTACAGTCATTATAGACAGATCTACTGGGAAAAAAAAAATACTGACTGGAGCAAATTTTAGTGAATAAAGCCAGCTGATCCCTTGGTCAGTATTAGCATAACCACAAAATCCTCCAGTGCTCCTTGTCCTTTGTATGTGCAGGGAATAGCACAAAGCTGTAAAACCAGTCTCCTCCTAGAGCAGACATTCTTAAATCACCTTTGCTTCTGGAAGTCAGGAGCAATGTTAGTGTAGTAACTAAAGTATTGGTTCAGATCACTTTACTGCCTTCTTCTAGGTCTGGGAGAATGTTTTTAGATTTCCCAAATTCACATTCCTCTTTTTTTTTTCTTCCACTGAAATGGATTTCTTTTTTAAAATATTGATCTTTACTGCCTTGCCAGCTGCTGCCACATTTGTGTTCCAGTCTGAAGCACCTGATCTGCTCACTGGGTGCTGGTCAGACACACAGCACTGAAATTATCAGGCTAAAACCAAGGGAATTCTGCCAGGATAACTAAACAAGGCCAGGGTGAAAGCAATTTTCCTAGTTCATTGTTCTGATGGCCATATGTTATTTCTTTCTTTTCTTCTTTGGAATGGCTACACAGAAGTGTGTGGTGCATCTTGGAAATGAGATGTCTAAGGTCATTGATCAGGTTTGATAAATTTAGGCAAGGAGTAGGTGCATTTTCATATTTCACATACATATAAGCTACATATAAGCATACATACAAGCAAAATACATATGTGAACATTGTTGCAGTTCAAAGATTTGCTCAATCTGTATGCACTGACCATTTTAGAAAGGCTCAAATCTCAACTGCTTAACTGTAAACGCAGTAATTCTTGCAGCAGTCACTGCAAAGTGTTTATTTAGTCTTAGACCTGGAGCTGAACTTAGCTCTGTTTGAAACTACAGTATTCTTAATTTTTTTCAGAATAAACTTGATCACTTAGATTTAGGCATTGTTAATTTGAGTAATGTGGATTAAATATTATAAAAATTGATTCAGTCTGAGGATGTTTTTTCTAAGTAAATGTGCAGTTCACCTCTATCTGTTCTGAGTTTTTGTCTGAGCATGGAGCTTTCCTGGCACACACTGGTGCAGGTGAGAGAGGGCCTGGCTGTGCAGCCAGTAACAAAATCCTGGAGTTTTGTGGAAGTTTGTGCCAGAGTTCACCTTTACATTTCAACGCATGTTCAACAGACACCTGCAGAAGACAAAGGGTGCCTGGAGCTTTCCTTTTCAAGTACTTGCCAAGGCTACTTTATAAAGTAGCAGTTGTAATACTGATGCAGTTTTAATGATGCCAGAAAGCTGCAAAGAGCTGTACCATACTGAGAATGCCTGACATTTCAGCTGGGGAAAATGACACATAGAAGCTTTACTGGAGTTTTTATTTTCCTGTAACCACTATGATATTGTTGCCATTTTGCCACCTCTGCATTGTCCTTATTGTGAAGATTTTAATTTTATTTCAAGACAAACTACAGTGCTAGTAACATTTAGTAACATCACATTTTCAATGTTTAATTCCCTTATTTTCTTACCACAGGGCCACGACACACAGTGATTTAGTGCTACGTGCAGTAAAACTGGGGATTCCTTACAAGGTCATTCATAATGCTTCAATAATGAATGCAGTGGGCTGCTGTGGTTTACAGGTAACGTTTTTGTATATGCATGTATGTTATTTCACAGCTGCTAAGCTTAGAATTAGTGAGCTCTTCTACTGCTGTGGCAGTGCATGTTGCAATCCTAACTTTGAAGATCTGTACACTTAATGTTAGAATTTTTTAACATTCTCTTTTAGCATGCCACATGTCAGCAAAAGCCCCTTTCAATGAGCTCATATGAAAATGAGTAGTAACACTTCTGTTCTTCTCTGCTTTCTAACTTCCCTCTGCCCCAGGAGCCTTTGGTATTTAAAGTTGTTTTACAGATAAAGGTTTGCTGATGTTGGCTTCCTTCTACTACTGATGGTAGAATTAGGTATCAAGTAATACCTGGTACGTTTTTCTTAAATAAGGTTGTTATCCTGTAGAGAGCTATGTTGATCTTGTCATAAGAAATATATGCACAAGCCTGCATATACATCCAACTCAGATCATAACTAATTCCAAAGAGTGCATCTTGAATATGATGCACTCCTTCTTTATTAAATTTGATCTCCACTTTCTGCCCAACTGATGTGGTAGGAGGGATTTACCTAGCCAAGGACTAGTAAAACAAATGACAGGATTTTTGCATCTTCAATAGCTAAAGTAGAAAAGGCCCAGTGTTCCTCAAGAAAATACTTCCTTTTACACATGTTTAGGTCCATTATTACTTTTACTGCATGTGACAGTGTATAAATCATAACTAATCACATATAAATGAGATGAAGCTTCTCCCTCGTTTCAATTCATCACTTGAACATAGAACCTGCCTTCTCAAGGTTCAGAATGGTTCCCTGTGTGTGGGACCCCTAAAACAAGTTCCCACTTTACAAACGCCAAAAGCAAGCACAGGAATGTAAATGTACTACAAGTAGGGGCTTTGAACAATAACTTTACATCACTGAAGGAGGAATTCCTTCCTAGCAGTACACAAAGGGACATGATTTAATTTCAGCAAACACCTGGTACCTTTAAATTTCCACTGACTAACTCTTAATACTCCAAACTCCATTCAAATAATAATGCTGGCCAACAGCAGAAAATCTGTTGCAATGAGTTTGTGTATTATCTTTGGTTTTGATTAGAAATCTGAGTGTCTTGACTGACCTGGCTCAAAACCAATGTAGTGACACCTATCCTGTTAGCTAATGCTAAAGAGAATGCTGCACAGCATTCACACTCTTTATAATTCTTCTTGTGAGCACTTTCTTAGTGATACCTGCCTAATGCTGCAAGACTTGGGCAAAATTATCTTTTGGGAAGGAAATAGGCTTCTTGGTGTCTAAAACCTACATGTACAGCAGACAGATAGCAGCTGTTGCATGACTGCACTTACTGGGGTGGGTCAAACAGGAGTTGTAGCTGGGCCCACCCTTCCCCTTTTGGCTTGATGGTGGTGCAAAGTATGCCTCTGCTGTCAGGCTGTTGGCAAGTAGTTTCTACTACTTGCCCTCTTTTTTACTGATCTCTTACATTCATTAGGAAGGAAGATGCAAGACCCAAAGAGGTTTTTAAGTTTTCTGGAAGTCTGTTGCCCCATAGTTCAGCCTGGCATAGGAAGGAGGAGTATAGAGTTTTTAGGTTAATTGAAAAAAAAAGACCAGAAACCTAACGTGAGTATACTATAAACAGTCCATAAGATTATTCACATATGCAGAGTTTTGGAGATTAGATTGCTGTTTCCTTATCCCATACTGAAGGGAGCAGACCATGAAGGAAATGTGAGGTTATTCACTCTGGCATTAGTCCCCTTTTCCATTCTGGCTTGGGAGGGGCTGCTATCTCCTAAGTCAACATTCCTGTTGTCGTATAAGGCATTTTAGGAAATGGTGATTGTATTACCAGGCAGAATATAACCAGTTGTATGTTAAACTCTTGATTGCTCCTTACTGGCATAAACAGGAAGTTTATTTATCAAGCTTTTGTATCTTACAAAAAAGCAGCTTTTGATTACCTAGAGTTGTGTTGGAAGTTTTTAATTTCTTTCAAAAGCCTTTACGTTCATGGCTGTCTCCTGTCATCAATTTAGTATTGGAGTTATTGTGTCTCAAATTGTAAAGTTCCTGTCAAGTATAGGGGGGATTCCTCTTTTGCTTCACCACAGAAAAGGCTTTGCTTTTTTTCTTGTTTTAATCTGATTGTGATACAAACCCTCTCTCTTTCTTAGTAGAGAAAAACAGGAAACACCTTTATACGCCGTTCAGAGCTATGTGCGTACTGAGCTGTAACTGCTGATTAGGCTGTCAGTGAAATGCAGCTACAGCACAGTCTGCTCACAAAAGAACAGCCCTGGTCATCACAGCAATGTTTCTGTGCAGCCAACAACATTCTGGTACTGTGCAGTTTCCCTGTACAGTGATTTAGTAAAGTTGGTAGAGCATCAGTGATGGTTTGTTACCTTCATTCCATAGCTGTAGTTCTTGCCAAATAATAAAGAGGGGTGCATATCTATTTTCAAATATTTTTTTAACTGTCTTGTTCATTTAAAAGAATTAGTGAGGCTGTTTTGGAATACTGAAGAAAAGAGTGGGGTTTTAATTTTGAAAATTAAACTTCTTGGAAGCTCTCACAGATTGTTTAACTGTGCTGGAATAGTATAACTTAGCAAAGTGGTAGTCTGACTGTGCATAAAGCTCTGTGATTTGCTGTGCCTCTCTCTTTTACACTGTTTTTGCTGTGCTTCACTGTAGCAGATTTTTTCTTTCCAAGGCTGAAGAAGCTGTTTTCCCTTAAAAACAAATTAATAGGGTTATGGGAGAGAAGCCAAGAAAAGTGCTCCTATGTCAGTGCCTCTTAGCATGTTCTCTGCAGGTTCACCTCCCTTGTCTGGAGTCTGCCACGTGGGTGTGTTTGTCACTCTGGCTCCTGTTGTAGTGTGGAACCACCACCAGTGAGAACAGTCAGACACTTTGGTATCTGCACACACTGCCAGGGAAGCACAGGCTTTACCTGTGCCCACTCTCAGTATTTCAGAATAAAGCTGATTACTAAGGCTTTTAGCCCTAGAATAAAGAGGCAGGAAACTGAGGATCTCTAATTTGCATATTTTCCCTTCCTTTCTAACCTGCATGACATCTGGATTGGTTTGGGAAGGTCACTGGCCAGAGTGGTGCTGTTAGGACAGAATTCTCTCTGACCCAGTGCTGGCTATGTGTCCTTGAGGTAGAATTATTGGTGGTCAAACACATCCGGAGGAGTATGCATCATGCTGAACTGTGGTAAGTGTGAAGGAATGATGCAACTGGAAATGGCTTAGGTCATGGCATTAACATAAAGAAAGAGGATTGAGAACTGAAGTGCAAAGCTGGAGTCAAGTCACAGGATGAGATAAAAGGCTAAAATGAGACACCCATTTCTGAGTGGTGTTGCTCGTTTTGAAAGCATTTGGTTGGGTAGCTAGGAAGAAAACGTGTTATAACAAAGAGCTGCCTTTCCTTTGAGATGTACCCACTTTCCACCTGAATAGCTTCAGAACAAACACGTGCATGAGCCCTTGTTTCTTTCAGTGACGCATCTCAAGTTTTTTGGTTTTTTGTTTGCCGGCCACTTAATTCTTGTTAAGACAATTACAGTTAGAAAATAGAAAATAGCCTTTTTGCTAGCAGCTGATCACTTAAATGCAAAGTCAATGCTTATTGTGTTATTTTTGAGTCTTTACTGAACAGTTGAGTACATTTCCAGTGTCAAGTTGAAAAATACTGCTTAAAGATGTAGAAGCTGAAGGATTCTATCATTAATTACTGTGCTCATAGTCAAACAGAAACCTTGTAGTAGCTGCAGGATTGGAGCCTCTGAGTCCCACCCTTTCTGTGTGCCTTAATCTTCAAAACTACTCTTTGCACTAATAGGAGGGACTTTACACAAAATGACTGCCTGTTAGACTGTTTTCCATCACTGATTGTTTATTTCAGTTACTACCAGCTTCTGAGCCTTTAAGAAGTTGGCATTTGTTTTTCAAGCCAATTAAAGGTTAAGTCAGTGCTAGTCACACTACTTCACTACTCACAATTGCTGTCCAACTCAGTGCCATTTGTCACCAGCAAACATGACTCAAAAATATCTATTTAATCAGATTTGGGTTTTTTTTTTCTTTTAGATATCTTAATTTCATATTAGTAACATAAGTCGCCTTCAGGGCAGGAAGGAAACATTGCTTGATATTGATGGAAAGAATCTTAGAAGGTTTTTAAAGATAAGGTGACATTACCTTGGGGCTCGAGCCCTCTCCTATTCAAGTTTACTTTCTCAGTATTTTGATAGCTGAATTATGTTCTGCTTGTGGAGTGGTTATTTCCTAAGCAGATCCAAGAGGCTGCCAAAGCAAAATGTGCTCGTCCCTTCAACTGATTTTATGTGATTTTCTCAGCTGCCTTCTGAAGATTGCAATTATGTGGAGTGGGTTTCCCTCAGCCAAATGTGTTTTCTTCACAGTTCCTCTCTCTCTGGCATGTACTAAGGAGACTGGAAGTTTTTGGGACAGCTTGGGCGATCTCTTGGCTTGCAGTACAAAAAAGAGTCAAAGCCACATATATGTGAATGGTTAAACATTTCAGTTTCACGTGAACGTTCTCATGGGAGGCATTTGAAGTTGCTAAAGGTCTGTGGTACTAAATAAGGTAGTGTAAATGGCTAGAGCTAGGCTTGTGGTTGTTTCATGTGACCAATTCCAAGCAAAAACAAAGATTGAATGATTCTTGGTACCTCTTCGTTGACAATTGCACTACTTCTTAAGCTGCTATCAAGCAACAATATTTTATACAAAGAACAGTAGGAACCCTTTAATTTGATGTACATGGTCAGGAGGGTTGTTAAGAGGTTAGGGAGAATAAAGGGAAAAATCTGGCTCAGGTTCCTTATCTTTGAGGATGAACATTGCATAGCATCACATCAGAACCCCTATGACAAAGATAAAGAAAATATGTCTTAGCTTTTCTGGGTATGCTCATTGGGATCTATCAGGAAGTAACCTGGGATAATTCAAGGTGCTCTGCAGTCTCTAAATCCATTGAGGAATAGTTTTAGGAGGAAAAGCCTCTTAGTTCCTACCAGTGGGTTGTGATTAGGCTGAGAAGTGTCTGAATAATTCACCTGTGTTTTGAGAACCATCTGCAATGTAATCCATGACCAGAACATAGCTCCATAGCATTTCAGCCCTGCAGGTCTCAGGTGTTTGGTTGTGAATGGTGGCAGGTCTGAAGAATGCAGTAGCTCCTTCTTTTGGGAAGAACCCCAGACGTGTCACCAGTTCTGAAGCTATTTGAAATATTAGGAAAGGAGATAGGTTCATATGTGAAAAATTGCTGTGTCACCATGGAAGCTGATACAGCAATAATTCTGGGAAAGATGCTGTAAAAATAGATGTCTGTGTTTTGAAATGTTTACTTCTTGGTTTCTCTGCAGCTGTTGGCCAACTGACCTTTAATATTATTTTGCATCTTCTCTCCTGCTTGCTTTAGTACTTTTTAGAGGGGATGGTGGATCTTCCTTTTTTAATTTCCCTATTTAGTCTCAGCTTGTTCTGCCTTCTGTGTCCTAAATTTTTGTGGTGATTGACCACATCATTATTTCAAGTGAGGACAATTGATCAGGACAGTTTCAGGTGTCTGATATCATTCAGACTGGTTTTGAACAAAGTAGCTCAGCAGTTCCATTGAAATTCCACTTGCATGAAGACTTTCCAAGGTGAGATCATGGTGCAGCACTTTTTCTCTCACAGTTCATTCTGGCCTCTCAATTTGCAATCAATTCTGCTTGTATAAAAAAAGAAGTAAAATAATAAATAGAATTAATAGAATAAAATACTAATAGAAAAGCACCAAAAGTTGTCAATCATTCTTTCATATCATGTGTGTAAATAAAATAGGAAGTTATATCTTGTTCTGAGGTGATGTAACTGTGAGTTGAAGAACAGCTTTCTGCTGGATTTTGTGAGGCAGAAAACTCTAGCAGCAGGGCATTGCCTCAGAGAGTTCTGACTTCCTTTGCTGACCTGAGTTATTGCATTGCAAAATTTGAGTTCACAAAGTTTTGCTTAAGCCAGTTACTGCTTGGGGGGAGGGTGTGGAGAAAGGGGTATTTCCAAAGACTAAGGTCTTTCAAAATGACCTTTTGAAACTTTTCTGTGAAGTTTTTGAGCATTGAGAAGGTAAGAAGTTTCGTTTCCAAGCTGTAAACATTAAATATCTGTCCAACCATTTCACTGCAACCCTTTGAAATTCTGGCACTTTTGTGCCTGAGCAGAATGCAGGCACTCTAACAAATCTGCTCCTCAGTGCAAGTGTGATGCCTGAGATGTTTGGGCTTGTACAGAACACACACTGCCCACTCCTGAACCCCACGTGCTTCATGTAGAGTGCAGCACACACAAGTTGGCTGTGCAATTTCGTTTGCTGTTGCCTCTCTTTAGAGCTGTGCCAGCCACTGTACAGCCTGATCCTGTCTCTGCAAATGCACACAGCTCATCATCTTACTGCACTCATGAACAATCTCAAAGCATGGCAGTAGTCCCTTAGCTGTGTTGTAACACTCCTTGGTTAACAAACATGTCAGACAACTCTATTTCACTCTATTTCAGTGAAAAGCATGATTCCTGGAGTTTTGGGACCCTCTGCAGCCTCTTATGGTTGGTGGAAAGAATGCTTTTTAATTTCAGAGGATCTTGTCAGTGGACCTGCTGTCTTCTGTAACTCCTGAATCCTTAGGATAATGCAATTTTTGGCATTTACTGCTCTCTGCTGCAAGGATTTTCCTCAGATACTTCAGATACTTCATGCACGAGTTCAAGAGATGGAAATTAGAACACAGCAGTGGAAACTAAATTAGGAACAAATTGAATTCTGCATGAGGTACAGGGAGAGCATTTAAAGTGTAAATTCTTATACAGTCATGTGTTCCTCCTTTAATGCAGGCTTGCCCTGGTGAAGAGCAGTTCCTATGTTTGCTTAAATGTCACACATCTGCAGAGATCAAATGCTGGATGAGAAAGAAATACTGGTTTGTGTCTGTAGAAGTGTTTGTAAAGTAATTGGTTATAAGTATTCAAGCCCAATAGAGGAATCTGCTTACTACTTCAGTTCCTCAGCATTCAGATTGATGGTGTACCAGAGACTTTCCAAAGTAGTATTCCTCCCTCTGTAATTTAAAGTAAAATATGTGTGCATTAATCCTAGGAAATCTGTTCTTCACAAGTTTAGTTAGTATACTGAGGGGTATAAACTGCAAAAGCATTTCTAGGAGGTTAATAAAATATGTCCCACTCTATCTTATTGGTCTAGAAACTACTTCTGTGCTTTCCAGATGCTGAGAAAACAGGAGTATTTTTTTGAGACAGTAAGTACAGTTTTGTATGATATCAATACTTCATTAAGGTATTCTGAAGGTATTTCTACTGAATAGAAAGGCAATTTCCAACAAAGGTGTTTTACTCTTTTTTGACACCTAGGCTTCAGTATTAATGCAAAACCCAGTAAATAAAAGAGATTAGTGAATGACTGGCAGGGCTTGTACAAAAAAGGATAACTTACTTAACTTCTTGTTGGCAAAGAGGATGGAGAATCTTTGAAATGAGTAATGGAAAAGAGAATGATAACAATCGGAACAAGCACTGTAGGCTATAAAGTTGAATGTCCAACTCATTCCTAACATGTGGCAGAGTGGTTAAGGAGTTCTGATTCTCAACAAAATACCTCTCAGATAATAACATTTTTCCCATTTCTGCACATCCTTTCCTTTCCTAAGGTTATCAAAATGCCAAAGGGACAAGGTAAGATTTGATTAATTGAGGCCACTTTCTGTCCTGAACAAGGACAGCTGCTTTAGGGAAGTGGCTGCCGTGGTTTCAGGTGCTGATGGGAAGCACTTAGGTTGGTGTCAGACATTGTAGCACTTGTGGAAGATTGCAGGAATGCTACCATGGAGATTAAACGTATCTTGCTCCCAGATGCTCTAACAGTGAAGGGGAGAAACTTCTTGTACTAATAGTGTTTCTACAGATTTGGTACAAAATGGGTATGAGTTCTAGGCAGCCACATGAAAAATAGGCAAAGCATAGTTTGATTTTATTTTATTTTTTCCATTTTCTAGAACACAGCCTTGAAATAGCTAGCAAGTTACATCAGGAGCAACTTATTTGGTTCAACCTGTATTTACTGGAAGAACCTTTAGGTTGTGAAATGTACAGTATGTTCTTGTCCTTGTGCTAGAAAGAAATACTTAAAAGAGGAAGTGTTTTCAGTTATATTCCAGGAATCTTGGAATAAATTTTTTCAACACGAATGGTTAAAATTTGAACTTTTGAAAATAAATATGTTTCTGCTGTGATTCAAGTTTTGCTCTACCAGCATAAAGGAGTTAAAGCCGCAGCCTATGCCACAGTAGCAGAAGGATGTATAGGGGAATCCTCACGTGGCACAGGGCTGCCAGAGCTGCTTCTACACAGGGTCCTCTGCCAGAGCACACACAGTGCCTTTGTCTCCTGTTGTGGGCTTGGAAAAGCAGCTTTTCCTCCCAGGAGTACAGAGAAAGTAGGAAGTCCATGTAGCTGTTGTTTCTCTGGTGGGCTTGAGCAGACAGAATATTGCCAAGCTGTAAAATCCATCTGGGGTGACCCCATTCCAGAGCTAAACAGACCAAAAGTGATGCATGGTTTTCCCCTATTTCAGGGCAAAAACTGCTTCTAAGCCAAATACTGCCTTAAGTTACATATGACTTTCAGTTTTGCATCACCAGAGATGATTGGCAAGACTATTGCTTCAAATGTCTTCACCAAGATGAGGGACTTAGGGTAGTGAATGTGTTAAGACTGAGAACAGAGTCAGTGAGTATGCCTGACATAGCATCTGCTAGCAGTGTTCTGCTAGCAATATTCTTACCATATGTGCATAAACCATGTTGTACCTCTCTGCTTCCTGCACAATCTGTCTTCAGATCTTCATATCCACTGTCTCTTGGGACTGTAATTTCTTTTGTCTGCTAGAGCTTCCATCTGCAGCAAAATGCCATTTCAATATAAACACTACTGTATCAGTAGAATCAAAACATTGAATTATGGTATTATTCAAAGCTGTCTAACCTTAACGAAAGTAAGAAATAACAAATAATAATTTTGGTGCTAATCTTACAAAGTATTTGCCTTTAAAAGAATTAAGTAACAATAGAAAGTATATTGAAAGTTATTAATGATGCATTGGAAAGTTGAATGCAATAAAACCTTTACAGGTAGTTAATGACTTGGTCTTTAACATGATTGCATGCTCATATTTTCTTATTGCACATGTGTGTTACTGCATTTGCTCTGTTTTACAGTTGTACAATTTTGGAGAAACCGTTTCCATAGTGTTCTGGACAGATACATGGAAGCCAGAGAGCTTCTTTGACAAGATTGAGAAGAACAGGCAGAATGGAATGCACACCCTGTGCTTACTTGGTGAGCAGCAGCCAGTCTCCTGCCTTTTAGTCTATGCATTGAGTGTTTACCCAACTGACTAGATCTCCAGATAAGCAAATGTAATATTGAAAAGGTGATAAACTTCTGAACTGAAAGTGACTTCATGGATGTAGAAGCAATTTGGTAAACTGGGCACTTAAGATCTTAGGGTTTTGCATTTTAACTCCTTTCCTCTGAGTCACTTTGTTTAGAAGTTGATTATGTAACAAGGAATCTTATCCAAGGTTAAAAATGTATCCAGCTTTTAGAATGATAATTTGGGCAGGGGGGCATTTGAGTACAGGTAATGTTTGAATTCCTCTTGGAAATATTATGGTCAATTTGTTTCATAAAATTGCAGCTGTGCAATGTCCTACCTACCTGACCCCTTCTCTATTTCAGTTTTGCCCAAATCCTTTTTTTTTCCCATAACAGAAGCTTGTTCTAAATTTTGATTGGGACAGGAAGGAAGTGCTAACGAAAATCAGGTTCCTGCCATGACAGTGATGTAATCACTGTCGAGCAGTCACTCTTCTACCTTCTGTGACATAGTGTGGTCATAATTTGAGTAGTCTCAATCAACTGTGTGCTCAAATGTACTAGTACTTACCTATCTTATGGTAAATATCCCTATTTGTATATTTACCAGGATTTTTATTTGACTGTGTTGCTCTGAAATCTGTGTGAAATCTGTGAAATCAACCCCTGTTGTTGGGTAAAATCATGTGCATAAAGTCACAGGATTTTGAGATTCACTAACAGATGAAACAGTACAGTGTGATCCATATTCTAATGGCTAAATATAATAATATTATGATATTAATAATAGCTTAAGTGTTGTTAAAGCTTTACCTACATAGAAAACTAAATAGAAAACTTGTAGGGAACATGTGTTTTAATGTGTTTTGTTCTACAGATATTAAAGTGAAGGAGCAGTCTCTGGAGAATCTCATGAAGTGAGTCATCATTTTGAAACTATATAGAAACACACAGTCCCCCTACAAAGGCTTTTTTTGTACAAGGAACAAAGGTTCTTTGCCCACAGTCTAATACTGAACTTTCCTGCCTTCTCCTCTCGTGCTTCTCGGTGGCCGCTGAATTTTGTTTCTTACAAAGAGTGAAACTCTTTTGTTCTTTGCAATAGGGCCTGGCTTTATTTACAGTAACTGAATGGAATTGCAGCAGAACATGATATTTTTTGTAACTGTTTCTGTAAGTAGCACTAAGTCAGAAAGGGGTAGGCTTTCCTCTTGGTGAATTAAGTGTTATTTCTCTACTGTTCTGTCACCTCCTGAAACAAAAAGATTAATTTTAATATTAAATTAATATTAATTATTTAATATTAATTTTAATATTAAAATATTACTATCTGAAACAGTGTTGTAAATTTATTCTTCTGTACACTGGCTGGAACAGTGCAAAGTGCAGAATACATAACACCCTTCTTAAAGAGTTAAATAAGCAATATACAGAAAATGCTTTTATGCTCATTTAACTGTATTCAAAAAGCTTTTGCCACATCTTACTCATCTCTGCAATCTGTATGTTTTGACAGTGGTGAATATAAATGGCTCCTTTATACACATGCTGTAACTGGTCTAAATTAACATTTGTGAAGTCTCACAGTATCATTGAGGTTTGTTTATTCTGGAGTTTCAAAATAAAATATGTTTGAATCCACAGTTGGCAAAGAAAGCAGCATTTCATTTAAGAATATATTTCTAGTCTGTAATCATCTGTCTACAGGGCATTTAACAGAAAAACAGTTGTATGCCCTTGGTTTTAAGTCTAATGCATCCTTCAGGAGTAGCTGCAAAACCTGCATCTTGCTTCTAGCAGCTGAATTTGCTTTTAGGATCTAAATGATCTGGCAGCTGGAGCCCAGCTGTTTCACAGGTGGGGTGAGAGCACAACAGATTTCTGTATTCTTTAAAAATTCCACTCTTGTCTAAAAGATCCAGCCTGAGAGCCTGGGCCTATTTAAGTTGAACCTGCTGGTCTAGAGGTCTCTTGAAATAAGCTATAAGATTGCTGCGGATAACAAAATGGGTTATATGTGAAATTTCTCTGCTTTTCCTTCCCTGCAGAGGAAGAAAGATTTATGAGCCACCGCGCTATATGAGTGTGAATCAAGCTGCAGAACAGCTTCTTGCTATTATTCAAAACAGAAGGCTCCAAGGAGAAAAACCAGGTATGACTGCACTGCTTCTGTCTGCTACCACCCACCTCCAGTCACACCTCTTGATGAGCCTCTGAACTCCAGTCCCTTCCTCTGACTCCCAGAATTCTGCTCTGCAGTGGATTTGGGCTGCCTTAAATCCTAGTCACAAGATGGGTTTGGCCAAGCTTAAGCACAGCACAGTTCAGTGAGCATTAATGAGGGTGCACTGGTGGCTCCTGGAGGTTCAGTCAAAGCCTCAGTCTGGAAACCCTGCACTGTTTCTATCCATGTGGAACTGTGAGCTCTTTGGGCATTAGAGTTGCAGGAGGCAGAAGGATTCTGATCATTTTAGATCAGTCAAGCTTCAAAAAAAACCTCAGCTCTGTTTTACTTAGACTGGTCACACTCTGCTCTGTGTGAACACCAGCAAGAATATCTAGGTTAACCCAAAGATGCAGAACTGTGATTTTCACCTTGATTCTTAACACTGGTCAAGAGCAAACTGAAAAATTTCTTGAGACCAAGGGTAAAATCACAGCAGCTAATAAAGATGATGCAGTTGTGTCACAAAAATTTTTTCAAACAAATTCATCTAATTTGAATTTACCTAAATGACTAATTTATCTAAATAACTCCTCATTTAAAAAGTTTATTACTTCAAGACAGTTAAAATGAAAATTCCTTCATTTTGCCCCTTACATAGAATGAATCAGAAGCAGCATAGTTTCCTCCAAGTCAACACAATTCCTGAATGAGTTCTTCCTTACCAACATCCTTAAGCTTTATTTTCTTTGAGGAGCAAGTTTCTTTCTAGACTACTTCAATAATTTAATAATTTGAGGTTTAAGAAATCAGTGTATTCAAAATACTTAAACATTAACTTTTTCCCTTATAATAGGACCATTAGTGAAATTAAACATTTAATCTTCTTTCTTACAGAAATTACTGAAAACACAATTTGTGTTGGCCTTGCTCGTGTGGGTGCTCTGGATGAGAAGATTGCTTCAGGCACACTACAGGAGATGTCCACTGTAGAACTGGGTGCTCCACTACATTCCTTAATTGTTACAGGCACTATGCATCCTCTGGAATTGGAAATGCTTAAACTTTTCTCTGTAGATAGTTCCAGTTTTGAAAATAATGCATGTCAAAGGACTACTTAAATAAAAATGAGGCATTTTCATTTTTATTCCATCTTGAATTGCTTAACAGCATAAAGATATTGCTGTGACTATTTAAGACTTGTCTAACTGTAGTTAGACTCCACATTGCTTCAGAGGACAACACTGCAGGAACATGGACCTGCTTTTACCCGAGGCTGCAAACTGCATCAGCTGGGATCAGCTTCTACCCTGCAGATCTCCAGAGGCTTCTATACCTTTGATTCAGGTTATTGGCATCCACACCAGTCTTGGGCATCAGTTGCTGTAGTGCATTAACCAAAGCTACTGCATACATCGTTATAAGTGTATTAGATGCTAAATTTTGCCTTTCAACTTTGCAGAAACTTAGGAGTTCTCTTACCAATAGAAAACATTAGTGTGCAAAACCTGTTATGTCTGTGTCCATCTTTGCCTTGGGAGAGCAAATACAGACAGGTGAGAGTGCTCTAAACCAATGAAAACCAAGAACTTTCCCTTTGGACAGCTGGTGAAAGGGGGGAAGAAGCCACACAGAATTTCTTAGTTCAGAGGATTGCAACTTAAACTAGAACTGCATTTCTTCCTATGTTAATGCAGAAATGTATGCATTTTAGCATTTATGAAGAGCTAGACTCAGCTGCAGCAACCACAATTAACCTCAAACCAAGTCTCAGCAAACAGACTGCAAGAATTCTTTTTAAAATCAGCTTGTAGATGATGGTGGTTGCTATTTCAACTGTTCTTCACAGTATGATGAAAACACAGCAGAACTGTATACACATTTTTTTAAAACTGAAGATTTATTGGAAAGAAAATTGATCCCATAGCTTTTCAGCAATATAGGATATTTAACATTTTATATAGATTGTATTCAAGTAGAAAAGATTACATTAAAAATTTCTTAATATTGCACTTGGGACAAGCCGTGGCTAAGCTACTAATATTAGCATTCCAAAACAAAATCATACATAGTCTTCAGAATTTTAGTGAGCTGCCTTGTGTTACCTGCAAGATTTCTTCACAGGTACTTTGACACACTTTGTTGTTGAACTGAAGCTCACTTCTAAGAGTAATTCCTATAATTTAAAGGTAAAGGCAAGCAATATGCTGTATGCTACCAGGAATGATTTTGGCAATTGCTTCATTCACATTATTTCACACTTCAGCCAAGATACCGTAGCGATTCATTTAAGTGTTATACAAGATCCCAGCATACATGTGAGAGGCTCCAATGCACATGGGAAGTGAAATACCCAGCTCTTTTTACACATTATTTCCGCCAAATTACCACATAGGCAGGAACCTTTTGTGGCTCACTGAAACGGACAAGCAGGTTGAGAAGTATTTGCACACAGCAAGACTCAGTCTTTGCATGCCAGGCACAGCATGGCTGGCATTGCTTCACATTACAGCAGTGTCTGGCCAAGGAAGTCCCCACAGGGATGGGCATTGCAACAAAGCCTGAACAAGGGACAAATCCAAAGGGAACCCCAGCAAGCTGCAGATAAGGATTTTCACAGAAGTGTAAAGGAGGAATTAACTACTGAGTCAGTATTGAGGATCAGAGAGATTATTACCAAAAAAAAAGAAACAAAAAAAATCCTGCTTAAAGGGGTGGAATAATCAAGAATCATAATCTGATGGCTACTGGAGAAAACAGGACAGGATTTATTTATTAACTAAAATTGTTGCTCTGAACTGGTATTTAAAGACTTCATGTCATGAAGAAAGATAAGGGTTTGCATTTTATAAAAGCATGCAATAAAATCTGCAGCGTGTGACTGCAACGGCCATCTGCACTGTAAAGAAAAGCCATGGACTTTACAATTTGTTTGCACACTATGTGCAAAGGATGGAAAACTGCAGTTCAGCAGCTGATTCTCTCCTCTTGTATCCTGTTTACATTCCCAGAACAGGTTCGCTTACAACCGTTATAAAGAGAAACTGTTAATTTTCCTTCACCTTTAAACCCAGCTTTATTTCTTTAAAAAAAAGTAAAATTAAGAATGTGAAGTCACTAAAGTCCATTTTATTAGTAGTAGCAGCTTCAATTTTTGTGTAAAAATAGTGTCAGCAGCTTTTACTAATTCTTTTGCTTTAGTAGGCATTATTACATAAAAAGCAGAGTCGTTTATTTACTTTTCATCTTGGCTTAGCAACTCACAGGAATAACTCAGCTCTCTGTAGGGGCCCTCCTGATGAAAGAAGCCAGTCTATCCAGAGCTGCACACCTACCAGATGAGCCTATAAAGGACCAGTCCTTACTGTGCATATGCATAAGAGGAGTTTTCTTCCACTGTTATTTAGCACAAAAAACATTTGTGTGAGGCGTTTTAATACAGACACTGTAACATTTGTTTTATCTTCTTATTTTGCTGTAGGTGTGGTAAAAATCATGCAGTTTGGAGCCTTGGTCTTTGGAACAATAGGGTTTTAAGTTACTGGTTTCAGTCACAGAAAAAAATAACCAACAAGCCAGACCAGTAACCCCACAGTAAATATCAGCTACATGAAAACATGAGAAAACAACACTTTGAAAACCTGATTCAAAATTCAGAAGTGGATACCAGGAAGCTGAGTTTTAGCACATGATCTGCAGACATTCACCCCTCTCTGGATGTCAGTCATTCACACAAATCTTTGTTTAAATCATGTCTTGCATCTCCAATAAGATGTCAATAGCAAAGTGTTACAGAAGCAGCCAGTGTTAAGTAATTAGCAAAACACAAATAATGGTGCTTTGGCTCTTAGGATGAGGAAAGCTGCACTTTCCCTTTCAACTGTATGGTTTGTACTCTCCTAAAACCTGAGCAAGTATCTCCTTAGGAGGTGAAAAAAAAATCCTGTCCCTTGTTTACTGACATACTACATGTGACTGCAGTTACTGGCTGAACATGTCATACACTGTGTTTGTAGAATTTTGTGATGCTTATCCTTTTTCAGAAAGCCTAATAAGGCTAAATTCTGTTTTGAATCTGACTTCCTTACACTACCCCAATTATATTTCACAAGTGATACATTTCTTACTATAAAAGTTTAAACGTAATGAAGTGCTATCTTGCATGACTAGAAAACTCAGACTTGTACATATGCTTCCAACAATCAGCTAATTCATAATAAGCAAAAAAAAATTATCAAAAGTTATTAAAATCGTTGTATCATTATAATAGGCTTATAGGCCTTTTCACTCCATTCCCCATACTAAAAATTTGGTAGATGTACATTTAAAAGAACACCATCATCACCATCAAACAAACAACCACTCTGCCAGGTTCTCACTTGGAAACAAATGGTAGCAGTTGTCTTTTCATTAAGAAACTAAAATAGTGTACACAATTGCAATGAATCTGTCTGGTGCTTGCCTTTAAAGTGTATCAGTTGATCTTCTCCAGCTTCAAATAGCAGTAACAGTAACTATTAAAAAATGAGGAAGCCCTGCTGGCAGCCAGTAAGCACAGTCTACATGCACCACACTACAAAACAGCACCTCCACCCTAAAAACACAACCACATTTTCATCACCTTGTCTGTGACCATACATGCACGTGGCATCTTAAACTGCAGCACTCAGATCTGCTCAGCAGATTCTGCACCCCACCCTGTGCTGTGTAACTTCCATCTCTCAGCCAGGATCCCTGGGCCTGGCACAGCATCTGCCAGGTGGGACAGGGAGAGATCTGAGAGTGCCAGGCAGGAGGCCAGCAGAGAGAGATGGGGAACATGCAGCCTGCTGGGAGGGCACTGGCCCCTGTGTCCCCAGGGAAAGCAAACAGGATCAGAAATGGCAACGGAAGGATCTCAAGACTGGAAGAGACAGCAAAGATTAAAACCAGTATTTTAGGTGGCTTTGTACTGCCACTCTTCTGCAGCTGGTTTCCAGTTCCAAGCACAAGAGTACACCCCCAAGATTTGGACAAAATCAACATTCATGTTTCAATATCAATATCGGGAAAATTCAGGAACCACCATCAAATTTGGCAAGTGTTGTGTTTTCACATAAAAAGAAATCAAGTGCTATATTGGAACAACAGAATGAATGCAAGAAACTCTTCATATATGTGATGGATTCAACAATATCAGTGGCAAACAAACCATTTCTGCAAATCAATCTTCAGTAATTTCACAGTGCCTAGCACTTACTACATAGACAGTGTCAGCTTCCCAGAGCCATGATTTTAGTATTATTTCTGACAGCTACCAAAATAAACATAAAATCCATACCAATCAGTGGCAGCTATGATTTCTCAGAAAAAATGCCTGTCTTTTTACTTCACCATGTTCTGTTTGTAAAATGTCCTCTTAAAAAGTCTTCAGTTACTAAGTGAACTACTACAGCATAGTGGAACTATCATCTGTAATACCAAATGTAGCAGATTGCTTTTGGAAGTGACACTCAGAATTCCGAGTAAAATTATTACAAATGCTAGAAAATATATGACAGAAGAATGTTCCTGGAAAAAAAAACAATCTAACAACCCTTACTGCACTGAGAACTGTCTCCCCTATGAAAACATAAATGGCTACAGTAAAACAGTCAAAGATGTAAGATTTGTCAACCTGGGAAAAGCATAAGCTAAAACAGCATGAAAAGCAGTCCTTGTTTCCATTTTGGGTATAA
The DNA here is from genome assembly GCF_052056855.1 of Sturnus vulgaris. Taxonomy (NCBI): domain Eukaryota; kingdom Metazoa; phylum Chordata; class Aves; order Passeriformes; family Sturnidae; genus Sturnus; species Sturnus vulgaris. The sequence goes on along the minus strand of NC_142251.1, from coordinate 19,532,069 downwards.
CTGCCAGAAACAACTATTTTCAACATTTGGAAAAGCAAATTTGAACTTGATTGCTTTAATAAAAATTATAACAACCTATTAAAATCAAGGAGACTTAAGCTTTCACAATTTCAGGACTTAGTTTTTTCCACCACATAATTTGGAAAATAAAAAACTTCAAGCATTGCTTCCATCACCAGCATCTTCCATCAACTGCCCATTGTTTAAGTGACTGAACATGAGCAGCATCATGTAATGTCTCATTACTCTCAACAGTATGAAGAGACTCATTGGAGTTAAATCTAATATTTGGACTAAAATAATTTTCACAAGACGTGCAACAAAATACCCAGCTTGTCTCAGAAGCAAGTCTCTTCACAATATCTTTGCCTTTTACAATTAGATTTTTTCTGTCTGGTAAGATGCAAATATAATGGAAGTCTAACATCTACAGTTATGTAAGTATACAACCCCCCCCACATACATCACTAGTAAATAAACAGACTGCATACAAGATTATTTGTAAAAGTAATAAAACCCTTTGATGCTCCATATTTATGCTGGCAAATAGCTCTCCTGATATAAAAGGCACTTTGAAAACCCAATATGGTTTGGTTCATTAAGTTTGCAAAGTACAAACAATTGTACAAACATACAATTATATTGAAGCATGTCAGCCATTGTGACATTGTCTACAAAACAAGTTTCCAATTGCCAATAACACTGGTTTTATGGGAATGAGCAGTGGTTTCAGCAGCTTTACTGAAGACATGACAGGGTTCCAGTACCACAATCTTATTAAGTAAAAAAAACCCTCCAAAACTTACAAGTTTAGGGGCCCCAAAAAAAACAAGACCCAAAGTCCATAACATTCATTCAATATTTACTCCTTAGAAGTGAACTCCCTCCGTAGCCCAAGGGCAGAAATCTATTCAGTCAATTCCAGATGTGGTGGAGGCAGGCTCTGTCTCATGAAGTGTTGTTACACCAGTACAGTACTGAAAACTTTGGTCCAACAGCACCATTCCAGAATTTGACTACATGGCTGCAACATCAATCTGTATATAAAGCTGCCTTACTCCTGCCTGTGGAAAAGGGAAGGAGAGTTAAAAACACTGTAAAGCCAAAGCACTTTCTTGTCCTAAACATCAGCCCACATCAGTATGTGACCTAGCAAAAAACCTCAACATCTTATTTTTCTGTCATTCATCTCCACATTTAGCACATCACTCAGAGAGCACCAGATGAGTAAGGAGTTCTTCACACAGTCAAGTGCACACACATAATGATGTATTAACATTAGCTCTGCCACATTACCTCTTCTGATTCATCCTAAATAACTGCCACATGTGAAGCTGCACAAAAGCAATTCTTATTTTCTTTTATGCTAGTTTAACTTCCTGAAAAGCAAGCTGCTTGAAGAACTGTCAGTTTAAAATGGAGCTAAGCACAAGAGCGTAACGTGGGACTTGTTGTTCAAACCAGTTCTACATTTTGAATCTATCCAGAAAGCCATCACATGTGCAAGCTGCCAATGTAGTGAAAAGCCTGAGCAGGTCCAGTCTGTGGTGACAAACTCTATCCTAAGAGAAGCCTCATCTGTTTTCTTAGGTCCTTACAGATCAACCCCCTTTGATACACCTGAGACAATTACATCTGTTATTTCCATAAAGTGGCATGAAAAACTAATGCAGAGAGGTCCAGTAATTCCATCTACACAACTGAGTATTTTGAAATTGTTCTAGACAGCTGGAACAGGGAAGCTTTTCAAAACAGACACCAAATTCAGAAATATTTAACCTTTCTTGATAAGAATTACAATGTCACATCATGTAACAAGCACGTTACACTTTGAGATGTTATTTCCACTGGTAAGACATACCTGAGTAAAAATATTGTGAGTCTGGCTTAGAATCCACCTTCCATCAGCATCAGGAGCTACTAATAACTTCAAAGTCCCTATGTAAACATCAGTACAGAGGGTCCAGAAATGTGGATCATGTAAACTGTAGACTCCTTGCAACTGCTGCACCTAAAAATAGAGGCAAATTTTAGAAAGTGTATTTCAGAAAACCATAGTCTGTACTATGTTTTTTTGTAGAAAGCATTATAAAAGCCAATGCACTCTTTTACTTCTAGTTCACTGTGCATTTTGTCATCTTTTACCAAAATTTCTTACTACTATCTCAGTTATTGTAAGGAAGATGAAAACATAAGGATTTGTGTCAGTGTCATGATTTTCTGTATGTGTTGTGATTTTGTACCCTGCTGCATTTACATTCTACATGTATTTTACTGAAACCACGTCTGAAAATAGAGGTGCTCACAAGAGAAAAGTCAGTTATTGGATTCGAGATGGCATTCAGTTAAAACTGCCCTTTTTGCAGATGTGCAAATTTTGTCATGAAACAATTTGTGAGATTCTAACTTTAACAGAAATATATTTATATATAATTTACAATTTTGTGAGGGCTTAGATGAGTTCTTCCAATCTCTTTGTTTTTTCCTCTTTCCACTTTCAGCAAACCCTCCATGTGATGATTACAACCTATAACACCCGAGGAGAGACAGCACTCCCAAGTGCTTTGTATTAACTTTGCAAAAGCACTTCATGGCATCCTAATAGAAAAGTTAAGTAGGAGAACAGGTCAATTCCAGTGTAATCTTTGTATTCTTATAAATACACTTCCAAAGTTATGTATAAGCACAAAGTACTTTGGGAGGAATAGCTTCAGTTTTAAAGCACAAACTGAGGTGAAGCTACATGCAATTTAGGACTCTGGGAAAGTTTGTATTAAACTGGTACCTCCATTTGTGTATTCTAAGGTACCTTTGACTGGCATTACTGAAAAATCATAAAATATCCTCATACACACAGCTGAGGCTCAGCCAGCAGCTTGGTCAGTCAGAGCAAAAACAGCTGAAGAGCTCACCCTCTGGTAGCACTGAGGCAGGACATTTTCCAGGGAAGGAGGAGTTCGCTGCATCAAAATCCCAATGGACTCCTTTAAAAGTGGAACAATACTAGAAAGAAAAAAGGAAATTAACTATTATTACATTTTCAAAAGGTGCAAGGAGCAACTTAAAATATCTTAATCGTGAGAAATTTTTCTTTAGTTCTTCCATCAGAAGCTGAGAAAGTCACCATGAAAACCCAGTTCAGAAAATAAAAGGATTGACAAAATTGCTATGGTGTCCTATCAGAGGCAAGATTATTTCTCCCCCACTGTTTCCAGAGTCAACTGGTGGTCAGTCACAAAAGATTAATGGTTTAATCACGGGATTTGAGATGAAATCTCTTGGTGTCTTGGAAGTTATACAACAAAGCAGCTGTATAGCACAAAACCAACTTCAATGGCAAATCATTCACATGCAACCATAAAAATACTCAACTGAAGTTGAGTCTGCTTTTGTGTTTGGTTTAAGGCATATTTTTCTTATGAACTAAGATAATAATGGGGTAATCATAAAACAAAATTAGTGTGGAACAGTCCAGCTACAACAGAGTTATTTTGTCAGACAACTTGGCATATTCTTGAAGTGAAATAAGCGTAGGGTCCCATCCAAGCTCAAGGGTTAAACATTTGGAAGCAATTAGAGGTTCCCTCCTGGCCAAATGGTCTTGTTTAATCAGCAAACTAAGACGACATTTAATACCCTTTTTTTATTATTATTACTTTTTGGTTTTTAATAAAACCAGGAGACCAGTAAGCCTATACCCTGAAGCTACTACTAATAGGTTATACTCCAAGTGCTCAGCATGGTGATTTTCTTGTTTAGGAGTAGTGCATCATGTCTGGTTCAGTAAAGCATTCTAAAATTTTCAAGTGGATGACAAGTATCTGTACCCAACAGTAAAGCTTAAATAGCAATTTAGTTTCAAGAGCATACAAGTGACCTGACTTTCCGGACTGAAAGTGATTCTATATTTCAGAAACTCTAAGCTACATTTCAGAGCTCAGCACTGGCATCACAGCTGCAGTACACGCAGTTATGGCATTAAAAGCACACCTGAAACATTTGCAAGAAATTAACTGAACCGGTTGTTAAAGGACACTGCAGAACCTTTGTTTAAAACCTCCTGAAGTGATGTGGAATGCATGGCACAGACCAGCTGTGTATTTGCAGATGTGAACAAATGACCTAATCATTTTTTAACAAGTGTTTCCATTTGAACATGGGGCAGTGCATGATGCCCTGCTCAGCTCACTCCCTGGCTAAACCTTGGCCAGGCTGGGAGGGAGTGAAGGCTGTGTGACTCTTGTCTAATGAACCCCTGGAGAAACCACCACCCTAAAATTAAATCTTCTTGCAGGCACAATGGTTGTTGCAGCCAAATTCACTGCCTGGTGCCCTCCAGCACATGGCCTCCCACGTTTGCACTGCCACCAAGGCATTAGTTCAGAAATAGGAAGAAGCAATTAGGGGCAAGAGGAGTTGCCTAAACTAGACCTGTCACCAAGACAAACATTTAGAATGCAATAACTGTCAATCTGTCCAAAGGAAGCTTAATTGGAGTGTCACATTCTACAGTGGATTACAGAAGTTTAGGGAAAAAAGGTTCTCTTATTAATGGACCCATCTCACTAAATAATGTCCATGTCACAAGCATTACATCAAAGGGAGCTGGAGCTGCCAACATACTCCACTGATGAATTGATTTCAGTTTAACTCCCTATTTAAAATGCAGGTTTGCTTCTTAATAAAAACCTTGAAAGACCAATACACAATTTTAGGATGCAAAGTGAATGCAAGAATTTTGAACACTACTCCATTCCCATAAATTTAACAAGGCCTCTCTAGCATATGCATCCAAAGATTTCAAAAACCACACACATACAGGCTGCATATTTTTTCCCAGGGAAACAACTCAAGGAATAGAGAATTTAGTAGTCTGTCTTTTTATTGAAACATACCACTAAGATTGAGGAAAGCCATGAAAGAAAGCTGACAAAAATTTCTCATTTGTACAACTTATTTACACTATTTAATAAAACTGATTTACATTATGTGACAGAAGGGAAATTAATTGTAAAGTAGATTTGAAGAGACAGGCTATGAAACAAGAACATCTGAAAAGTCCAAAGAATAGAAGTAAATCAGGACGTGGCTTGACACTGTTGGTGAAAGTTGAAGCACATCCCGGGTCACACCTTTTTCCTGTATCTTAGAGTCAGTGTTCAGATACAAAGTTTATCTTCTGCAAAGCTGAAAAGCCAAAAGCCAGCTGCAGTGATGTGACAGGCCCTCACAAATGGTGTTCAGAACAAAGGCAGCCATGGATGCCCCTCTGCCTCCACAGGGATACTAACTCCCATGGTATCTTACTGTAAGCCAAGCTCACACAGCAAACAACAGAATCTAGTTTTATGATGCCTGGTGTTTTCCATTGTTTCATGCATATTACTGAAGCATAAAGCCCTTAATTTAAAAACCAAAACTCCACAAAGTATGCTCTTTCCTCAAACATTAACTACAACCAGTATTACTTAATCACTAGGAGGCACTGGAAATATCAGTTCCACTTCATGTGACTGAAGAAAACATAAGGGAAGATGACAAAACCAAGCTGGCTGAAAATATGCTTAGACATTTTGACCAAACTTTCTCTTTTTTTCTGCTTAGTCATTAGTGGAAAAAAATAAAACTGGCTGCCTCCACAGCAACTATTGCACTGGTGCTTCAGTTGTTTGTTTTAATTTATAAGATTATTGAGGAAAACAAATAATGCTGAGTTCTCACCAAGTGAAAAGCTTTCTCATGCCTTAAGCAGTCAGTAAGCTTTGCTGTTAAAGCAGACACAATTCCATTGCTTTCTGATTACCAAGCCTTAAATCTAAAATATCACACTCTTTTACAAGACAATAAAATTTGAAAGAGGAACTAACCCACAGTAAGATTTGGAATGAAAACATACCCTCTACAAAAACCAGAAAACCAAAGGCAGCAAATGCCATGGCACATCACATCTGCACATAAACTGTTACAGAAGAAGTGAAAGGTGTTCAAACAAAAAACAAACTAATTATTGACATGGATCTGATAAATCCAGCCTGCCACTACTACACGTGGATTGATTAAAAATTAAGAGTGAAAGCAGCAGACTCTTATTTAAGCTGTACCACATTCAGGTAAAACTCATGCCCATTCCAGTGCCATCCTGTTTTGTTTTTGTAGGTATAGCCAGCAAGACCCTGGCATTGTCATGATCTTGGACTGCAAAGCTGAAAACAACTCTGGGTAAAGAACCCTTTAGACAGACATTGCACTCAGAGAGCAGCAGGAAATTCATTCAGTGCTCTCAGCACTACAGAAAAGAGGGGGTAATTGTGACAGGTTTTGTGGAAGGTAAACAAATATTTCTAAGGATCAAGACCAGCTAGAGTTCTTCAAATACCATAGCTCAAAATCTACAGCCAATTTTCCAAATTCTGGGCTTTTTTCCCAGCCACCATCCATATCTATGGCACTATGGAGACTGTTGTTGGCCTATTTCAGAACTTTAATAACATTTTTTTATTAGCCAATGGCAATTTTAATCAGACTGCAAGCTTTGCTCAAGACAAGGACCAGAGATTTAACATTTGCTTTACTGATTTTGAATTCTTTGTTCTCATAACAATGTAGTACCTTGACTCTCAAACAAGGCTGGCAGGTACCATTACCCTGTAAATAAAGGTAGTGCTTGACATTTAGCAATAATGGCTTAAAATAACACCAACAACAAACACACTAGTGTTGAGTTTAGCTATAGAAAATTCCTTCTCAATCTTAATGAATGCAATATTTCATTTAAAAAAATAATTTTTTTTATACTGCTATGCCCCAAACATGAAAGGCCTCAAATGTTACTGGCACACCCTCCCCCAAACCTCTTTCATAGTCTATCAGCTCAAGATTTTATGCAAAAAATTATGTAACCCATGGAAACAACTCCACTGAATGATTAAACTGCCTCATTTCTTTGACCACTTAATATGAAGTCTGCATGCTCTGTGCAATCTAGTATCAGATTTAGTCTACTGTGCCTTTCTAGAAACATGTGGCTCTAATAGTGGTTTAGGACAAACCTGATTTACACCAGAGTTGTGGCTTTTGCATAGTGACTAGTTTCATATAGCTGACTGAAATACTAAAATTGCTTCAACATTTCAGAATAAGGCTTAGAATACTAAGGTTAAAAACTAAATGAGTATTTAGTTTTAAATATTAAAAGCAGTTTAGAGAGTTGGGAAATTGTTTATTGATTCAAGGTATATATAATTACGTGGACAACACTTTGGAAAAAACTTGAAGAGTGTCAACCTAAACAACAATTCAATAGTCAAGCTTTTGTTAAAAAAAAATGCTAGTAAGACAGACTTGTCTATTTTAGGCATGTCCTATTTATGCTTTATTTACATGAGATAGTACAGAGTAATCGAAGAAAGAGTCATTAGATATTGGTGGCTGCGTTCAGGAAAATTCAGATCCCACACGGGATTTTCAGTGTGCAGTCTGAATGTTCTGTGCTAACTCATCAGCAGTTAGGCAGAGAATGTCACCCTACAGCACCCTTAGCAAAGGGCCACAGGAGCAACACAGCAACTGTGTCAGCAGCTGACAATTTGCACTAATTAGAGATGTTGTCCCCAAGAAGGCTCAACCATTTGATTTAAAAGCTTGACTTCTCTGAAGAAGCACTGCTTAACCCTTCTGCACGTGTACAAGGCAAAACAGGTTACAAAGTGGAGTCTGTACAGTTTTACACTGCACCCTGAGTTTTTTTGTCATCTTATACAGGTATTTTTGTGATTTCATTGGCAAGCACGGCCATCATTTCAGAAACCTGAACAGGGCAGACCCACTAACAGGAGCAGGCAAGGCTCAAATAAACCAGAGAGAGCTGCCCAACACTAAAGCAAACAAACACTCAATAGAAAATGAATGAACACTTATCTCACATAGCCACAAGCAATCCTGGATTAAGAGCAATGATTTTCCTCTGCATTCTCATGCAATATCTTTGATATTCTATTGGTTCACCAGACACAGTTCCATAAAAGGCAGTAAGGATTTCTGTTCTGCCTTTGTTCCTTCATTGTATACAAAAGTATCATAGAAAGAATGGAGATTAAAAAATGAAAACAAAATCAAACTAAAACAAACTAAAAAAGCACCCCACAACAACAAAACACCCTAACAAAACAACAGAGAAACAGAAGTCCTGGATGTGACCTACCCACTATCCATACACTGCAGGCTCTGTAAGTCAAACTCAGACCATCAAGCAATAACTTGGAGGATACAGTTCCAATTTGGGCAAAGTCCCCAAATACCATTAAAACTTTTGAATTACTTTACCAGACTGGCTCAAAACTGTGTTTCTTTTATTATAGCCACAAAAATCCTGATTGCAGAACAGATCCTGGTTTTTAAACACACATGAATGGGGTCTGCTTGTTGGGGCACACACATACTCTTATTCCACTTTACCTTACCAAAGTTGGTTTAACAATAAAAGGGACACAAACAAAATCAACAAATATTCATTTGAAACTGAAGACAATTATATAACCTGAAGCCAAATTTACCCCAAAAATTATTTATCAAGGTTTCAAATTGGCCCACAGAAATCAACAGCTACTCCTGTACTAGAAATTGAACATCCCAGTCCTTCCCACCTCAAACCCACAAGTATCCCATGAGCAGACAATTAAAAAAACCCAAACCCCAAAACCCCAATATACCCCCTTGCACCCTGAACTAGACACAGTTCTTGTCATTACCAAATTAAAGTATTTTTGCAATGTTATTCCCCTCAAATTTAAAATTTCACAGAACTTCAGTAGTTTTTTTCTCTAGGTTAGATTTAGGTGACTTTAAAAGATTAAGTACAAAACTATTGTACATCCAACAAGCATCACCTGCACTCCCATATTACTGTTACAGAAGACAGTCTTATGGGAAAATCTGAAAACCCTTTTGCATTAATTCTTAAAGGAGACTTCAAACATAGCATAGTGAAGAATAAGGCAAAATTAACAGTGGTTTTATGTCCAGAAATGTAAAAGAAGATTACTAAAGTCAAACACAACAAAAACGGATTCAAGTTCTCAACAGCCATCTGAAACTGCCAGTAATCTTATTTATGATCTTAAAATGCATTTCAAGCAAAACATTAATAGTCAGTCTGTTGGACTGCTTAGAAAACAAATAAAATATCAACACAAAACCACCCAACCCTGCAAGTAGTGTTTGCTCCACTGATGTGCCAGGATGTGTCAGCTGGCAAGAAATGCAGGCTTGCTTTTATCAACTGTGATGCAGCTGACTGCACTGAGAGCAGAATTATTCTACTGATCATTTATAGCATTGTGGACCAACAAAGTAACGTTACAGGCATCAGATGAAAAGACAAATCAAACAGTGAACTTCTCCAGTATTTTCAGCATAGAACATGGGGCTCAAATGTTCCTTCTATCTGTGCTAGAAAACCTACAAACAGCATTATTATGACACTTCTATTATGGAATTCCATGTTATTTCAACTACTGCATAAATGGAAAAAAAATGAATTGTCATTCATGTGGTATTTTCTGCTGTACACAAAGCTGGACCCTTAAAATACAAAGTGTATGGAAACCTGTGTTTTACTCAGCTACTACCTCTACCTCAGCAATAGTTTCTTCCCCCTTGGAAACATGCACATTTTCTTTCCCATTTTTTTGGAGATTTCAGTACTAGAAGTAGTTTGTAATAATTTATCATTTATGAAATTACAGAATATTCAAGTCAAAATCTCCAAAGTCTATATTAAAGTGGTGATTGAACCGTGATTTCTAGCACAGACGTTTCTGTGGGTGTTGTGTCTGAAGCCTGCTGCCCTGCTTTGACTAACAGGGAGATTCACATCAATAATGCTGTGAATGCTGCCATGCACAAGCCATAAACATGCCATACATGGTATCAGCAGAAGTAGCTGCAGTTCATCAGATGACACTCACCACTCTGAACAAAGGTGCTCAGTTATTAGGTTGTAACTGGAGTTGTGGCACGCTGCCCCATGGCACCATTGAAACTGCTGCCAAAAAAGCCTCATAACATCACTGAATGAAATATTTTTGCTTGACCAGTCTAATCCAAATAGCTTCACATTCCCAGTGAACTTGGTAAGAAACAACTGCGAAATCCAGAAGTACGTGAAACATTTCCATCAGATTTTAAAAGGAATGTCTCAGAGGGCAGATACAAAGGAAAAGACAGTTCTTGTCAAGATAAGAAAACAAAATTAAAACCTAGCAGCCTTGATTTATCAAGGACAAGGGCACATCCTGTGCCAGCAGTCTCAACTCTGCTGCCCTGAAACCATTCTGCTCCATTTACTGGAGTACATTGGTTTATATAAGCATGTACTAAATACAGAGATGAAGCTTTCTACAGTTTGAACCTGAAAGACATTTTTGTAGTATTATGCAAAGAAAGACAAAATATGCAGACTGAAAATCAAAAGTTGTAGCTGTAGAAAAAGGAAAGAAAGATAGCTCATGCAAGAGCTCACCAGAATGGCTGGACAGAACAGAGGTAACACACCACTCTTGGAAGAAAAGCAAATGTTGTAAGTCATTAGCATAACAAAACCCCTTTTTCTTCTGAGCTGCAATTTCTGCTGTAACTAGCATTAAAAATCCTACCAAATGCCAGTGACAGCAACTTACCTTACACCTATAAGTAGTGCTATCAGCATTGAACAAATAGGATCTGCTATCATCAGACCATAGTTCTGCATCAGTATAGCAGATATGATAACACCAATACTTCCCAGCGTGTCTGCCACAATGTGCAGAAATACACCTGTAAGAGACCAAGTGATACCATTACAACTTGCTGTTCTTAAAGCTAATGGAGCATTTCAGAGATGTTTTACAAAAAGGAGTTTCAAGAACTAGATTATATGATCTATACTTTTAAAATCTGTGGTCAGTTTTGGGTCAAACACACAAAGATTTTAATGTATTTGCAGAATATGGGCCATTTGAAGAATTTACATTCTGTTAGACACTTAGCAGTAATGGGTATTTCATAGCAAGGCTATTAACTTGAACAGTGATTAACAGCTGCAGCTGGAATTTTTTCTTTCAATACCCACCCTTATTACAGCACAGAAGCTCATTCCCTGATGCCTGCAGTAGTGAGTTCTGTATAAGATGGACAGACTATTAACAGAAACACATCTATAAAGCTTTGACACTTGCTAATGTATAACTGACAACACCTTCTAGAAGTTATTTGGCAAAGAAATCCAAGACATCTCAAGTTTTGAGAATTTAACAATACTGCAGACATGAAAAGCCTTGCTCTTATTCTGAAGAATAACACTGCCTTCAAGTACAAAGAAACACACACTTTACAGCTAGTCAAAGTTTAGCTTTTGGAGCTCTCTGCTGGCAGTGACTGGAAGTCATTCAGAAACAGCTTTTTGAATGCCATTCTCCAGACAGGTAATCCTCTCTTGTAAAAACAACACACCACTATAAACCAGCTCTTTGGGGACTTCTCCAAGTCTGTATTTGTACTGGGTCTGGCTGGGACAGCAGCCTGCATCAAGACCTTCTGTTTCTCATGCCCCCACAGCAGGAAGGCTGGGGTAGGCAAGATGCTGGGAGGGCACACAGCCAGGCAGACCAGAGGGACATTTCATCCAACACCATGCCCCAATAAGACTGCAGTGCTGTCTTTCCCAAATAGCTGCTGCTCAGACTTCCCTAGGCATTGATCTGCTGGTGGGATGGGATTGCTTGTGAGTGATTGTCCTCACAGTGAGTGTCTTTGCATCACCTGGTGGAGTTTTTCCCTAAGTATTCAAAAATTAAAATAAAATCAGGTCTTTTTAATATGCTTCAATTAAAATGAGTCACAAAAAGACTGACTTTCAAATATCTTCAAGTGAAATACTGAATATACATATACACAATACAGTGTACTGTAAATTCTGGAAGAACTTGTAAATGTTTCTTCTCAAGGACTACAAACAAGCCAGAAAATCATCCAGTAAGAGAAAACCCTATGTACATTTGGGTATGCTAAATAATTACTACCTCCTACATCTCATAATTGGCCCTCTTTAACTTCTGAACATTTTAAAAAAGTAAAATAAAACCAACAAACAGCCAACCAAAGCTAAAAAACAATATCTGAATTATCCTTAACTAATGCCCAGGAGATCAGGGACTACAATACTACTTCAAGACATTTAGATGCATTACCATCTGCTCTAAACCAACTCTAAGAACTCGATGAAATGCAATTTTTAAGCTCAAGTATTCTTTAACAATTATATCAATCTGCATCAATCTGCATCCGTGTGTTACAGAACATATATTGCAATTAGACTCCTTAGATTTCTGTTTTTAACCACTCTTTCCTAGTTTTTCATTGATTTTTCAGCATCTATAACAGAAGCTGAATCCCAGCTTTCAGGATGTCCCTTTTAAACTATGTTGACACTGCATTACATTTAGACTTCTGTGAATGTCTCAACACCTAATCATATACAGGATACAGCAGAGCTGCTAACAGGGGGAATGGAACTTCATTAAACAGCTTCTTTAAGAAAAACATGGCATTTATCCAGAGGAACACTCTAAACCAGATGTGTGACAGACCCAGGCAGGCAGACCGTGATAAAAGCAATAAACCATCATACTTATTGTCATCGTACCTTGTAAAATCTGTTTGCTGGATCCAGGCATTACTTCAAGGGAATGGTTATCTGTGAAGGCAATTATTGACATATTAACCTAGACAAAGGCTCTCCCTAGTGGTCCATTACACTCATCCTTTCAGAAATGTCTTGGGCAGACAGGCGGCTCACAATGACCAGCTTTTACTCAAACTGTTATTTTTTAATGTAGCAATTAAGTTAAAAGTCTTAAGAGTATATTTTTTAAAATATGACATTGCTTTACACAATAGATTTCTACATAGGTATATATAAAAATAAATTATCTACATTACAAACAGAGGGGTAGGATCTTTCTAGTATATAGCAAAATAAGACCCCTCAAGAACTCAAGCCATGAACACAAGCCAGAAGAGTAGGTTCAAATAAATAAATTTGCTACCCAGAAATACCTCACTCAAGCAAGCATTTATACCTAATGTAAAAAAAAAACAAGGATAAGACTTGGAGAAGGAACAAGTAAGTAAAAAATCTTCTCATCCAAGCAGATTAATGCCTCTGTAGCATTAATCTGAAAGATATTTTAAGAAAAACTTGTTAAAGGACAGTAAAAGACTTCTAGTGAAGATATACAAGAATTTACACAGCAGCTGATTTGAATAGCAAACTGCACAAGACACATTCACTGGTCTGCAAGGGTGGGGGCCATGTGGAAGGCAATGGAGAGGCAGAAGCAGGGAGCTCCTGCTTTCCAACCAAATTCCAGGAAAACTACTGGAAAACAAATGCCAATTTTCTAAGAATAGCAAGGAAGGGACAAGCAAATATTTTTATACTCTTTGTCACCTCCTGTCTGCCAGCTCCCACACTATTCCCTGCTCTGAATGTGCACATTTTGAGTCACGTCACATCTCAGTTTATGGCTTAGGCAGGAAGGACTGACACCCCTGCATTACCACAAGGCTTTCATTTGCATTGCTTCAAAAAGGTGGTACCTACACAGCCTTTTCATCCATAGTGAAGGCTGCTGACCATATTTTACATAAATGTCTCTGCTCAGATTGTTTGCCTTCATAGAAAAGATCTCAGCATAGCTAACATAACAAGTATCTTTTCCATCTTAAAACAGATTACAACCACACAAAATGGGGAAAGTCCTATCTGAGATAAGTACAAACTAAGTACAACTAACAATCCATAAGTACCCAAAGTTTACTCATTCATTTTTTCTAATATCTTGAGTTGTAAAATTATACAAATGCAGAACAATAGCAAAACAGCTCAACTTTATCAATTCATTTTAATGAAAAAATTGAAACAGGTCACATGAATACTAATTTCACTATATTGCATTACAGCTGTTCCATCTTTTGCAACACACAACATTACAGTGCACACTCAAAAACCAGAGGTAAGGCAAAGTCTTTAAAACCTAACATTGAAATTACTGCAAGTGAAACACAAAGTGAGTCACAAAACATAGTGGTGGCAGAGCAAAACAGACATTTAATGAAGCCACTTCCATATATGATCACAACAAGCTGACAACACACTTTTTATTTTTCAGTAAGTTATTAATTGCAGATTTAGATTGAGTCAGGATGGTCTATGCTATCAACTCAGTACTTACCATGACAATAATCCTGACCATGAGAGTGTCCATGGCCATGACCATGAGTGTGCCCATGGGAATGTTTATGTTCATGATCTCCGTGACTGTGCCCATGGCTGAGACCACCATTAAATAGAGAATGGCTGTGCTCATGCCCTATAAACAAATAGAGTGAATTGATGAATACATAAATGATGAATAAAAGTACATTTACATTTGTTTCTCAGCAACTCAAAACCTATTCATCTTTTAGGTCATTTTAAGGTATGGCTTTAAACAAGAAACTTAACACAAAGTGTTTGTCATCTGCAGGTCTGCTGTGCAGACATATTTTTTATATATATAAATATATCAGGTTTTAGAAATCAAGTGCTTTTATACATTCCCACTTCTGAGACGTGTTGTGCTAGACTTCTAGTAGAACTTGAAAAATGTACACTTCATTAGATATAAGCACTTTAAAAATAGCTGTTTTAAGAAAGCAGAAATTGACTGTCATTTGCAGATTAAAAATTCAAGCTTAGATTTCTGCCTAAAGACCAAAGACTATGTTCTTCCACCAGTCTATGCAAATTTATATGTTAAGCTCAAAGAGAAACCCACAGGCTTTGCAGAAAAAAAAACCTCAGAGTGTTTACCATGTGTATTTAGGCAACTAAATTCTGCATTTCAATTCAAAAGACACTAAGTTGAGAAGCATCTGAAGCAGAATCATCTCATTCTTAAAATTTGGTTCAAATACTGTTTCTAAATTTTCCAGCCAGAACCTTGCTTAAGTTTGTCCAAAAGATGCTCTGCAAATCTTTTTCAATAATGTGCAGGAGAGTGCATGAACTCCAGAAAGCAGCTTCTGGACTCCTAGGTGTTCCAATTAATGGATATTAACATGAGAAGTAAAACAGTGGCATATCAGGGCTAGTAATAAAACACAGAAGTCAACACAGTAAGAGGTCACAGACACATTTGGCTGGGATTGCCATTAACAAGACATCCAATATAACACTGGGGGTCTCACTGGGGCACAGTAAGGCCCTGGAACACAGGCTGCCAAGAAAGGAAACAGAAAGGAAATCCTACCAGAGCCATGTGAATGCCCGTGACCTCCATGCTGAAAAACAAATATTCCTATAAGGTTTACAATGAATCCCAGTATAGAAACAGGAAGAAGTCTCTCATGATGCACATCGGGAGGCTCAAGTGCTCTCTAAAAAAAACAAAGGAAACAAACCAAAGAGCAAATGTAGAGTTTTACAATCCTTTTACATCATTAAAAGGCACCACAAAACTACCTAGATACAGGAGCATTATCATACATAACATATATATAGACATGCTTAAAATTATGCAGGACTTCCAGTTTTTGGGATGATACAAAGACAAATTCTGTGTCTGAAAATAAAGTTCTATTATTAAAACTGTGAAAGTACAGTAGAATATTCTGAGAGTCTAGCTCAGTTTTTTCATAAGATTTGGTTATACTGTGGGATGTGTTCTCAACACCATCTGAGTGGTGGAACTCACCAGGTTTATTCCAGTATGTGGATTGTAAGATTTCTAAGAGTCTAGAATGCCATTTCTTCCTGTCTCCTTAGAAAGGTGAGGCAACGAGGGGAATGAAATGAAAACTCAGAGCAAGTTATGACATTTTTTAGAAATTCTCAAATCTAGATTGATTTTTTTCAATTCTTTTTTACCCTACTTCCTCTGGAATTTTTTTTTCAATGAGACATTACAGACCTAATACAATTTGCATCTGAAGCTAAGTGTTGATGAGTGTAAATTACTACTGGCAGAGGAGACAAACATTTACCATCTCTCCACAAGGATGAAAGGCACAGGCAGTAAATAGCAAGACAATAAAACATTTAGCACAATAAAATTTTAAAGTAATTGAGAGAAAGAGAGTCATCATCACAAGCAAAGAGAATACTTAGCATGGGAGCTCAGATCAGCAGGAAAAGAATCGTGTTTCAATATTACCCTTGATCCTGTCATGGTTTTAAATTTTTCTAGTAAGTTTTGCTCCTGTTTCTAGATTTGAAGTTTTTCCAGGCTTTTAGGCAATTACAAGCCTATCAATGCAGAAAAACGTTAAATGTAGAAAAAGCTCTTCCCAATTCTCTGTTTATAAAAGAAAAACTCAGACTTACTCTGAACAAGAAGTCTAAACAAATTTATAGTGTATTTCCCTTTAAAAAAATAAAAGCATTAATTCAACCTGCTTAAAAATAGCTATCAATTTTACTCTTAATCCTTGATGTTGCCCTTAATGTCTAAATTTCAATCTTGAAATTATTACCTGAACCACCACGTAAAAAAAATGCAAGAAAAGAGCCCTTGTAAATGTTTAAGCTATTACTACTTGCCATTTATATCAGACTTCAAGATTTGGAGAACAGTGCTCTTTCTTTAATAATCTGGTCCACCCTCTCAGCATGTTACTCATGACTAACTTCTCTCCTCTGAATGACTAGTTTGGGCCTTGCTTGCTTGGCCTCATTTGTTCTTTAACAATGAGAAGTGAGGACCCTTCTAAGATATCCTTAGCTGACTGAAAAAAAAGGACAGGCTCCATCTCACAGAGCCTTTACATATGAACAAAATACACTATTTAAGAAGCTAGTACAGATACCCTGAAATAGCTATGTTTCTCTGTCATTAAACAGCAATTTCTGATGGCCCTATTCTCTGTTCAAATCACAGATTTTCTAATTAATTATGAACATAATTTAAATTTTCAATTCGTAATTTTCAAAAATTTATTCCTATTAAAAACAGAAATGTTTATCCATATTCATTATAGAATGTAATAGTGTAATTGGTTTCATAACATACCTCAACACCTTCAGAAAAAATGAAGAATGCTGTAAAGATGAGGAATAAACCATTTACAAAACCAGCAAGTACTTCTGCTCGAACATAACTGTAAGAAACGAAACAGAGTAATAGCAGATATTACCACTTTCATTTGAATGCTGAAAAGTAGAACTTAAGAGACTGGAGTGCAATCTTCTAGTTCTCAACCAGTTACATTACACAGGAATTTGCTATATGGAAGATGGTATATAAATTACAGATGAGTATATAAAACTGACCACATGGTACTTTGACAGAAACGACCTGATCCAGATCAGCCATTCCCTGATCTAGACAAAAGAAATCTTTCAACACGTCAAAATCTTTCGATTTAAGATTATCTCTACTCAAAGTTATGGTATAAATGTAATTTGGAGGCCACAAACTAGGATAAGCATGTGAAATCTAATCTAAGTTTTCTGGTGTTATGTTTAATATCAAACAGACTTAGTAATTTGCTTCCCCTCTAGAAGGTGGATTTTCAGTAAAAGTTTTAAGTAGAAATTAATTATTTCAAACACCAAAATTTTACAATAACGAACTGCCAAGTGTCAGATAAGATGTAATTTCAATGTAGCAAACGTCAGACTCAATAAAGCACGGCTATTCTCTGATAAATGGAACACCAGCTGTTTAAATGCTCAGCAGTAATTAATACAGAATGTGCTTTCACTGCAATTAGTTCATGGTGTGTTTCTCTCTAAATTGACTTCTATGCACACTGGAGCTTCCACCTAAATTAAACTGTGCTTTAAGTTTCAAACTATAGGATTCACACTTAAGCAAGCTGAACGCTGACAGGTCAAGAATGCTATGGGGAATACAAGAATGCTATAGGGAATGTTACAGCTCATTTGCTGGTGATGAGTATTACCAGTCCATAATATTGTACCACCAGTATTGTTTCATAGGGCACAACTGCCATGTTCAGTGGAACCAAGTGCCTGTCAGATGCCAGGTGCAGCAGGTAAATCCACCAAGGGCAGTATGGGATGACACAGCTCAGCCCTGAGGATGTGTGTGAATGGCAGTCACCATGCTGAACCTTGCTGTTCTGAGAACAATGGTTTATAATCGCCAATGCAGCATCACTGAGATTTGGCTCCTTTCACTTGTAACTACCTGTTCCAACAGAGGAGTGGGTCACCAGCAGTCTGGGAATCCCTGTAATGCTCCTCACTGCACTGTGAGGACAAACCCAGGATGTGGCAGTTTGTGCCATTAATACCTGGCAATGTAGGGCAACTTTCTGCTCTCTAACTTGTTTCCACTAGTATGATCAGAGAGATCTTGGAAGTGATAAACCTTCTTCCTAAAAGAAATGCCTTCACATTTTTATTATTTTTATTAGCTCAGATGTTTACACAGCTCGCCTTGAAAAAACCCTCACTTTCAACACAGTTTTCCCACATTGTGCAAAAAATTTTTGTTTGTAAGTGAAAAATGACTACCTAAGCATTTACTACAGCACATTAAGGTAACAGCCTGAAGTTTCTTACCCATATGAGAAAGCATCGTTTGACCTCCATTTTGAAATTACTGAAGCTGCTAATCCCGCCAATAGAGCAGTACAGTCAAAAAACATATGAAAAGAATCTGATATTAGACCTAAACTGAAAGAAAACAGGAAGAAAGTGTTATGTTCCAAATGCTACATGTTGAGTATAAAAAAAAAACCCCACAGACATTAATCTTTTACACACTAGCAGAATACACTGTTTCTAAGCTTCAGGTTTTGCTAGCACAGAGGAGAAATCCATGCTTCATCACCAACACAAATATGATGCCAAAATTGCTTTTGTCAGCTTAGAGAAGGCACTTTGGAAGAGTGCTTGGCAAAATAAATCCTCCTAGCATATGATTTTGGTGATAGTGAAAGGTGGTTTCCACAGATACAAATCAAAATTCCTGCTGTAGATTTACCCACATCCACATCTCTCATGAACATAATTCAACTTTAAATCTTTGCCTTAGCAGTGGCAAGGCATTGACCAGGAGATACACAGCTCTGAGATCTAGAGGCTGAAGGAGTCAGAGGCTGAGAGACCACATCTTAAACGGCTTATTTCCAAGAGCAATGCACAACTGTTTGTCAGTCTTGATTGAGAAACAGTTAAAGTAAACCAGCACGCTAAAAAGTTCAAAGCAACTTATATTAGTTCATGAGTTAGCCAGCCAGTAGAACCTGTATCAGTTTGTAAGCTATAGGTAAACTGGGGTTAACAGCACACACAGGCCTTGCCAAAGTTTACCAATTTACTCATGAACAGGTTCTGTAAGTCTGCAGGGAAGTACATGCATTGAAACAAACATAAAAAAAAAAGCTTCATATTTTAAAAATCATTTGACAGAGAGGTACTATTGAGCAATTGTTAATCAACAGTTCCAAAAGTTCCATTTTCCCAGTTGTTTGGTTATCTAAGAATAATTACATATACAACTCAATTCTTGGAAACTGAAGCACAGGAAGCAATTACTGGTTTAACAAGTTCTAGAGGATAGACACATATCCACCTTGAAGTCAAATACAAAGTTTCATTAGCCAAAGTTCCAACCATCTTACATTAAAAAGCCAAACCATTTCAGCCTGAATACAATTACGAGATTAATCATAAGTGTTTCAGATGAAACACTCAACAGTGGAAGAAGATAGTCTGAAGGAGAGGAAATACCACGTGTCTTGCTCTACATATTTATGTATATACTTTATGGACACATACAGAGTTATACCTACACACAACATTAAAGGCAGAGGGATGATGGCATGGTATATTGTCCCCAGGTACTGTAGCCACCAAAGCAGGAAAGATGAAGCTGTTATGAACAAACTTTAAAACAAGACCCATAGGCTGAATGCTTATGAAGCAGCAAAATGGAATCTGCTATTGAATTCTTGAAGGGTTTTGGTGACATCTTCCCCCTCCCCAAAACCAGGTGATATCTTTAGGGAAATAACTCATTTTAGATTTGGTTCTGAGCAGTTAGGAAGATCCAGTGAGGAAAAAATCCCACCACAAAGCACATCAAACATTCAGGTAGAAGGTAATTAATGACAGTAACCCTAAGTTATACTGATTATTAAACGGAATGAGCACAGCTAAGCAGAGAGAGCTACTGCTTTCTGAGGTGTTCGGGTTTTGGTGGGGGGGTTCTGGTTTTTGGTTTTTTTGTAATAGAACCTTCTGGGAAAGAGAATTGTATAATGACTGCTACTCTAACAAAATCCCATACAAGCTCTAGAACCAGAAATCGTGCAGCAAGTTACCACGGCAGTGTGCTCACACCTGCAAATCTCACTAAGGCAAGACTTACCTTAAGTGCAACACCAATACAGCTGTGCTACTTTCAAGACCTAAGCTAACAATTCCAGGTGGCCAGAGGCACGTGGATTTATCAGCAGGAGTCAGCAGACTGCATCTGCAATGCCATTCACCTCATGGCATGACCGTGCTCTGTATCATAGGTACAGCTACAAGTGATTGAGCTGCACAAATGGCAGGAAGCCTGGTAAGAGACCAATCTCACTTCATCTGAGGCTTTATTAAAGTGACCTGTAAAGTAACAAGACCTTAGAAAAAATGGGTGCAAGGCGATTACTAAAGTAATCAAGTGATCCAGTCAACAACCAGCAATACAGTGGACCACCAGCAACATGGGATGCATGCAAGAACTCCTGTAGAACCAAACACATCATCCAGAGTATAAATTAGTAGAAACCCTGTACTCAAACACACTGTGTCTAAATAAAGACTCTTCCACAGCTGATTTAGTTTAACATCAAATTAAACAAATGTGCACATGTAGCAAATTTCAACCTTAAACAAGCAAACAAGCTCTCAGCCAGCAAACTCGTGACCAGTGACAGAACCGGAGGGAACAGCATGAAGCTGAGTCGGAGGAGGTTTAGATTAGACATTAGGAAAAGGTTTTTCACCCAGAGGGTGGCTGAGCATTGGAACAGGCTCCCCAGGGAAGTAGTCACATCACCAAGCCTAACAGAGTTCAAGAAGTATCTGGACAACACTCTTCTGTGAGTTCAGGAAACAATCTATTTGGTAAACAGAAGCTCAGGAGAATTTCTCATGCGAGGAGCAACAGAACTGTGTCTTCAAAATGACAAAATGAACCCTATAGGGTTCCTTGTTTGCTTGGTACATGTTTGCTCTTCCAAGACATGACCAATCTGCTTTGACTGAAGACATTCCTCATCATATTCTCTGGTACCCTGCTACCCCTCTCTATTAAAGAAGTACTTGCTAAGACACTGTTTTGCTCTAGCCCAAAATCTAGACTTAGAGATACCCAAAACTAGTGACTTGAAATAAAAACAAAAGGTTCAACTAATGGCTACACAGTAAATCCTATTCTTAATCTCAAGTATGAACAAAAATAAGTGTGTTCAGAATTCCAATATGCCATATTCTTCAGTGACAAAGTTCTGTAAGTGTCACTAAAGTATCTCAGTTTACTTATCTCATATACAGGACTTTTAAAAATAACAATTTTTTTGGTAGTGTGGCCTTAAAAAGACAGACATCTGAACAAAGTCACATGAACACAAAGCTCTTTATATCAGAACAGCTAGGAAAAATATTTACATCTGCTGAGTTTTTAGAAAAAAAAACCCCATACTCAACTAGACAGACTATACATTCAATAACAACCCTCACACAACTGCAAAGTGAATTAACATCAAAGCCAAACCCAAATACATTCAAAATAGTCTGGGTGCTGCCAAGATAGTCTGTGCCCATGACAGCACTGCATGCTCTCTAGTGCCACAGCAGCAATTATTGTAATCAAAGCTGAGGATTTCATAGTGTCATTTGAGAGATTCAGAACAACACGGCAAATATTAGGATTTAACCGTTTCCAAATCCACATCGCTGCAATCACTCAGGACTTTTAAGAGCTCCAGTAATTTGTGTCCATATTACAGCTTTTGGATAAGGAGGACACTGCTGGATTTAAAAGATATTTCAACACCAGTCCACTCTGAACTAACTATTAACAGAGACTGAAATATCATCATAAAACACTTCTCTGTCACTAATGAAGCATGACAGAAATACAGCACCACTGTCTGTTCTCAACCTTTATTCTGTACACCAGTACTGAAGTAATTCTGCATTTCTTCTTATATTTCGCTACAGATTTTTCAGTAGCAATTTAGTCAAGTCTCTTCCATTTTTTCCACTCTCGTGAATTTTGGTGCTATGTAAAGTACCACTCAGCTGTACAAGGATGTGTCAAATCCTGTTTCTCCCTCGAGACAAGGATGTTTGAGACAGCGATATCTAAATATCAACCTACGGATAAAGCGAGACTCCCCACCAGAGGATCTCTGTGGCAAGCAGCAGCTACAGCCGCCGAGTCCCGTAAATCGGGCCAAGGCCAGGCTTCCTCCTCAGCAAAGCACCGAGCGTAGCAGCAATTCCAAACAGCATTCCTCCGCAACGCGCCGGGTCGCGCCCCCCCGCCGGAGCGCCTCCACCGCGTCGCCGGGACCCGGCAGAGGGACGGCGGCGCCGGTCGCTGCCCACCACAGCGGTGCCGGTCGGGGGAAGCTCTCCAGCGGCCCCCAAGGCTCTGCCGAGCGCCCCTCCGGACGGCGGGCCAGGAGGCCGGGCCCCGCCGAGAGGAGACGTGGCACTGGCCGGGCGGGACGCGCCGCTTCCTGCGCGCTGCAGCCGCGCTCGCCCCGCCGCGCCCCCGCCCCGCTTACCTGTTACTCCAGATGCCGTAGAGCAGCTCCACGAAGGCGAAGGAGAGGTTGAGACAGAGGAAGGAGAAGAGGTTGCGGGAAGTCTTGTCCGCCAGGATAGACCTGTGCACGGAGCACACCGCGGTTACCGGCCGCCGGTAAAGCGCCAGGAGGCCGAAGCCGCTCGCCGGGCAGCCCGGGCGCCTCGGCACCAGCCGGCACAGCCCCTCCGCGGGGGCTCGGCCGCGGCGCCAGCAGCGCCCGGCCTGGCCGGCTCTGGGCCACTCACCTGAACCAGCCCGACACCTTCCTGAGCAGGTTGAGCCTGGGCGGCTTGTACTCATCGTCTTTGATGGAGAGGGGCAGCATCTTTCCGGCGGCGGGGCCGCGGCGCGCCGGGCCGGCAGGACGGGCAGGCGGGGCGGGAGCGCTGCCCGGCCGGCCCACACACCGCTTCCGGCCGCCACCGCGCCTGCGCCGCCGGGCACCGGGGCTGAGGGGGCGCGCCGGGGGCCGGCCCGGGGCTGCGGGGGCTGCCCGGGCTCGCGGTTGCGCCGCCCGCTAATGAAACACAACACGCCCCGAACGTAAGCTCTTGCCCGTCCCGTGCCAGCCGCTCGCTCGCGCCCCGCCTGCGATGCCGGCTGCTCCCGGTGCAGCTGTTGTGGCAGCGCGGGGCGGGGGCGGCGGAGCCGCGCGCTCGGTGTGTGACAGCCAGAGCCGCCGGAGCGCTCCGCCCGCCGCAGGACCCTGGACTACAACCCGGAGCCTGCCGGGAGGAAGCGCAGGGACGCGCCGCAGGAAGCGGGACACCACGGCGGCGCCGCCGTAGCGCTGCCGCCGTCCCGCACGGCCGCCCCTGAGTCACCGGAGCGGCTTGTGCGGGGCTGAGCGGCGGGGCCGGGCCAGGCCGGTACCTCCTCCGCCCTGCGCTGCCGTGCTGCCGGTGACCCCAGGGAAGCACAGCTCGGCCGGAGGGAGCGGCGATAGCGGCGCCTGCGGAACGTGAGCGAATCTGTGGCCGAGGGGTAGGGAGCGGGTCGTGAGATGCTGCGCGGTGCTGAGCGATGCTGAGCGATGCTGTGCCATGCCATACCATACTGCGCGGTGCTGTGCCATACTGTGCCGTGCCATACTGTGCCGTGCCATACTGTGCCGTGCCATACTGTGCCGTGCCATACTGTGCTGTGCTGTGCTGTGCCGTGCCGTGCCGTGCCATACCATACTGCGCGGCGCTGGACGATGCTGCTGCTTGGCTGCACCCAGCTACTGCGGGATGCTGTTAAGAGGTGCTTCCCACCACGGGAGGGGATCCTTCTTTTTCTTGGAATAAGAATTCAAATATTGGTCTTTGATGGAGGGATTTTATTTTTGTCAATTTTGTGTTGTCTGCAGGTAATATTGTATTTTTTAAAAAGAGGTCAATCTGGCATTGCAATTTCATAACTTAATTGGCAAAAGTTACCTGCGTTTGCTTGTTGGAAAGTGCCGTGATGCTAATTTTAAAACACCTAAATAGACGTTTATTTTGAGAATATATACTAATATCATCACTGCCTATCACTACGCCTATTGTAAACACTAAAAGGTATGGCAAGCCAGGTCTCATTAACAGCAAGCAGTATTTATATTTCTGTTTCAGGTATGCTTTTAAAGTTTAGTTTATCATTACAATAGCACTGGTGGGTGTTGCAACTAGGTTGCAAACTGCTGGAGGAGGATTTGAAGTTCACTTTTTCAAAAGCACATTTGATGGGGATATCGTGGACCTCATAAATGCTTGGTTGCCACTGCTGTTAATTTAGTTTTTAGAAGTCAAGCATGATTGTTTCTATAAAATGAAGCAACCAGAACAACAACGTAGGAGCACAGCTTTCTTATACTGCTGCCCTGCATCCTGTATATCCTTCTTTTATGTGCTTGCACTCATATTTTCCAAGCTGCCAAACCTCAGGGGAAGACCAAAATGTTGTGTCTTAAACCTCTGATACAACTGATAATCTTAGTGAAAGGAGAATGTGAAGGAGATGATCCAGAAAATAAAATATTATTGGGATAAAATTTTATTTTATTTGCCTGACTGTGGTAACCAAATATATATTTTAGTGGTGCTTGGTGAACAAAGGAACAGCTGTCAGGTTCTGGATATCTACTTGTATCTCCATAGCTGAACTTGAGGATAGAATACACAGACATTGCACTGGCACAAAGCAGCAATTTTAAAAGCAGAGAAACAGACTGTTCTTTTTTTTATAACCATCTGGTGTATGACTTCTTTCAGGAATGTTCATTGGAAGGCAGAGATAATTATTCAACTGAGCAATAGGAAAAGGGATGGTATAATTGCCATAAGTGCATATATCAGTCAATAACTGAGAGGAATTTTACTTGTAAAAGAATGCTGGATAACTGTTGATCAGCAGTTACAGAGTTCCTTTAATTTCCAGCAGATTCAAAGATCACAAACAACTGCCCTGTAAAAACAAGCCGGGACAACAATCCTACATGGTAACAATGAGGTAAGTTATGAGGCGTTTTAGACTAAAATAATTTACATTCAAATTGTCAAGCATGGTATTTGCACTTTGGAAAAAAAAAAGATTCAAAATTCTGTGAAAAAAACCACACAGATACTCTCTCAAAAATTGTACTTGTTTGGCTGTCCTGGAACACTGAATTTGATCAGAATTCCCTGTTGAAAACCTAGAAATTACTCACATAGTAACATGAATCATATGCATAGATGAGTAATGGTATTACAATAATATGTATAGATGAGTTAGTGGCAAGCTTAGAATGTTCATCTTCTATTCAAATTGTACTAATCCTGCAAGTAAAGAAGAAGAAAAGGAAAACTGTATGAAGTGCAACAAAGACAAGTGCCAAACAGCACCTAGAATGGGGCAACCCTGGATGTACAGACAGAGTGGGGAATGAGAGGCTGGAGAGCAGTGCCAGGGAAAGGGACGGGCGTCCTTCCTGATCAGTGGCAAGTTGAACATGCAGTTTAAGGATATAAAGTCATTGGAGAGTGTCCAAAGAATAGCTACAAAGATGGTGAAAGGGAAACCATCTGAGGAGCAGCTGAGCTCACTTGGTGTGTTCAGCCTGGAGAAGGGTCTATGAGGTCTCCAGCTGTCTGCAGCTTCCTAACTGGGGGAAGTGGACGGGCAAAGCACCGATCTCATCTCTGGTGAGCAGTGACAGGACTCGAGGGAATGGCATGAAGCTGTCAGGGGTTTAGGTTGGCTATTAGGAAATATCTAACCATCCTAGCCAGAAGGGGATTGGACACTGGAATATGCTCCCTAGGGAGATCATCACAGCAGCAATCCTGATGTGTTTGGAAAATGCCCTCAGTCACATGGTGGGATTTTGGGGCTTTTCTTGTGCCGAGCCAAGAGTTGGACTTCAATGACCCTCGTGAGTCCCTTCCAGCTCAGGATATCCTATCACTCTGTGAAGAACATTTGAGGGGCTGTCTTTCTAGAAGCTGCTTTTTAAGAGCTTCTGTTTAGTTCCAAGATCACAAGAATCCAGAAACCTCTGCTTTAAACTAAATCTGCACTCAGAGTTAGCTGATAGGTAGCACCTAGGATTTGACCTTGCCATTTTCTCACCAGTTCTAGATTTATCAGTTCAGCTGTTTCTGAAGTTGTTGCATTCCTGTATTACTCCATTTGGCATGTTTCTTTTGCTCCACCTGTATGTTATAACCTTAGTATGATCAGCATCACATTTTCTGTACTGATTACCATTATCAAGCAAATATACAAACTATTGAGAACATATCCAGCAAATCAGTTATAAAGATTGCTTCTTCTGTGTGATGCCTGAGCAACAGGAAAAAAAAATGAGCATTTTATTTCCTCCTTCCTGCCAGAGTTTTTGAGAAGGCACCTTCTCTCCTTTTTGCTTCCCAGTTAAGGTAGAGCTCCAGCAATGCTGAAAACACTGAATCTCTGTACAAATCTTTCTATTTTCAGCTGGATAGATTCGCTGAGGTACATAAATGTTCAATCAAAAATGTAGTACTAAGGAAATAGGAAACAATGAACACTCTAAAGAGCTATTCTAGATTACTTTCACAAAACAATGAAATCCAAAATTGACCAAAAAAACGTGAAAAGCAAGTAAACACAGCAACTGAGTACCAGAAACACCTGTCTTGATAGTTGAAAGTAATTTGCTGATGTGCTGAAGTTCTCCTTATTTACTTACTTAAATGAAAATGTACTTAATATTTTGGGAGTTTCGATCAAGAGAGAAAACCGTACGTAGGTTTATTGACTTCCTTTCCTGTTACTTGTTTTAAAGGTGTTTTCACTTCTGTAAGCTTCCAGGAAGAGTTATGGGAATCCGCCTACTACGCTTCACCTCTGTGGTGATCATCGTCTTGCTTCTTGTGGCAGGTGCTTTAACAGCTTTGCTTCCCACTATCAAAGATGACAAACTGCCCAATTCGAGAAGGGAACCAAAAACCCAGAGTCAGTCTGCCTTGGATTCATTCACTCTTATTATGCAGACGTACAACAGAACTGACTTACTGCTAAAGCTTTTAAATCATTATCAAGCAATCCCCCACCTCCATAAAGTAATCGTTGTGTGGAACAACATTGGTGAGAAGACTCCAGAGGAAATGTGGAATTCCTTGGGGCCTCATCCTGTCCCTGTTGTCTTTAAAGTTCAAACTGTAAATCGTATGAGAAACAGACTGCAGAATTTCCCTGACTTGGAAACAAAAGGTAATCAGCAGTTCCTATCACTATTACTAATATTATTTTCATGCTTGAAATCTGAATGCTAAAAAGAGAAATGGTTGAGTTATACTGTGTAATAAATCAATGGATCTTTTGGACCATTTCATAGCGTGTGGGTAGTATAGAGGAAATGTGTTTTAACAGGTGCACACCATCACCAGAGTGTCAGTGAAGAGTAAAGGAAAAAAAAGAGGAATGTCAAATGCATTTCGAGGTCTTTTCCAACAGTTCTCCATTCCCTTTGTGAGACAGATGTAGGTAGCTCAGCTTCTCTTCCTTCTGTAGGAAATGAAATTCAAAATGCATGTATTTGTTGAGTGTCTGCACTAATCTGGACTTAAGTCATCTAGTAAAAACTTGATTTAGTCCATTCCTCTTAAGACTAAGTTCTCAAGCGTGTTCTGCTCTTCTGAGAAACTTCCCTGCCTTGCTGTCTGGCTTTCTATCTCAAATTACACACCCTTTTATTTAAGAGTACTTCCCCCAGTCTCTTGGGTATTCATCTAAATATTCTTCCTAAGCTCTTTCTAGGAGGTGTACAACAATAAATCATGTTTGTTTCAAGTGAAAAAAAACCCATATATGTTGTATTACAGACCTGACCTTACTCATAATTAGTCAAGGTAATTCTATTTACTGCCCCTTTCCATCATGCCTGTTAGTCCAAACACATGATTTCTAGGAAGACACTGGAAACTTCATCTTCCCAAGTGTTTTACTTACTTAGTAAGTAAGATCTGTACTAACTATAAACTTTAAAAGTTTTAATACATCTGCAGTTCTGATCTAAGAATATCCTTCCTTTTCCACTTCCTGGTAGCCTTTTGTCTAAAGCTTAAGGCAAAGAGTCTTCCTTCTGTAGTTAATAATAATGAATGTTGCCTAGGCAATTTAACTTGCTTACGTAGTGAGATGAGTAGAATTTGATATTAAGAATCCTTTGTAAGTTTCATGTGCTAAAGTAAGGTTCTCGTTGTATCTTAACACAAGATCAGTAGAATTTTAAGTTGCTTTGCCAAACGCTCCCAAGTTTCCTAACACATATTTCTCCAGCTGTACTACAGATGATCAAAGGTTGCTGAGTTTTGTTAACAGCCTGGAAAATAATCTAAAACTTAGTTTCAGATTACTTAGTTACCAGTTATCACAAAGCTGTAACCTTGCTTTAGCTTTGAAATCTAATTATTTTTTTATCAATCTACTTTCAAGGAATTGCAATTCAACTTAATAGTTGTAGAAATTTTATATTTCATTTGTCAAGTACTGTGCTGCATACTGTGCTCATGTATTTAATCTTTTGATCAATTACAAGTTTTTCTCTTATTTTCCTCCCTTCAGCTGTTTTAATGATGGATGATGACACACTAGTCAGTGCTCATGACCTTGCTTTTGCCTTTTCCGTTTGGCAGGTAATGTTTTGCATCTTGGCAGGCAGTATTTGTGAGTTGCACTTGAGATTAATAGTTTTAATTAGAGCAATACTGTATCATACTGTTTTACCATTCGTTTTCTAGCTTTAAAGTTAGATTTTAGGAAGTTTGAAGTGTTGAATAGTAGAAATTGCAAAATTGTTCTTTAGTAGTATCTATATCTGTAATCTATAACTAAGATTTTAACTCTTACTTTAGAAGACCATGAAGTTGATAACTGCTGAATTTATTTAAATGTGTAATAGTCTGTGTGTTTTGTTTTGCAAAACAGAAGAAATTGTCTGTGAAGTTATTTTCAGTGCCAAATCCACAGCTGCCAGTTGTGGGTGGATGTTTTGTTGGCACTATGTGATATGGAGTGAGGCAGACTGTCAGTTTTGTGAAACTGTATTTAATTGCAACATTTATGCAGATCAAAGGACCATATGCCAACAATTTAATTCTTTCCTGGCAATAATGTTGTCCTCCTTTCATTTAAAAAAATGCATAAATCTCTCTTACGAACCCACTTAAGTGAACCCCACACTGTGAAATATGTGTTGAATTTCTTTTTTTCTTTCAGCAATTTCCAGAGCATATAGTGGGATTTGTTCCTAGAAAGCACATCTCTACTCCTTCAGGCGTGTACAGTTATGGCAGCTTTGAACTGCAGAACCCTGGGTTTGGGAATGGAGATCAGTATTCTATGGTGCTTATCGGTGCAGCATTTTTTCACAGTGGCTATTTAGAAGACTTTCAACAGCAGCCGGAAGCAGTTCATGCCTTAATAGATGAAACTCAAAATTGTGATGATATTGCCATGAATTTTCTGGTAGCCAAGCATACTGGAAAGCCTTCAGGAGTGTTTGTGAAGCCTGTTGACATAAGAAATTTAGAAAAAGACACTAACAGTGGCTATTCTGGAATGTGGCACCGAGCAGAGCATTTGTTACAGAGATCCTACTGTGTAAATAAACTGGTTAATATTTATGGTGGCATGCCCTTAAAATATTCTAATATCATGATTTCTCAGTTTGGTTTTCCTAATTATGCCAATCACAAAAATAAAATGTAAGCCAATGAATTTAAGGTGTTAAATGTTATACAATACTCAGTGAATTGTACTGAGTTCAAGGAGAGAAGGTGTAATTACTGCATCTTGGCCATCCCTCTTTGCAGCCTCTGATTTTTCTCCACTAAGCTTTTAATGTATTTTCTTTCTTTTCTGACTAATTCACAAAGCTAAGTTTTATGAAAACTTAAAGAACACATAGTCATGCTTAGCTGTGATAAAAATCATCCTCTTTCCTTAAAACCTGAAAAGCTACTCTAATTAATTAGGCCAGCTCTTCAGAAACATGCAGACAGAAATGCACTCCTACTCTTCAGATCTTAACATTTGGATTTTTTTTTCCTTGAATATACATATCCAGTCAAATGAGGTCTGGGCATATTTTTGACAGTTATATGTTGAGATGCTTTCATGCCTTCCCACTCCTCACCTGCTCCTACCCAGTTTCCAGTGAAGCTGTAGAAGAGCTACAGTGAACTGCTGGCCAGGCTTCTGGCCTCCTGTACAAAACCCTTCTGAAGTTTGTATATAAGCTCTACTCGGTGTTCTGAGATGTTCTTGAAGCTGCTATGAAAGCCAGAAGAGTACCTCACCTTAATCTCAGTCCTTAAACCATTGCCTACAATATCCACTCCTGCTGAGTTAATGGAAAATTATCTCTGATACGGCTTTTTTTCTATTATTGATTTGCCTAGAGTTGCTGAAACACTGCAAGCAGCTGAAAGGTAAATCCTAGTGGGTGGAAATATAAGAAATATGAATACATGAAATATGAAACTTAAATAAGCAGCCAGAAGAATTGGATGGAATGTTACTTATTCTCTTTAGTACTTAGTTTTATTTTGATATTTTGCATATATGTTGTTACAAAGAAGCACCCAGGAAAATCCTCAATTAGTTAAAAATTTCTTATTTACAGTTCCTAGTAAGATCAGGGTGTTCAACATTTATTACAGTGTACATTTTGTAATTTTACAGGTCTACTGGTTTTTTAGCAACTCTTTCAATGAGTGATTGCTTTTTAGTTCCTTTTTTCCTGTGTTTTTGGTGGCTATGACAACAGAGTTAAAATGTACAATAAATGGGTGAAGCATTATGAAAAAAAAGTATTTTAAGGTACAGTGATATTTGACAGGGATGGACTATTACCAGTCTCTGAAGTCCCTGACTTTATTTATAGCAAGAAACAGAGCTGCTCTTAATGGCTTTTGTTCAATTGGGACTCTGTAGTTCTGGAAACCTGCTATTGACATAGACAGGGCAAACCTTTTCCAATGAAGTTGCAGAAGGGTTGGGCTTTTCTTGTGGTATGGAGGAGAGAATAAAAGACAGTGATTTTCCTGGATCACAGAATCAGATTTGGCATCCAAAGCAGATTTAGTTTCATCTGCATCAGCTTTTAATTGATTCTTAGAATCAATTCAAAGATAGCTGTGGGCAACCAGTCACAGCTAATACCAAGTACACAAATAGCATCTGCACAAATGGTGTATAATTTCATCATTTTTTGTAATAAGTTAGCTGAACAAAGAGTGAAAAATATGACAAGTTCTTT
This sequence comes from Sturnus vulgaris, assembly GCF_052056855.1. Taxonomy (NCBI): domain Eukaryota; kingdom Metazoa; phylum Chordata; class Aves; order Passeriformes; family Sturnidae; genus Sturnus; species Sturnus vulgaris. The sequence goes on along the minus strand of NC_142251.1, from coordinate 19,500,461 downwards.
ACAGCAGGGTGTGAATCTTTGGGGGGAACAAAGGATTCTTTTACCTTGTTCAATCAGTATTATAGGACTTGATTTCTGTTCAGTAAGTCTTCCCAGTACTTTTGTAAGATTTAAAGGGCAGAATCTTAACATGGCAATGTAAAGTCCGTTTAATTTTGTTGTAATAGTGAAAAGTAGTTTCTAATTATTGTGCTGTAGTGCTAAGTAGTATACAAACAGGTCTATGATCTTTCCAGAAATGCAAATTTCTCAGTGGTAGTTTACTGTATTTCATTTACTTACTCGTCTTCCATGACTTCTATTCTGTGCAGTATCAACTAGAGTTGTGAAGACTCGCAGTTGTTGTTAACCTTATTTTTGAAGTGTGAAATGAACTGTCAACTCAGCCAAATCTTAGTATTGGGCTCTTTGTTGGAGAAAAGGAGTTGTTTTGGGGGTGTTTTTTTGTTCTTCTGTATCAGTGAAAGAATTAATAGAACAAGCTTATAATGATACTGTTAAATTAATTTGCATAATTGTAAAATAAAATACAGAAAGCAGACTTGTGATGTATTTATTTTCAGATTATTGACCAAATTTTTCAGTGTTAAGATGTCTAAAGTAAGTTCACAGTTTGCATAATCATGAGCAGCACCAAGATTTCTTATTTTTTTATAATGTGTACTTGTTGGCACATACATTCATTTAATTTAGGTAAGGCCTACTTTTGAAGAAAAGACATATAAAAACCAACAGCCTTAATCATTTAGTCTTAGCTAGCAAAGAAATACAAAGAAAATACTTAAGCTCCAGCCATAATTCATTGTTCTTTGGAACCAAAAGGGGTTAATTGCTTATTTTTTAAAAGTGGATTTTTTTTATCCCTTGGTAGTTACAAAAATGCCTTAAGTTTCTTTACTGAAAATACATTACCAGAAAATTGTACTTTAAACAAAATAATATGTATGTGATTATTTCTTCTGAGAGATTATCCATATGTCATTTGGTAATATTTTGGAGTCTAAACAGAATCATCACCACCTTTGAATATTCTGTTGAAATTACTGTCAATGCAACACAGGATTTTAAACATGGTGTCTAAAATACATATTTTAAAAATCTTTGATAGAAAATCAGGATATAGTACTAAAATGATACAACACAAGAAAATTGTTTCTTTACAAAAATATACCACAAGATGTCACTGTAGCCTCGATATTTGATCTCAAATGTTAAAACGAGTACATAGTATTGATTAGAATAACTAAGTTGTACGAGTTGAAAATATTCTTAAAGCTAACATTTTACAAAGTGAAATTCATTAAATAATCATACTAATAGCTATGAGACACAATACTAGAATTGAAAAAACATAGAGGTTATTTTGCATGTTATTTTTACAGGGAATAAAAGAAAAGTTAGTTTATTTATGATGGTGCAGCTAATTGCCACAAATGAGAACTTTTCTGCAATGAAAACTGTATTTTTAACTTTGCAGAAGACATGTAAGCAGTATACAAAAATTTGACAGCTGGGTTTCAGTTTCTAGACATATTTGCCTCCTAGATTCACCAGTCTAACTGGACGGGTTTCTATCTCTTAGGCTTTAATAAAACTCTGTTTCTATGGATTCTGGACACTGGACAATAGCTGTAGACTGTTCCATCTTTCCTTCTGTTACGTAAGAGAACTTGAGTGTGCTCATTCAAACTGCCCTTGAGCAGAGTGCAGCACTGACTTAGAAATGTGTTACATTGAACTGTAGTGAAAGTCTGAGTCAAAAAGGGCGTCAAAAAAACTTCAGTTCTGGACAATATACCTCAATACCCCATAGTACCTCTTAGAGAATTGCTTGTAAATAAAAAAAAAATCAGTGAAATACTTGATTTTGGTAAGGGTTACACATAAGTGAAAGTTGTAAAGAACAATCTAAAGAAAAACAAACATTGATTTCCATGAAAAGCCAATACCCTCCAAAAACCTTTATTTAATTTGCTGCTGCATAAAACTGCAGTCTCATTCTTGTAAGCATTTTGTATGGAATAGTACTTACTACTGAAAATTAGGTTATCTCAGGTTTCAGAATCAGGCACAAACAGGGTCATATTTAGCACATTCGTTTTGGAGCTTTTCCAAAAAAGTTGAAAAAAAGCAGTGTAAGAACATAGGTACAGAGCATTAGAATTAACACAAAAATTAAATAAGCAAATAGAAAACAGCTGCACTGTCTTTTGTAGTTCTTCACCTTACTTGTAAAGCTTTGAAGATTATCCAGTGCTTATGACACCGGATTAAAAACTGAAGAGTCAGAAGTGTTTCACACTCATGTTTAGCCTCATTAGCAGACACACCAGGATTAATTATATGAACTGCTGGCTACAGTAGGTTATTCATAATGTAAGGGAAAGCTGGTGATACTAACGTGAACCTCAGGGCGACATATGGCTTTGTATTACAACATCGTTTAAAAGCCCTGCAAGTGTGGATTTTATTGTTCGTTTGGGGGAAGAGTGACGTTTTTTACCCCCTTTTTCTCTCACCTCAAGGAACTTCTCCTTTAGTTGTAAAACTGAGACGCACAGTCTGCTCTGCTTGGCACTTACCAATTCTTTCTAAAGGGGAGAGGCGACAGAACGCGCCCGGTGTTCGAACCAGCGGCTCGCGGGCCCCAGCCCCTGCAGCCCCGCGCCCGAGCGGGAAGCGGCAGCCGCGGGGGGCCTGGGGCGGGGCGCTGCCAGGAGCGCCTCCAGCTCATTGGCTGCAGGCGTAGCACGGCGGCCTCTGATTGGTCAGCTGGCTTGTCTGTCACAGCAAAGGGTGTCCCAGGTAGCGCAATGGGCGCTCCGTCGATCTCCCCGTGCTTGAGGCGGCCGGGCCGCTCCGCCCGCCCCCGTCTGGAGCCCGCTGAGGCAGCGTTCCGGCTCAGCCCCGCTCCGAGCTCTACGAACACCCGTCCGGTGCCCGTGGGGCCCTCTGCCACGGTCCGCCCCCGGGCGGAGAAAAGCAGCCCCAGCGCAGCGGGGCGCGGCGGCGCCGCCCGGGCAGGCGGGGCGGAGGGCGGGGCGGTGCCGGGCTCAGGGTCGCTGCCTGCTGGAGCAGGGGCGCCGCTGGGCCGGGGAGCGGGGGGAGCGCGGGGGGCCGGTCACTCGCAGCGTCAGCCCTGGGCAGGGCGACACAAAGGCTCCGTAACGCGGTTGCCAGAGCGCCGCCGGTCGCCTGGAAACCGCCCGCTGCCGCTTTATCCGGGGGCGTCTCCTGGCTGGGGGCGGGGTGGAGCTGGAGTCCCTGCGGGCTCTTGCCCGCCGTGTCCCGAGGCTCGTTCTCGGCTCCGCTCCCGCTCCTATGCGGGCTGCAGCCACCGTGCTCGCAGCACCGTGGGCCCTGGCGGGCGGCCCCTCCGGGCAGCGGGTCGTGTCCCTGCGAGCGCGCCCCGGCCCCGCCGGCGCTGCCCTGGAGCGCCATGAGCTCGGAGTCGCCCCGCGCCTCGCTGCTCCGCGCCCTCTTTAAGATGGAGCCGGCGGCAGCCGCCTCCGAAGTGCTGGGGGGAGCCTCGGAGTTCGTGAAAGGTGAGAGAGGGGCGGGAGCAGTCCCATCCCCTGCCCGCGGGGTCCTGGAGCCTTTCCCAGAGAGGAAACCCGCTGGTTTCTCTCCCGCCCTCCCCCGGCTTTGCTGCGTGCTCGGCTCGGCCCCTTTGCCCGGCGGGCTCCGCGGGCCCGGCACCTGTTGCTGCGCGCCGCTCGCTGGGTCGGAGCCGCTGCGAGGGGCGCGGGGGGGCCCGGCAGGGACAGGGACAGGGGCAGGGCCCGCGGGCGGAGCGCTCCGGGCGCTCCCGCCGCCGCTCGCGCAGCAGAAATAGGAGCGAAGGAGCCTCTTCCGCCCCGCGCTGACAGGCGTGCCCCGAGGCGGTGGCCGCCTGCCTTCCCTGTCCGACGCTGTGCCTCTTATCTGTCTTTCAGATCGGTTGTACTTCGCTACTTTACGAGCTAAACCGAAAAGTACCGTAAATACCCACTACTTCTGTACTGATGAGGAACTGGTCTATGAAAAGTAAGTGTTGTGGTTTGCGTATTCAAAGTGATCACCTGATTAGTCTCCCCAACACACTGATACATTCTGTAGAATATTTTTGCCCCGTTGAGTTACTTGTGTAGAATTTGAGCGTGACGTTAGTCCGAATGTGTTTATTTATTAGCTGATACTAGTTTAACAAAGTGACTCGTAAAAAAAAAAAAAAAAAAAAAAAAGACCCGTAAAAACAACTGCAAGGCCAGTTAAATGGCTTTAATTGTGGTTGAGCTCGAAGGAGGATATCTGAGCCTTGCAAGATTTGTTTAAAACATGGTGTTAGAACTGATCACACTTAATTGAACACTGTCTTAAATAGAAGACTTACTTGGTGTGAATAGATAAAAAGTAGTTTGTTTTATATTTCCTGTATTTTCCTGTATAGAGAGGATGAAGTTTACAGAGTCATGAGAATGCAATGTTTAAATGTGTTTTTGAAGAGCGTCTGCAACTTCTTTTATAACTCTGGTTTTATTAGAGGGTTTTAAGATAGTACTTCCTGATGACTTTTGTATCTTTAGAACAGCAGAAAAAATATTTTCTGTCACGTAAAAGGTTCATGTTTGTGAGACACTGACTTCACATAGAAGGTAAAAGTACTGATTATAGTTGTGAATGTATTTAAGGACATAAAAAAATCAAGCAAATAAAGTAATCACTCTGTGCTGTAGCTAAAAAGTTGGTGCTCTGAACTGCATTTCAAAATCAACTGTTTCATGTGTGATGATAGATACCTCTCTGCTTGACACGGGGTGTGCTGCAGCAGAAGTAAAAAAAAAATGTGTTCCTATTTTAAGTATAACTTGCTTTCCAAATGGCTTGAAGCAATTGTGAGCATCAACCATTCTTCCCTCCTTTCTCCAGTGACTAGTACTGCTTCTGTGAAGACGTAAACCAATATTCCTTGGCTTTTAGCTTGCTTTCTATGCACAGGTTGTGGTTTCAGGGTATCTTTTCAACACGTTTTCTTGCCTTAAGCTGTGTGTCTTCTGCGGGAGTTTCCAGTGGTTCATTCTGAAAGCTGACTTTTGTAATGGGCTGCTTAGGTTGGGAGTAAGTTTTTTAATGATCATTAAGGAATTTTGGTTGGAAGGGACATTTGGAATATCCTAAGGGAAGGTTGACCTAATATTGAAAGCAGAACTCAATTGAGGAATGTCCCGAGCAATTTGTGTGATATGAAAGTGTTCTGTCTACTTTAAGAAAGGAAACTTGTGTCTCTTCCAGACGTCAGCATTTTGTTTTAATTCTTAATGTGCTTTTAGGAAGTGTGAAGGAATCTTACGTGACATTTGATCTTGTGGATAAGGAAGGGGGAGAAGTTCTGTACTGTTAGTTACAGATAGCTCTGTTAACCAAGGCCTGTAACAGCTATTTGGGTAAGGACAGTGTCATATTAAAAAAAAAAAAAAAGGTACTGAGAAATTTGAGGGGGTGGAGGGAGCGTAGTTTTCTTTAACAAGTAGAGGAAATTCTGTAGGTATGTTCCTTAACCCAGTGTTAACTACATATGAGGGTGTAACCTGATACCAGACATAATAACCGGGTAATGGAAGGAGGCAAGGTTTCCTTTATCTTCTAGGGCACCTCCAAAGACTTTGAACACTCCTGGTGTATGCTCTAAATTGATGGTTCCTAATCTGTTTGGCCCATTTTAGAGTTGTTATCCTGTATCTGATACCATAAAGATACTCTCCCTTTTGTGCTCATAAAATGCTAGAATGTGATATCAAAATAAGTGACAGTTACCAGGTGGTACCAAGGAATTGTGTAATAACCTTTTACATATCATTGCTAAACTTTCCCCTGGTATTTGTATTGCATCTATCCTTATCAGTGTACACAATATTTGGTAATAAACCCATGTCTGATATTTTTTTTTTTTTTGCCCTCTCATATCCAAGGAAGCTTGCATAGTCTCATGGAAGTAAAAGCAGGTGTCAGTAGGGTTACCATGTTATGTATATTTTTAATATCTTTCTGAATTTGCAAGGCTGGAGGTAAATTGAGGAATAGAACGCAAGACTCAGTTCTTGGGGAAGTGCTAATTTTACTACACCTTCCCTTATGCTCATCAACAAGCTTGACATCAGTCTATTGTGTTTCCCAGGCTGCTCACAAAGTGGGGGCCTGACAGGGCTTGTCTGTAAGTAGTGCTAGAGTGTAACTTTAGTACAACAGATCAGATGGTCTTCTGACTTCCTCAAAATGTAATCTTTCTGGACAAGTGATTAGAAGTATTTGTTGCCTGATAGCAAAATAAATATTTGGAAGTGAGTTTTGAAATGCTGTAGCTCAGAGCAGTGTTTGCAGAGTCTTTCTTCATGGGAATAGCCTGCTTGGGTGGTTCTTGTGGTCAGAATTCCACAGCCACTCTTCCTTTTTAATGAAATGACTTGTTCAGAGAGGGAACGAGTCATTTCAGGGAGGGGGATAAGAGATGTCTGCTCAGGCATGAAATCCTCAGCACCTGTGAGGTATGAAAGTAATTACGTTATTACAATTGTTTATTGATTTAACTTTGCTTAGATGCATCATTGTAGTGACAAGACAAGATACTTCATTGTGTTTGGAAGTAAACTGCTTTTCTTTTGGCATTTATTCTGTTAGCTTGTTACAGAATTTTATTTGGCTGATTTTACAGGGGTGTCATTTTGCTTCACTGAAGCAGGATCTGATCTGAAAACCTCATTAATATGTAGGTTTGGAGTTGCCTGATTACAGAGAGCCTGTTACTGGATCACATAGTACTTAAAAATTCGCTGCTTTGCTTCCCCGTTTTTTCCCCCACTCTTGAAGAGACATAAGGAAGCAATTTTTATATTAGTACTATACACCATTTATTAAGAGAGCTGTAGTGCTAGATCTGATGGTTTGGGAAGTTTGGGGCTGTCTTGCTCCTGTAGCTTGTCACATGATTTATCACTAAATTATGCACAAAGTGTGGTTATGTAATCTTGAGCACTTTAGCCTTCAGTTCTCACTGGAAGCTTTCAACTGTTCTAATGACTTCATAATACTTTCTTAAACATTTGCATTAAAAAGATAATAAAGATGTTCTTAAAACCATTTAAGCCTATCTCAAATGCTAGCTGACTAGGAACTTGCTACTATAACTGTCACTATTTTAGTTAAATATGCTGCAATTTAACCTTGAATTTATTATGCCAGAGAAATTATATACAAATGCCTCAGTTAAGAGAACAAGAAACCTGAATGGAATGACACATTTCTGAAATCTCTTCCTTAGTACTTCTATTTCTGTAAGATTTTCCTCAGAGTCTTTCTGAAACTCCGGGATTCTTCCTGAGAAAGTCTGCACTACTTCTTATAAGGGAACACAAGTCTTTCAGGATAGTGTAGAACAGGTAACTATTGCTTCAGAAAAATGAAATTAATGAGAAACAATCCATCTTGATGAAGATTGTCATTTGGCAAATAGACAAACCTTGCCTTGGCAAGACCTCAGTTAATGAGTTAGGCACTGGTAAGAAGCTTTTTATTCTCTAAGAATAGTGTCTTTCACGTTTCACCTTCCAGTAAGCAGATCTGGGTTGAGAATACCACACTTGACTGGTTAACTTGGCTTTCACATAGTTTTATCAAAGCAACTTTTAATGTGCTTTTTATTTCTAAGTAGTTTTCTCAGACAAGGTCAGAATTTAAATAATGTGAAACAGGAATCTCTTACTGATGAATTATAATGACAGCCTTCATAAATCATAATGGTTTTATTCAGTCTTTTGTTCTGACTTTGGATCTCTTGTATAAACAGCTTTTGCAGATCTAATCTCTGACATGGTGTAAGCAGCTGTAGAAGTAATAAACATGATAGTCTCTGTAAATCATGCTTTTTACACTGAAACATTCTTTCAAGCTACAGTATGTTACTTGCCCATTTCACAGCAGTCTTCATGAGAGCTACTTCAGTTATGTAGCAGTAGAGCAAGACTCAAGTGCTTAGCTACAACAATATTAAAGCAGTACTGTTTCTTCTATTGCATGTGTATATGCAAAGAAGCAGTTTCTTTCTTGTGAGAAAAGCAAGGGTCAGCCTATCTAGTTTTGCTTTCGTTAAATTCTGCTTTTCTGTGGCTCTCCAGTAACAGTACTGGCATAGGAAATCTGAACTTCTCAATCTTTCAGTGGCTTAAATAATTGGAAGGAAAAAAACCCTTAAACTTAGCCTTATTACAACAATCAGAGCTGTCACTTCACACAGAAAGCAGAGATTTCCTTGTTCATGTCAGTTATTTTGAAGACTCAACCTTGACTATTGGATGACCAAGATAACTTAGTAAGATTAAGTTTAAAATTAAAACAAGGAAATTTCCCAGCTTAATTTTATGCATTGCTTTACCGTGTCTGTCTTTGCTTTTTCATAAGTAAAAGATAAAAGCATTTGCCAGTAGTATTGAGGAGATTTTTCTTCTGTTTGCAGTAAAAGGGTACCAGGGTAAAACAGCAGTTTTCTAAGCTACAGTTTCATGTTGGATGTGAATGTAGCTTGTCTAGGAAATCCTTTATGTACATCTTGGCCTCTGTCAAGATGACTTCTTCCCCTAAGAGACTAGGCTTTTTATGACCTGAAGGTTCTTCTCTAGGGCGACTTTTTATGGGAGAGCCTCTTCATTGTTAATTTGTTGTTATCAAGGAGTACTGGATTAAAAAATCATGTATCTGGAATAATTATTTTAATTATCTGTGACTTAGATCTGTGAGTTGTTGGGTTTTGAAGAATCAGGATCTTGAGGAGGACTTGAAACTTCCAAGAGGAAATGGACTTAATACCTGGGGGTTTTTGCATAATTCAGAGCCTCTGCATTTTTCCCATCTTCTGTTATTTCCAGGGTTATATTTGTTGTATCAGCCTTTGTCTGTTCAGAAGCACGCAATCCCTAAGTAGCATTAAGCATTAAGAATTTTGTCTCAGCCCAATTAAGAAAGCTCCTAACAAATCACGTGTTACTGGAATCTAGAGTACAAAAACAATGCTCACCTTTTTCATGTGCTTGGGAAGTCGGGAGGAGAAACACTTTAGGAAACTGGAGCTGGAGAAAAAAGCCTGAATAGGTAAGAATTCCCAACCAGCAGTTTGGTAGTAATGAATGTGCAGACTGATCCTGTCTCATCCTGAGACTTTGTTGCCTGTGAGAAGTGTTCAGCTTATCATTTGAAGCAAGTGGCTGAATAGTCAGGTGGCCATTTCTGCAGAACCTGGGCCTTGTCCTGTTCAATGGCCAGGCTCAGAGCAGATGCAGTAAGGCCCTTAGAGGGTAGTAACCTGAATGCTCCTGTGTAGGAAAGAGGGAGGGGGGAGCAAGAGAAGAATACATCATAATAAGAGAAACAGTCACACTGCTTAATTTTAATAGGAAGCTGGACATTTGTAAAATGCTGAAAAATTAGCCAAGTTTTGCAGTTAGGAAGCTGTACTTTTTGTTATTTCTCCAGGTTCTTGGGTTTTCTCTTTTGACTTAAGTAATTGTAAACTTGGAGGGGTCCTGTTTTGGCAGGAAATTTGCTTTATATGATTACAAGTCTTTAAGAAGGCAAACTTCATACTTTAACAAGTACTCGTGCTCAAATTCTGGGATATGTACTCCAGGAAATGATTACAATTATTAAATGGTGCCTCTGTTTTCAAGTTACTAAACCAATGGCTGAATAAGGTGGCAAACAAGAAACATCATTCCTCTCCTGATGGAAAGTGAATGGCAGTGTAAAACTACTGCTCTATAGGGAAAAAGTATCAGGCATCTGGAGTAAAGTATAAGTAATGCATTTTATCTTTGAAAGATGCTATGTTGGCCTGATAGATTGACTGAGGTTAATATGGACCTTAACAAATAAAGGAGATGGACAATCACCAACTGTATGAAATTCAACAAGGACAAGTGCCAGATTCTGCACTTGGAATGGGGCAACCCTGGATGTAGGGGCAGACTGGGGAATAAGAGGCTGGAGAGCAGCACCACAGAAAGAGACCTCAGCACACTCTGTGATTCTGTGAAGGTTATCAATTCAAATTCTGCTAGGCTATAATATTCCTTCGTTGAATGGCACCATCTAATCATTCAGAATGGAAAATCTGTTTATCATTTTTCTCCAGCACAAGGGTCAGAGATATGGAAATGCTTAATAAAAAGTGGTGTTTGCATTCAGAAGTGCTTGTCAGGCTTGAACTGACTCGTGGCACCTTCATGTGGCATCCCATGGAACTGCAGTTGGAAATTACTTCTTCCTAAAGGGGTGTGGACTGCATTTCCTTCACCATTAAATTCCCTGAAGAATTTACAGTAACTGTTTGCATGACAGAGTAGAGCAATAGTTTGGCCTTTCTAGGAGGATGACCATTCCTATGACACAGTACAGCAAATGCCTCAGATATTATATTATACTGCCACAAATTACAGGTAGCAAGAAATGGCTCTAGGAGTGCATTCTAAGGAGAAAACAGATACCAGAAACTTAGGCTGCTACTTCCAGTGGCGTCATGATAGTATTTGTGAAGTAGAGTATTTGAATGTTCACCTAGTATATTCTGGAGTTTTGCTACTTGGTTTGAGAGGCATAAGGTTAGCAAGTCTCCATGGGATGAGGGGGGAGAATAATTTAAGGTATCATCTAGGTACTTGATTAAAACAAAATATAATTATATGTTAATTAACACCATACCTGCCTTCTGTTCCTCTGGTTTCTACCTCTGTTTTAGATGACTGTCTCTCTTAACTGGCTTAAGCTTCAGAAGCATTCCAGTTTCTCTTACTGTATTTAAATGCTTTGTTAAAACATCTAGATGTAAAAGAGATGGAAGTAAAATAATATTGGATGAATTGTTATCAGTGGCTATTTAACTTTTCTTATGTTGATCTTCAGTTTTGCCAAATAAAATTCCTTATTCAGCTGGTGACTTGGTGTGTCATTTCATCCATATTCTCTATACCCCTCCTACTTCCCATGTTCCACTTACATTTACTTAAAGTTCTGGTCTTGAGATGAAAATCCTTTGAGTGAATCAGGATCAAGTGTCACTAATTCAAGTATAAAAATGACCTTTTGTAGAAAAAGTAATGAGGGTGCATAGGATTAAATCCCTCTGCTTAAACATGTCAGTAACTATATTTAGGTCTAGGGATGTAAATTGAAGAAAGATTTTGTACATCAGAGTTCTTTGACTTCAGTACAGAGCCTTGTATTATCTTTCAAAGAACTCTTTTGGTTTGAAGATTTGTAAGGGACTTATTTCACTTAGCCCCATCAAAGAAGGGATAACTAACTCCAATTTAGAGGTGTAAAATGAAGAAAGTTTGTTACATGCATTACTTTAACTTTCTGCCTTGCATTTCAACCATAGTGTTTTATCAGCAAAGGCAATAGCTGGTTTGTACTGCCTCTGTGGTGGTAGGGAAATAACTTGGGAATTGGCAGTGGTTTTGTGTATGGGTAATAGTGCTGATGCAGCAGGGACTGAAAGTGCCTTTCCTTTGATTTTTTTGATTTTGGATTCTGAGAAATAGCTTGTTTCTGCAGCATAGACAAACATGAGTCTAACCCGAGTCTTAAGCACAGATACTTCTACCTCCTACTCCACTGTGTTAAGAGAAGCACAGGATTCTTAATGGTAATCAGTGATGGAGAAATAGTCAGGGATTGTGACATCTTTAACTTGGGGGCTGAGAGAAGCTGAATGGCTTCATTTTGTAGAAAGACAATTACTTCCTGGATAGACTCAAATGTATTTTATCCTTATACCCAGCAAAATAGTAATTTGTCTTGTGGATAAATTTGTACATTGATTTTTCATGTGCTTTTCCTACACTCTAGTTCAAATTTAATCATGTGGAAAAGTAGAAGTGGCTATATGACTTCATATTGATGTTCTTCTAGCAAATGAATTGTAATAAATCTTATCATAAAGCATGGCTGTACTTCTTCAGTTCTTTAGATGAACTGTGTATTCTCTTATATCTTTCAGATATTTTGCTCACAATGTTGGGATTTTTCTAATATTCTGTATTATAATAACGATCTCATTCTATATTTTTCCACAATACTTTAAAAAGTATTTTCCCAAAATAATATCATAAGTTTTACTCTTCCATCTAATATTTAAGTGAAAGAATGCTCTAAAGTTGATGGAGTAAGATAGGATGGGGGTATTTGATTCATGTGTTAGTGCAGCTCTATGGGAGGAGATGTTAGGAAGCCGTCTGTGTGACTTTCCTAGTAGCTACATTCATTCCAGTGTTGTTAGAGCCCCAGTTTTAACTTCTTGTTTGTCTTAACTCATAGTTGTCCTTAGAACGTTTTTATTTCATCTCTATGAAAAACTGTACGGAGGGGTTTAAAAATAACTGTTGGCCATATCTGGCAGACTTACCTAAGAGAAGATTATGAATTCTGAAGTTAAACCCTTCTTTCCTGGGGCTGCAGTTTTCTCTTGGTTAACTTCTGTCTAACCTGCAAATTAAGTTCTAGTAGTTGGACAACTTGGTCTTTTTGCCAGCTAATTAGCTCCTGCAATTACATCATAATGTTTTGTGCTGAACTGAATCTTAACCAACACTTGTGTTGTTACCTGATAGCGTGAAGTAAATGATACTGAAATAGCATTGGTGTGGCAGGAAGGCCACTTGTCTTAGAGAGTGATCAAACTAATATGGTTGTCTCTTTTTACACTGGTCTTGGCTTTCTTGTTTGAGAGAATGCGGGAAGAAGGATATCAATGATGTTATAACTCCTAATTTGTTTTTGTATCTGGGCACAATGGGTGAAGCAGAAGGCAGATTTATAATGCAACCCATGGGCTCAAAGCGAGGTTGACAAGAGCAGGTTGTTCAGATCCTTGACAATTTGGTTGTGCCTTTACAACCTCTCTGTGCAATTGCTTCCCAGCGTTTGATTGCCCTCAAAGTGGAGGTTTTCTTTTTATGTTCAACTGGAATCTAATTCGTTCTCCTGAAAAATAAACCCTTTGCCAGGGGGGAGAAAGCTTCATAGGTACTGCTATCTATTCTGTCGTGTAATTTCAGTAGCTTTTTTACTCCTTCAGAGACTGTAAGTCCAGAACAGCTTTTTCCTTTGTGATTCCCCAAATAGGAATGCATTCAGATGCTGATGGCTTGTTTTGTATGTCAGTAGGCAAGAAGCTTCCTGTCCCTTTTATCAAAAAGGCTTCAGGCAGATCAGATTAAAGCAGTTTAAGTACTGGCCCATTCTCACTGTAATTCATAACATGTGCTTCCTCAAATTTGCATAGACCATCAAGATTAAGATTTTTATGCACAACAGGAGAATTACTGGAGGAAGTTTACAGCATAAATTTTGACCAGTTTTGCACAATTGATGGAGAGGGAGCTCTAGAAGAGGTTGCTGTAAGTTGCTTCCATAAAGGCTTCTGTTATTTGTAAAGGTGCCTGTATAGAGGGGTTTGCCAGGAAGAGGACTGTGAATCACTACAAGGAACTCCTGTTGTGCAGTAATTTTCCTGTACTGATTACTGCTACTAGCTCTTACCTTAAGGCCAGAGGTGGTTGTTCAAAGGTAACACAGTTTAAAAATGTAAAAGAGAGAAACAAAAACAATGAGAAGTTGATATTTAGAACATGAAATAAATACTAAATTAGGAGGACAGCCTAGATGGAAGAGGATTTGGGGGACAAAAAGAAACATAATTAAATGTAAAGTGTGTAGGTAATATCTAATCTCTGGAATAGTGAAGGAAGGGATATAAAGAAATGAGTTTAAGCTTCAGAAAGGGATCAAGACTAGATGTTATTAAATAAATTTTATCACCCGTAAGAATTTCTATTTAGCTTATTCTTGATAATAGGTAATGATATCGTCTCATCTAAAGCAGTTGTAGAATCTTTAGGATGATATCAGCATGGTTTAAATGTATATCATGTCTCCAGGTTCTTCACTCTGTGGTTTTGGCCAAAGCCAGACTGGATATCATGGGATGAAGAAAATAATTCTGTAGTTAATGTGTGTATATAATGTGAAAAGTAGTTACTGGACTATCTTAAACTGAATAAGTTTAAATTAATTGTTACTCTTGTCCTTTTTAATTAATCAATAAAGGACTTAGCTGTTGTTCCATGTGTGTAGGCTACTCAGTATCCTTGATTTCCAGCTTTAATTATCAACAACATGAATGTAGAAATTCGCTTAGATCTTTTGTAAAACTAATACTGTTTTGTTTTTTTCCTAGTTTCTATGGAGATTTTGGACCTTTAAATTTGGCAATGTTATACAGATACTGCTGTAAACTAAATAAGAAATTAAAGGTAAGCTTAATTTAAAAACAATATTCCTATATTTTTTGTATTTTCAAATGAAAATAAAATTAGCTTGTTTGAAAGTGGTTGTTGGGTGCTCACTAGCTAGATGATTATTCTTAAGCTTTAAGGATATTCTTTGTGCTGAGTTCTTTTCCCTCTAAAGAGTGAAAGAAAATACTGTGCCCTCATTTCAGCTTAGGAGGTGAGGCAGGTGACTGAAGGCTGTGTTCATCTTTTTGCAAAACTTGAACACTTTCATGACAATAGTAACAAAAGCTGCTGGTTGTGTCGTGGGTTTGCAGCTAATGAAGTGTGTATGCTGGTCTGAATAACTAAAAAAACAGAAACAAAAGAACAGAACTCAAGGAACAAAACATGGGTCCTGAAATCCCACTGTTTAAAGTAAATCTCAGTGGAAAAGGAGATGGAAACAGAGTAACAGGAGGCCTTGGAACTATGAGAGCACTGCTTGGCAGTAGATAAAACATGGCTGTGTTATCAGCACAGTTGATGACAAATCTGAATCACAGCACCACACTGGATGCTTTGCCTAAATCCCAGCTCCATCCCAGCCAGACCCTCTGAACATATGTACAGTGCAGGCTTCCCCTTCTCCAAATACTTGTGAAGAAGTGATTTGCAGCATGTAAAATCTGTCAACTGCAAGAAATGAAAGAGATGTTTTAATTCCAAAATGATGATTAATGTAACTTGTGGGCAAATAGTGAGAAGACCCTTCACTAAATATTACAGGGGTATGCTGAGTTCCATTAATTCTTAAGTGGAAGTTCTGCAAATTTCTTGAAAAAAAAGTGCTTCTAGTGAAAATTTACATTGCTTTTTACTTTAAAAAGATGCTTATAAAGATAAAAAGTTAAACTCTACTATTTGTAGTTTTGCATGCTTGTGCTCTTATTGGGAAAATGTTGGATTTGCCATTTGATAACACCAGGCACCTTATAAATACATAATCACCCTATTTTGTGGTACCACTGTCCCATTTAAACACGATTCACAAAAAAACACCAGTGATTCTTGCTCAGTAGGAATCTATTTTTTTTCACCTTAATTCTGCTGTTTGTGACCTTATATTTGCTTTATTAAAAACTGGAGAATGCTTGCACTGTGAAGCAGTTAGCCCAGAGAAGAACCAGTAATAAACCTACTATTCTAACTTCAATGTGCCCATGGGAGCTCAAGAGATTGGTTCTGTGTTTTCCAGATTTGGATTGTGACTGTGATCAGTTTGGGATCTTAACAGATCTCATATATATTACTGTGTGCCTTCAGTCTTGAACCTAGGTACCAAGAGTTTCACCCGGAAAATAAGTATGCAACTAATAAATATCTCAGGGTTTTTTTTTTTAATGGTTCAGTATTAAACAGGAATGTGTCTGCAGTCTTTATCCTTGTTCTAAAACCATCATCTTGTTTATTGAATGAGGCAAGGTAATCATCAGAAGTGTCTTGTAAGCACAGTGATGAAGATTGGATGTTGTGATGGGGGGGAAAAAAGGCAGCTAAATTGGAGCTGAACTATTAACACTGGTATTCGCAGGGTTGATTTAGCAAGCTGTATTATCAATTTTAATGTAACTTCTCTATTTTTTTATAAGAATGGATGTACTTGCACTGCTGAGTGAAGGGTACAGAACAGAGAGGTCTCTACTGGGAGGAAGTGCAGTTTGTTGCTGCTGGCTGCCAGAGGCTAATTCCAAATAGGTTAAATTAAACTCCTAGTGCTTAAGAGAGAAAGGTAACCTGATAGTGCAACCACTGGAAAGTAATCCCTGGAGTCAAACAGCTAAAGCTTGGAGCTCTGCCAGAGTGGTACAGAAAGTTACATCTGGCTGGACTCCAGTGTGGCTGGTGGGCACCCTGGGATAGGCCAGTACTGCTGATGGACCCTTGCTCTTCTAGCGGTTACAATCTGTGCCACACCCTGTCCTAAGCTAGGTGCCATCTGCAGGGGGTCAGTAGGCTTGTGAGACTGAAGCCTCTGCAGGTGTATTTACATGGCCCAGAGGAGTGCATCTGCTGGGGACTCAGCCTAGCTACAGTGAGTGCTGCTCTGCTTCCCCAGGTGAGAATTAGTCCCCATTTGTGCACCTCATCCTCTTGTGTGTGTCCTTCACACATGTCCCCAGGAGGAGTTCTGGGGCCTGAACCAGGGTGTTTGCAAGGTCGTGACCTGTGACTTACCTGCCCTGCAGCAGCAAAAGTGTGGTAATTTCATGTGGCACCAGGTGATGTGTGAGCAGCCTGGCATGAGTGTTTCAGACATGGAAAGTGCAGATTGGACCAAGGACCCTTGCCTTAAGGGTGGGTGCCCTGTCACCAGCTGCATATGGGAGGTAAAAGACTACAGATGATCACAGGATGGTTGCTATTGCCATACTGCAACACTCTTGGGACCCTGAAACAGTCACGGTGCTTAAGCCCAGATGATTTGGTGTACTTGGTTGGGTAAGCACTTTTTTGTCCACCACAGCACTTTCTAATGCTGTCATAAATTCTCTGCAAGTAAATCTCTCTTGAGATCTACAGGGAATTTCTGAAAAAGAAAAAATGTAATCTTACAGTGGAAGTAAATATTCTGCAACCATCTCATACACCTTATGAATTAGTTTTCTTACCTAAAGCAAAAACCACTACACTTTGTGTAACCTCTGCTTTTAATTCACAAGATGGTCATTCAGTATGTTCCTCTGGGATACATCTTGACAGACACTGTTATGTTATACTGTTAAATTTTATCTTTTAATGATGTGTGAAACTGATAAAATTTTCTCACTGGCAAAGAATATTTTTCGTGCATCACAGTGTGTGCACCTTAGTTCTGTTGTGGGGAAAAAAAGATTGACAACTATGTTATCTGCAACTATAGTTATTCCCTAGATGACCTGTATTGAAAAAGTCCTTGTTGAAACAATTCTGGTTCTTCAGAGTTGTGCTGTCCCTAGGGGAACTAGAGCCCTAATCCACTCAGAAGCTGTAAGAACAGTAACCTCCCAGAAATGTTGTGAAAGCTCATCACTGAACCTGGCCAGAGGAGCAGATCTAGCTTATTAAATACAGTCAGAAAAATCAGTATTTTTTAAAAATAGATCATACAGCTTAGTTTTGATAATGAAAGTGCAGTGAGTTGACAAAGTACACGTTAGTGTTAACAGATACATTGCATTGATGCTTCACCAAACACCTACTGTAAAGCTTAATCTTCTGTGTACATAAAAACAGTTATTTGTTTTATAGGCTTCTGAAAACTTAAATTGTGCTGCTGTATTCCACTGCTTACTGTGCTATAAGACATTAATGTCAGTTTTCAATTTTGTGTTAAAGCTTTGGTCAGGATTCAAAACCTTTAAATATTTCATATAACAAGGATTATACCCTTAAATTTTGAAAATTACGCAATAAAACTGATTCATTGTTTTCATCTAAATATTCTGGAAACTTCAGGTTATGGCTACTTTAGGTACAAAAGTGTCTCAAAATTGGAATCACTTGATATACCCATATGATTAAAAGATCCCTTCTATAAAATAAAACAAGAAATATGGTCTTACTACATAGAACTTACTTCTCACTAGCTAGCTTTGCAGTTTAAAGTAGTGTTTTAGGTGAACTGCTGCAAAGAACTTTGCTTTAAAATAAGTAGTAGTCAATAAGTTATAATTGAAGTTCTGTCACTGTTGCATAACTACTGTAATCTTATCCCACCTACACATCATGGGTGGAATTGCAGTTAGAGAACACTAAAATTAAAAAATTGAGGAGGGGGAAGAAGGGAGGAATCTTAAAGTACTGGGATTCATTTTGTCAAGTTTTAATAATAATTGAATGCTTCACTAATTAAGTAACGACTTGTGCTTTGTATGTTTGCATATACACTGAGAGAGATGTTGCTGTTGGCCTCAAGATACCTCTTCCAATCAACAGCAACCAGCTATTTCAGGAATTACAGTCTTATTTACACTCAGTTGCATTAACTCTCGTTTCTTCCACCTCTGGAAGTTGTAGCTTGTAAGACCAGACTGGAAGGCACGGTTAGAACTGTAACTAAAGGTGCTGTGCCTCTGGGAGATGGGAGCAGGAAACTCACTGTGGTACCTACATCAGTTTTCTCCTGAGTTGATTGGTTATTTGGTTTTTTGGAAAATTTGATTCTGTGGTTAAAACTGTTCTAAAATTTGCAATAAGTTTTGAGATGAGAGTGGACATGGATAGATTTCTGGAAGTGAAATACAGTTGGCACTACAAATGAAACACTATTCTGCAGCAGTTGCCTTATCTCCTTTTCCCAAGTGTCAACACTTGCCACAAGAGTTAAAAATCTGAAGTTGGGTAACAACAGCACTGGTATTAGGGCATTTTATAGAACATGCAACTTTTAAAAATAGAAAAAGACTTAAAATATTTAGAAATAGAATCTGTTGATGACTTCCTCAAAACTGTAGGAGTGCTGTAAAAATCAGTCTGGAGAAACATGGAGTGGTGCAGTAGAGTATAATGGAAGTGTGGCAATTCATGAAGTTTTAAAAATTATCAGTTCAGTAAATTGTTCAACTTGCCATTTCTAAGTGACAAGAGTGTCTCTTTCTGGCTTTAAATAGTTTTGCTGCAACTTGTCATTATTGTTCTTTTCTGGTGCTTGTTGATTTTTGTTTTCAATGGGAGGTTTGACCCCAGGATTCTGACAGAGGCTTCTTTTCTTCATAAAGAAACAAGAATTACAAGTGTTACTAGTTTTGTCTTTGCCTAGCCTTTCCTTCAGGCTTTTCTCTTGTACAATCTTTTCTTTTTCACCTTTTTAAGTAAATTTTTGCTGTTGAAGGTTTCTAAAGATGTCTGTCACCCCATTTTAAAATAGTATGGATGGAAGTGTTTAACTTATAAAATTACTGTAAGGTTGATTGAGTTTTTCTTTTGTCTTCTCCACAGAATTATGTGCCAAAGAGGTTTAACATAAAGGAGGATGTTTTAGTTTGAAAACGTCAATGTCTTTAATCAGTGTTCATAAGCTAGTGTTTCAAATATTTAAGCTTGGGAGGAAAAATCCAGTTTTTTATATTGAAGACTTTGGTTCAGCTCCACTTTATAGCATGGTTTTGTACAGCTAACCAAGAGATCTGCCCAGAAACAGTGGCTGTTTCCCTGTGCTCTTTTTTATCTGTGATACAGGATTCTTCAGAGTATGAGTAACTTTTTCTCTGTTAATTTTAAGAGATTCTTGATAAGAATTTTCTCTGAATTTTTCTGAACAAGCCTGTTTTGCAGTTTTGGAAAAGTGATTTTGCTAAAGTGCTCTTAAAGCATATTCTTTTCTTGGTAAATAGGCTGTTTTGTTTCTTTTCTTTGGAACAGTATTTCAGTCTCTCAAGAAAGAAGATTGTGTACTACACCAGTTTTGACCAGCGGAAGCGAGCGAATGCAGCGTTTTTGATAGGTGCATATGCTGTAAGTATTTTTCATCACATGGATGCTTCAACCTTCCTTGAGAGCCTTCTGCTGTGTGTAAAATGGCTTCTCAAGGGATGCTCCTTTAGGGAGGTGGCCTGATGGTCATTTCATTTGTCTCTAAGCTGTCTTTGACAACTCATACAACAGAGTTTTAGGGAAACCTGGTCATCATCCCTTAACTCCATTTATTTTACTACACTGGGAATGGCTTTGGCAGATCCCCTGCATGTTTTTCCATAGGATACCATTTTCTTGAATGTTGAAAATCCAAATCACTTCCCTCTAATTGACCATGTTAGGATGAATTGCTTCTCATGTCATTTGTGATTCAGACTCAGATTCAGACTGGGAAGGAGAAAAGATTTTTCCCACAGCCTTTTTAAAGTTACTAAACCAGAGGCATAGTGATTATTGAATTGATTTCCTTTCTCATTTAATTTTCATAACCTACCCAGAATAATAGACAGTGTGCCACAGCACTACTGCTATTTGAAAGTTAATTGAGGAAGTTTGGTTTATTTGTCCTGGTTCCTTTTCCTTATAGGTAGCAGATGGACCAAACATAGTTCTTTCTCATGATTCCTCTGAGTGTGTATTTTTATAGTAATATCTTTTATTAGATTTCTGTAATGTAGTGAGAGAGAAAAGCTGTTAAGTTCTTAACCTTGTAGTTTTTATGCAAATGACTGAGTAATAGCAAACTACTGTGACATGTCCAGTTATTTGCTTGCAGAAGTGTTTTTTCCTAATATAAAAACTTAAATTCGACATCTTAGCCTTACCTGAAACATGAAGGGTTTGTTTGCTGGTAATCTAAGCAGCTCTAGAGGGGATCTGTTCTGTATATTTCTAATTTGTAAATGGCTGGTGCAGGTGGGAAAAACATAAATCCAAATTGCATTTGAAATACTGTGGAAAACTGTTCGGGTAGACTTGGAAAATACTGATTCCATTTTTGTTCTGTAAGCTTTTTAGGACATATGATAGGAATTTTCTTGACAGCATGTACATGGGGCCAGTATTGCTACATGTCATGTGCCTGTGTAATGGCCTTACTGTGGGGACTTTCAACCACATCATCACTCAGAGGGTTGAGAACATAAAAATGAAAATGTCAGAGAAAAAAAAATGTTCAGCATTTATTGAATCTGGGTTTTACAAGTAGCAGTATCATATGGTAAGAGTTACAGCAGAGACAGTGGGAAAAGGGAAGAAAACCTTGTCCCTTGGAAAAAAAACAAACTCCTATAAGAGAATAGTTACTATCTATAAAGTTATTTTTTAAGCTTTTACGTTGCTTCTTAAATACCAATTCAGTTTATCCAAACTATTCAGAATGGGCTCTTTGTGTTGTTAGATTTTTTAAAATTTGTGTATGTTGCAGAAGGAAAGCACTCTGAAGATTCCACATATTAGATTAAAAATGAAGCTAAACTTTGGTTGCTGACTTTTCATTGATACAGATGAGTCAGAAAATGTCTCCTTGGTTTTTATTAATTGAATTCACTGCTTTTCAGGTGCTGAAGATGTACTGTAATGTTTTCCTCTTCATTTCATTATCCTTCCTCCTTCAGTTATTGCTTTGCTCTTGACATCTGAGATACTTTTGATTTTTTCAGGAGCTTGTTCAGTGTTTCTTTCCCTCTTCTCTCTTTGTGTTTTTAATATCTTTTTTCTTTTTCCTCTTGGTGTCTATTATGAGCCTCTATGAGCTGTGTGGACAGCCAATGACCAGGGTTTAGTTCAAAGTGTCATGTATGCACGTCTTGGAGCAGACACAGCTTTGTAGGGCCAGAACTTCTGTCAAATAAAACCTACAGTATTGGGAAAACGTGGTACAAATTTGCCCCCACTTCAGATTCAC
This sequence comes from Sturnus vulgaris, assembly GCF_052056855.1. NCBI lineage: Eukaryota > Metazoa > Chordata > Aves > Passeriformes > Sturnidae > Sturnus > Sturnus vulgaris. The sequence goes on along the minus strand of NC_142251.1, from coordinate 19,478,804 downwards.
AATTCCTTGATAAGGTGGAAACTCATCTTTTTCCTGAAGTTCTCTGAACTACCTACTAAGGTAGTAATTCATGCAGCATTAAAGTCTCTCAGTTGCAGCAGTATGTGACTTTTTTCCCGTTTTCTTTTTTAAAGTAAGGGATTGACACAAAACAAAGTTTTGTTGATACCTGAAACTTCTTTGTGTAGACATGTCTTTTCTGATCTGTATATTTCACAGGAATTTGTCATGAAGGAGTATAACATGTATTCTTATGAATTTAGTGTGCTGGAGGAAGTTTCTATCTGGTTAAAGACTTTTCAGACTCAATGCTGATTTTTTATTTTTCCCCTCTTTCCCCATCTCTTTTAGATTATATACTTGAAGAAAACACCAGAAGAAGCTTACAGGACACTTTTATCTGGATCTAATCCACCATATCTTCCATTTAGGTATGTGAACACAAAAATGAGGCTGTCTTCTCTGTTTTGAAATTTGCTAAAAATTTGGGGTTTAGATTGCTTCCCAAAAAGGTGTTTCATGTCTCGTATAGATATTGTATGGAAATAACTGATCTCCAGAAAAAATATTTTTTACATCTTGTGTAATTACCTGCTGTTTGTGGGAATGATAAATCATTTAGATTGATATAAGTCTTAAGTAAGACTCAGTCTAGCAAACTCTCAGGTTTTGAAAATAGTTCTTAGCATGTTTGTGATTTAGCACTTAAACCTTTTCTTCATAATGCATCGTGTTTCACTATTTGGAAGTCATTCAAATATTTGAAATTACCTAGTCCCTAACCAGTGAGACTTGCAGGATTGAAGGGAGTTTTATGCTGTTGTATTTTCTCTGTTTTACAGAACAGGTACTGATATTAAGGTTACAGAATGTTTTCAGTGAATCATAGTTTCTACCAGTCTTTATTCTCTGTACTAAGGTCATATTGAGGCTTGAATCTAAGGAATTTTGGCTATCATGCCTATCTAATAGAGAGACTTGCAAATATTTTTCATGAACTGTGAAATGCCCTTATGCTTTATGAATGAGAATACCTCATGGTATTCTTATGCAAACACTGGCGATGAAAGGCAGCTGCAAGAAGGTCAGTAGCCTCCCTTTTAGGGGAATCAGCATTTTGCAAGTAGTGTTCACTGTTGGCCAGTGCATTTGTAAATGTAGACCTACCTTGTCTATATCAAATTCCTCTGATTCTTCAGCCACTCAGCAAAGGAAGATCAGATTGTCTCTTCTCATACTTGGCACAAAAGCCAGATGCAATATAAACTGCTGGAGTGGTGGATTTTTTTATGTCAAGACCAGTTTGACTATGAAATCTTAAACCATCAGCTACATTTTAAAAAAAGATATTAAATCAGTGATAGCTTTTATTGACAGAGAATTTATACACTGATCTGGTCACTGACAGCTCTCCAAAGCCCAAGAAGTTTACTGAGATACTGGTGTCCATATTTTTTTAGTTAATTATGAAAGATACTTGGTACAATGCATTAAAAAACAATCAGTTATTTTAAACAGGTCAGTGTTTTTTAACATCTCTAAATTCTGTATGATACAGGGGTCATGATCTACATTAAACAATGTCTTGCATGTGCCTTAGCATTGCTTCCATGAGATTTGCTTTATGATCTTCTGAGGCACAGAGGTGGTGCTCACCTGCTTGCAGGTCTCTGACTTTGTACCCTTTCTAAAAATAGGAGTAATGTTTCCCTTTTTCCAGTCACTGGGGACTGGGCCTGACTGCCATTACTTTTCAAATATGATAGAGTGGCTTTACAACACCTTCAGTCAGTTCTCTCAGGACCCTGGGATACATCTCATCAGACCCCATAGCTGAATAGCTGTATCTTGTTGACCAATTAAAGAAATGTACTCTTTGGGATTGTAATAAATTGATATGTCTTTAGGTTTTTCTCATCTCTGCAAAACATTCTCACAGGACCCTGTTTGCTCCAATAAAAGGCTATAGATTCTTGCCTTGCAACTAATTCCTTACAATACTGATATTGATAGAAATAGTGGTAATAAGAAAATGCTATTTCTGCTTGACTGGGAAGGGCTAATGAAAGTAATTGTCTCTGATTTCTTGTGAGACTGATTGGAACCACAGTAACAAATTTAATGACACAAAACAATTTCCTATTATGTGTTAATTGATTATTCAATGGCAGTCCTTGTGAGTTTGAATTCATAAATTTTAATTCCAAAATAGAATAGCAAGCTACTCTAGTATTAGTGAAGGAGGGATCAAAGAAATTGAAGAAATGGCAAGATTTTCTGGAGATAATTTTGTATTATATGCAAAAGAGCTTCTTGTATTTCCCTGGGAACTGTATACTAACCAAAAACATTGAAGAAGGCAAAGTCCAGCAAAGGGACCACTTAGGCTTTGCTGTCTGGGCTGGCAAAATGCTTACGAAAGAATAATTGCTTAATTCCATTTGCCAGCTTCAGGAAAAGACAGCAATAAATTCATGGAGTAGGATATTCTGAAACATAACTACTTTGCAGTCTTTTTCAAGCCCTAGGTTGCTGTGAGAGAAATGATTGTCTAAAGCTCAAGCTTTAGACAGTTACGGGGTTTTTGTGATGGGTTTTGCCTGGTGTGGGTGGGTGTAGGTATTTGGGCTTTTGTTGCTCTGTTTGGGTTTTTTTTAATGCAAAGCTTTGGCAATGTTAGAGGGAGATATTCTTGAGCCTTGCTGTCTCTAGAAGGAATATAGTGTTAGGAGCATTTGCTAGAAGAATTAAACATCTTGATTTCTTGAGCATTCTTCCATGCAGGTGTGGGGCTGGAAGGCACTGACATTTCTTTTGGATCTGCTTTGGACTGCATCAGGTCTTGGCTCTGGATTAGAGCCTAAGCAGATTCTGTTACCTGCAGTGTAGTTTGTCCTGCTGGGGAAGATGGGTGTGTAATCTGGCTGTACTGGAGGGGAGACAGAGAGGAGTGAGGAAATAAACTGAAGGATTGTGGTAAAAGAAGTTAGATGAGAAATGGGAAGCCTGATAGGGAGGGCTTCTTTGGGTACTGAGTTCATAGATGGAGGTTGGTATAAACAAGGAGTTGAGGAAATGCTGAGAGAAGGGCAAGTAGATGTGATGAGTGTCTTCAGTGGGACCATCTACATTATCTGGACATGGGGAAGAAATAATTTAATCATCCTCCCTGGTGTTTCAAAGCCTTTGAGACATTTTCCCCCGCCCCCCATTTCAAGACATAATCCAAATGTCTTGCCTCTTTCCTCATGTTCTAAGGTCTATAAAGGAAATAATTTGGAGATACTAATCATTGCTATTCAGTATTTATTGACTTGAATTTATTCTTGCAGCCTGGAATTTAGGTATTACATAACTTTTGTGGTATAGGTCATCTCTGAATAGTTTTAAGAGTTTATCAGTGACCATAATAATAATCAGTTAAGTGTTACAACAGGACTATTTAACAAGTTTATTAATTTGATACCTGAAGTGTCCTCTATTTGAAAAAAAAAAAAAAAGGACAACTGAATAGGGAGAAGCTGCAGCATTGTCAGATTCTTTGTGGAGTACTGAGGTAGGTTTACATGAAGTGATCACTGGGAAACTGATCTACTTTCGTGTAGCTCAGTGACCTCAAAAAGCCCTAATCGGCTTAGGTCTTCAGCTGGTATTGCATTTTAAGACAGCTTCAGCAAATACAGGTCAGGGGCAGAAAGAAATCAAATCACTCTTCTTACAGAATTCGTGGAAATTTGTTTTGTTTTGTTTTTCTAATAGAGAAGCTAAAGATAACTTGGCAGGATAAGGCACTGCTGTCTTTGAGACACTTTTGTCTTATTTTTGGCTGATTCCCTGTCACTTGGTGACGCTCTAGTCTTTTGAAGATCTTATAATGTATCTTCTCACTTCCATTTAAAAAACAGTGCTAAAACTAGTTAAAATTGTCGTGAATACCAGTTGCCTACTGAGAAGCAGAGTTTCAGATTTTTACCTCAAACTCTCTGTATCAACGAAAAACAAATATGTTTTAATATTATTATGTTCAGTCTCTAAATAATGGCATGAATTTCAGAGAGGGATTTTAGTTTATAGCTTCTGGGATTTTTTTCTTTATTGGCAAGTGCTGGGGAAACAAAGTGTTTTGTTATTGACAATGTTTAGAGGTTTGGTGAAAGAGAAAGCATTGTGTAGTATTGAGGTCAGCTACAACTGTGAAATCGGATGTGGGGTATGCAGCTCTGTAATGCCAGCTCAGATTCGTACTAAATCTCTGTCTCCTGAAAATGCTCACATTTTTTCTCATTTTGGAAGTGAACAGAGTTCTGTCACTGTCTGAAAAGTAAGGTGGCTATTCATGTGAGCACAAAAGATTGTAAGAATGCTGTAATGAAGCATGTGGCCAGCAACCTGCTTTAATGGTCAGGAGCACATCAGGAGAAACAAGACATTTGAGACACGGGTGAGGGAGGCAATCCATGTGAGCTGCCAGCTGTGCAGGTCACTGGGAACAGCTGGCTGTGGGACCTGGAGCTGAGAATCCTGTACACCTGGAATTGTACATCTAGGTCAGCTTCACCATCCTCCCTCTCTCTTTCGTAGAATTTTGTGTTAATTTTTAATGGTTAGGGATTATGTAGCTTTTTTCCCCCAGTGCAGTTTTTGTGAACAACACTATTAGGTGCCTTATCAGTCAAAGAAGTAATTATATACATACAAATAAAAAAAAAGTTATATTCCTGTTACAGCAAAATAACATATAATATAGAACATGTCTGCTACAATCATATCTTCTGTTCATATTTCTCTAAATATTTAATTTTGTAGTTTGCATTGGTTTGGATTTTATTTCTGCCAGCCTCTCCAGAAAACTAGTACAGCTTTTAAACCCTTTCTACTATACACCTGTTCCCATTGGGCACTTAATTTTTTTTGCTCACAAGACCTTTTCGTTTGCTAAAATGCTTTCGTTCAAAAAGGATCTGTTACAATGTGATGTTCAAAATAATCATGTAAATCCATTATCTGTCAAAAACGTATTGTCTGTGAAATTCATATTTTTTTTAATGTCCTGCTTATTCAAAGCAATGAAAATACTTTATGGATTCTCATTTTTAAAACTTCTCTGTTGGGTTTGGATATGGAAGGTTCATACACACTTCAAAGTTCTCATTCCAAAAAATTATGGTTAAGTGTGTTTTAATAATCCAATAATACAAAAGCTTTTTGAGATTGGCCTGCCTGCAATATGACACTACCAAAATTGTAGCTTTTCATTTTCTTCAAAACATTTTCTATGAACACTGCCTGCTCAAAACTGCTGAACTTATTCTGCTCTCAAAGAATAAGGGAGAATTTTCTACTCTTAAAGTACTTGAGATTGAAGGAGCATATCACAGACTTCATACTACTTATACCAAGTTTCATCAAAAAAGAAGAGTTTGTCAATGAAAGATTGAAATTTTGAATCAGTTGCAGATTAAATCTGTATCTGTTTGTACCTAAAATGTTGCTATTCTGATAAATTGCAGTTCTTAGCACTGCCCAAATAGATAAGAGAAAAACTATGAGATTTCCTTAAGTGATAGGGAAATAATCTGCTCAGGCAGAGTTTTGTTAATATCAAAGTGTTCTGAAGCACACTTCGAAAAGTACTTTTTCATTTTTCCACAACGCATTTTTGGGTGGTTTTCTTTTCCATTTAATGTGTCTGTCTCTTACCACTTGAGTATGTTTTGGTTTGGAGTTTCACTTCACTTCATCTTTTACAGACAGGTTGTAATTTTCATATTTGTAGAACTGAGGTTAAGTAATTTTAAAGTTAATTATATCAGAATAACTTTTATTCATATCTATTACCGGACATCAAAATGAAAGCCTGTAATTTAATTCCAAGTTAATGGTCTTATTTACCTGCCCCTGTTAGTGTAAATCAATTAAGACTTAAATAATGGTTAAAGCAAGCTGTACTTTATTTGCTGCTATCTTTACACAATCCTGAGAGGATGCAAACCTTCCTGTTCCAGAATAGCATAAATAATTTGGTAAAGAGCATTTTACCTGATGTAAAATATGCACCTAAAGTAGCTTGCAATATCTAGCTGCATTTACTCTGAGCTTGAGTAGGGGAGTACTTTAACCTGAACTAGCTTCTAAAAAGATGTCTTTGAACTTTAAATTAAAGTTCTCCAAGGGGATTGAATAGCTTGAATGTATTCTGTTGTGTGCTGCCCTTCCCCTAGCTCTTCAAATAATTCAGTGTATATTAAATTCATTTGTATTGTATCTATAGGGATGCTTCGTTTGGGAACTGCACGTACAATCTTACCATCTTGGACTGTTTACAGGGAGTAAATAAGGTAATAACATTTCTTCTTAGCAAAACAGGTTTAAATTGATTTTTAAAACATGAAGAAAAATACTGTTAAAATAGATTATAAAACCTGGTTTCAGAGTAGGCTGTGAATGAGTAGTGATGAAGCCTAAGTTACTGAGGACTGTGTTTGAGTACTGATGGTGGAGGCAGGTTGCACTCTGACCTGCCTGGCCTAGCCTTTGACAGCTTTTTGAAGTTCACCTCATCAATTGGAGGCTCTTAATGCAAAGTCTGGTAATAGATCATTTATATCCATTGGTGAGAGGGAATGACAGCTTGATGAGGTCAAGTGAAACAGATACCAAGCTATACTGTGATTTAATCAGAACAGTTATTACATGTACTTGGCCCCAGCTTTCCCCCAAACACTTGGATTCAAAATTATTTAAAACCAATGAAAACTAACATATCTTACTAGTGATTTGATGTGTCACTTTAAGTAGTCCTGAGCTATTAGGCTCCAGTATTATTTTCTTAAAAACTTTTATATCAGTTCTTAATTGGCGACCTTTACATTTTGTTTATCATTTCCCATTGTTCTTGGTGAAGGGAACAGGCTATAGGAACAGTGCAGTACAGATACTTTATAGACCACTTGTAATTCTTAAAAATGGCAAAACAAGTGTTTTTTAAAAATTGGAAAAAGAGAGATCAAGCTTAATATTTTTAGTTCTGTGGGGGTGGGAAAGGAGCTGTCAGTTACCAGCAAGACTGTAATTTGTGAGGCATTCTTTGGATCCTGAAGATCTGAAGTAGTCAGTGCAGTCACTGTAATTTATCTGCAGCTAATACATCAAAAGGACGGTGAGAATCAGTTTTTCCTCCTTTGTTCTCTTTAAGTTTAATACTGAATTTTTGTCTAGCTCACCTGCAGAGGTAAAAGCACTTTGGGCAGAAAACGTATGTCTTAATTGAAAGTAATCGTAGTTTACCTGGATAAATTTGGTGTTTGTATGTGTGTATGTTATATACAGGTAGTTCAGGAGGCCTGCAGGTTCTGGAGTGCAGCTGTCCAGCTATGCTTCAATTAAAAATATATTTCAAAATCAGCTGTTCAGACAAACCTCTCAGTATCTTAGGTTTCATGAAGGTCCAGTCACTGGACTGATTTTGTCTATAACCAAGTTATTTTTCATTTGTCCTAAAAAGGTGCTCTGTATGTAGCAAACAATTGCAGTCTGATTATTGGTTTTAAATCATAGATATGTGGGGTGTTCTTATCACACCTTAATTTCAGAATTTTGTGCAATATCTATGTTTCTCAAAATGCAGTAGGTTCAGTATAAATATATGCTGCAGAAATGTTTTCCACCAATTTGGAATAAATATTGGCTATGAATTTCATATTCATAGAATTGTTTTCGATATGGTTATTACTTATAACTTATGGTTATTATTAATCTTTAGTACAAAAGTGGCATAATTAATAATAATGCAATAATCAAATACAAAACTTCTTTCAGTCCTGTAAGAAATACTGTCTAATGTAATCTAGTGGACTTTATTGGACCTGTGAAATGTGTATTAAAAGAAATAATAAAATACAGATTTTATGTGGCACTGCATTCTGTAGATGCCATTTTGCCAAGGTATTATGGTGGTAAAACCAGAGTATCATAGTGCAGAAAATCACTGAACTCGCAGTGTTCAATGTTTTGTTATGTCCAACTGCATGAAAATACATTTGGCATAGGAATCATTAAATGAGTGAATGACAAAAAGGGAATTGCTTTTTAACTTCTCATCTGCCTTACAGAAAAAAAGCCCACATGGTGGGGTGTGGTGAATCAATGTTACAATTTAATTTAAGTTATATGCAACGACCTTGTGTCCCATCCTCATGTCTTTGGAGGGGAAATAATGAGCCGAACATGTTTCAGTGACATTGTTGCAGTTTTTGTTGTCTGTGTTGTTAATCTGTGCAAAATATAATGTTGTCTTAATGTAAAAGCTTCAATAAGCCACAACCACAAACATTTAGGGATCTAGTTTTGCTCAAAGTACTATAAAATGAGACTATATATTGTATTTCAGTGTAAACTGACACCTTGTTGCCTTTTAGGCCTTGGAGCATGGATTTTTTGACTTTAAGACATTTGATGTGGATGAATATGAACACTATGAGGTTTGTACATTTAATAATGCATTGAATGTGTTTGAGCTACCTAAAATAATAGTATACAGTATCCTCCAACTTAAAACATACTGGAAACACGTTTGAATAAAACCCAGTGTTCATATGTAAGGTATGTACATGGAAACCTATATGCTCTGTTTGAAGAACATGCAGGGTTACTATCTTTGCAATTTCAGTGCATCATATCATAAATCTACTGTTTTCTTGTAGCCTTTCTGGCTTCTGGGACTTGTCTCATGCTTTCCTAACCTTCTCCCTGTGCACCATCCAAGGTCTCTCAGCTGACCCACAGAATGTTTTCTTTCAGCACTTGTTATCTCCTTCTTCAATTCCTGTTAGTACCAAATATATGATGGATTTTTTTTAGCCACATAGATTATGCAGATTTTGAGGGGGTTTTTTAGTGAAGATGCTTTATGTGGAATTGTGGTAAAGGAAACACATCCAAACTATTTCCCTAATGAAGTCCTAGAAAGCTAACAGATGTATTTCACTGTTCTGCCAACTTTGTTAGGTATAGATATTCTGGTTGGCTCTAGATGCTTCTAGGACTTTGTAACATGCACACCTTTATCTGCTGGTAGTATAAAGTTATTTCAAGCTACATTGCTTTAGAGAAGCTTTAAAATATGTCATGCTGTACCTGTGGGCTGGGCTGTGTGCAGAGGCAGTCTCAGGTACAGAAGGTGTACATACATCTGGTCCAAAAGAGTTGCATGGTCTTTGTCCACCACGTCTCATCCCTAGGAAGGGAAAGGATTTTTACAGAAGTCAGTGACAATCATTTAGTTTGGTGGACATTGTCCTTGGAACATCTATAAATTCCTGTAGTTTTATTAGTTAAGGAGAAAGATATATAAACTAGAGGTGTACTAAATATTTGAGTATAAATTCAACTCTCTTTTTAAACTTGTATTGCTTTGCTGTAGCCAGTATTCTTCCCCTCTGTTGCAATTTCCAGAAAACTTTGAAGTAATGAGAATAAAGTTGCTAAGTTTGAAAATCTCCATTTTAAAGCATTTCCTATAGCTGAATGTATTTCAGGTACATACTGAAATGCTTCATAAATGTTCAAGAAAGTGAGGTCAGAAGAGGAATAAACAGTGGAAAAAGTTAATTGACAGCACATCTATACAGTAGGTGTTTGCAGTAGGCACTCTGTAACACAAATCTGCCTATTTCACTGAACTAGAAAGCATTTGTAGAAGGATTTCTGTATCCTGCAGTGTTCCATAATGATTAGGTTAAAAAATTGGTATAGCCTTTGCAGAATTGCCAAAAATAAATGATCAGGAACCAAAATTTAAAATATGAAATTGCTGCTTTTTGCTTTCTATATGGACAAAAAGAAAAACTTGTTCTAAAAACAAATGGTAGTTGGGAATACTGTATGTATAGTAGGCATTAGTCTGCTTGAAAAAGAGGCTTAAAATAATTGACTAAAGCTATCCCATTATCTTGTTTAAGGCATAACATTATTTTAGAGTGTTAAAAGTACATACATGTGAATGATGTTTATAGTATGCTCTTTGCTGAGTTTAAGAAACAAGAATTTGGAATCATCTTTAATTTTTTGTCCATTTTTGGTACGTCTTCTTTTTTTCACACATCATGGTCAGCTTTGTGTTTTGTTATGTCCCGTGCTATATTTCAAAAACTCTAAATGTTACAGGTTTTTTCTATGTTAGATCTTCAAATGTGTGGTTATGTAGATAAAAGTTGCATACGACTTAAATGGAGCAGGCTAAAAGGAAATTTTATTTCATGTTTATAGTTTTTTCATCTTACTATGTTATCAAGGCAGCTAATTCCCCTTTTGTTGGACTGGAAGTAAATTGCTGATTGGGATTTTTGTTAATAATGATGTTTGCATGTAATGTCGAGCATATATATATATACACACATAAACAGAGATGCCTGTAGTTCATATTGATAAAAATTGAAATTATTCACCGTGACCCCTGTATCTATAAAGAAATTAATCCACAAACAAAACTAGTGATACAAATACAAAAATATTTTTAGCTTACTGAACAGGACTTCTTCCCCAAAGGAAGTAGGGGTGCTGCAGTGCTGGGATGTCAGTCTGTGATACCAATGGGGGCCAGGGGTCCTGGCTTGGCACTGAGGTTGGTTCTCCAGTCCTTATGCAACCTGGGTAACTTCCAGGAGTTTCCATTGTGCAGGGACATTGGGAGCGAGCCTAATGGGCTCAGCTAAGCAAACAGTTGCTGAATTGATTACACTGATGTCCATTATCAGAACCTTTCACTCATTAGGCTGTTCTGATGAGCTGAGAGCCAAAAACACGAGCTTCATAATGCAGCTGAAACGAGTGCCATGTCCTTAAAAGTCATGCTGAGAATAACTGCATTGCCAAGCAAGGAATGAGCAGTCTTCAATTAAAGAAAGAAAAGAAAGCACTTCAGAGCTACAGTTCATGTTACTTATTTCCAAAGAAGCTTTCATTTTCAGCAGTGACAGAATTTGAAGAGCCTTTTTAGGTTTTCACTTAAAAGTGAGCAAGAAAGGCAAAATGTCATGGTTTGAAAGTTTATTAAAATGTAGTCTCTTTATTTAATTTACACTTTTCTTCTGTGATTACTGGCTCATCAGAGCTTATGCCAATATGTAAATTTCAGTTTCTACAGGGAAAGGGTAATTGTTTTGAAGGTTAATTGGTTTTTAATTTGTTTTCTGTGAATTGGGTTTTTTAGTGCCTCACTCCATAATTTTTGATTAAAACATAGAAGAATGTTGGTTAGTGTTATTAATGGGCGTCCTGAAACACTGAACCCTCTCAAAGAGAAATATCTTATATAAAGGATCTTTCAGCTTAAGTAAATTTTGTTTGCATTTCGCTTTATTAAGATAGATCTGAGAAGCAACTTATGGTTAATTTGTCCCATATAGTTAAGCTAGCTAATTACATTTGAAGTGTTTGTTTTATTGTAACAAGAACATAGTAAAGTGTAAAATAAAATCTTGAGTAATTTTTTAAACCTTGTATGTACAGATATTAAAAATGGTTTTTCTCTTCTGAAATTTTTGTAGCGAGTGGAAAATGGTGACTTCAACTGGATTATTCCAGGAAAATTTTTGGCTTTTAGTGGACCACACCCAAAAAGCAAACTTGAAAATGGTATGGTGTATGTTTTTATGCTATGATCTTATTTCTCCAGCATGTAAAACCATCACAGCAAATGAGCAGAAGATAATAGAGGGTTATAGATCAGTTTTAATCTTCAGAAATGAGCATTTTATATATGCTCATAGAATTTAATTCAAAAGATTTTGGAATTCTTCTTTGCCAGAAGAATTTCAATTCTTCTAACAGTCAGTGACTTTTCATCCTGTGACAAAGGGCCTGAGAGACTCAGGTTGCTTACTATGCTCCTGGAACTTGATACAGTAAGTGTGCAGAATTAAAGGTGAGTTGCATGAAACACAGAAGACTATGTTAAGAGTTTTGTGACACAGAACAGGAAAAACTTTTTTAAAAAGCTTGCCTTTCCTACTGAAGATACTTGGGGTAATGTGAAGATACTAGGGAATGTGATTCTAGTTGAATAAAAAATAAAAAAAAAAAAGAGAAACTTGACTGCTTGACTGACAGAGAGAAGATAGAGATTTGGTCCAGCTAAAATGTAAATCAGTCATTTAAATGCTACCATCAGCTTTTTTCTGAATTTGACTCTGTTATTTGTGCCACGTCCTGTTGTTTATGTGAGCATCTTTTCTGAATATGTACCTTCCCTGCCCGTCCCCTTCTGCTCCCTCATGTTTATGACTGAAATGCTGCGAATTACATAGTGTCCACTGAAAATTTAAACAAAAGCCAGAAAGAAAACATTTTGGTTGGTTTGGGTTTCCTCCCCAATCATTGTTGCAACCGTTTCTTGCAGAATTTTTTCTAAATTTACTTAAATTGTTCCATGTAATTTTGAAAACCTGTGTTTTATTTATAGCATATATAACTGAAAATTATTAAATTGACACATTAAAATCCAATTATGAAACTATAACTAATCCCCTCCCAGGTGATTGCAAGCACACATTACAAAGGTACATTTTTCTTTCATGTGTGACTTGAATTGCATTAACTAATACATATATGACTTGTCCTGAGCAGCTGTCTTGTCATTGGTCATTGACCTCCCTCCCTGTCCCCCTATCTTCATCTAAAGGATCCTTTTGTCTCTTGACTGAGAATCAAGGCAATAAAGCTCTCTTACTTCCCAGTAGGACAGGAATATTTTTGGTACTGCAGCTTATCCTTTGACTGTTTCTCTTGTCCATAATATAGATGAGCAGTCTATTTTCCTTAGAAACAGTGTTTCCTCTTCAAGCATGCTTTTATTCTTTGATGGCAGCTCGACTCTAGATGAACAGCTGTCCTGAAACACTGAAATCACATATGTCCCCAGCTTTATGTATAAATGCCCCTTGCATAGAGGAATGGGGGCTTCATGGCAGACAGTACGACTCTGTTTTAACTTCTTGCCTCCTAATACTTTTTGTAATAAAAGTGGTCTTAATAAGCATTTTTTGGACAAATTTTTTATATCACTTAGCATGTCTATTCTGAATAAAGTATTAAAGTATTTTTAGTACTAGCATGTTTATTATTCAGAAAGCTTCCAGGGGCAATTTTGAACTTCATGACTCTAGGGTATTAAATGATTGTGGCTTTATTTTTTTATAGGTTATCCTCTTCATGCACCTGAAGCCTACTTTCCCTATTTCAAAAGGCATAATGTCACATCAATAATAAGACTAAACAAAAAAATTTATGAGGCAAAACGCTTTACAGATGCTGGTTTTGAGCATTATGATCTGTTCTTCATCGATGGCAGCACACCAAGTGACAGTATAGTGCAGAGGTTCCTGAACATCTGTGAAAATGCTGATGGTGCCATTGCTGTACATTGTAAAGGTATGTGCATCTACTCATTTCTCAGACCAAAATTCAAAATAAGTATAAATCCATAGAGTTTATCCCAGAAATGCAGCATTTAAGAACACTTCCAGATTGTGAGAGTAATAATGCTGCTTTATGGTGCTTTACTAAATATATGCCAAATATTTGTTATTTTCCTCTGTATATGAAGTCCGTACATCCTACACTGTTACAGGCAGGAACTGACAATCTATTCTTCATTGTTCTGGGGGGTTTTTTAATATGACTTGAAAACGAGATTTAGTTGATGTAGGTTTCTTTTTTGCATTATGCTTTCACAGCATTATGATAATTGGCTAGGAACTGCAAAACACTAAAAGGTTTTCTTTGTGCTTTTTGACTGCTCTACATTTTTCTGTGGTGTATGAATTCCACATTTCAAGATTATGTGGGTTATTGTGATGCCAGCATTTCAAACCAGCCAGAAAATGCACAAAACATGCTTAGTCAAGAGAGAGTAACAAAGCCTTTTAAGGGTTCAGCCTGAGTTTTGTTTAGAGTTGTGTAAAGACATGGTGGAGGTGAATGTCTTGCCTGATCAGAAGCAAAAATAATACTATTCATAATTTTCCCAGGAACAATAAACATGCATGTCAAAGATAAGCAAGTTTATTTGTCAGCAGATTGTTACTGTTGCTAGAACCCAGAAGTTCTGGCATTGATAAGCTGGGCACTGCTAATTGGCTAAAGAGCATAAACTATTGATTAGCAGTTGTTAGTAAGTTGCTCCAGGCTTAGCTACTTAAGGAATATAACATACTTGTAGTGAGTTAGAGATGTGCTTTCTACACTGAAGTATTTTTGGTCTTTTGTCTGATCATTTAGTTAGCAAATCAACAATCTTGTTCTTTCTAGTTTTTATACCACCCTAAATATTCCTCTACATTGTTAAATCAATAGTTAACTCAGGCCTAAGTCAGGCAGAGATATATTGCAGAGGTGTTCTGAGCACAGCTATTACACTAGAAACTGCTTGTCTCATGAGATAGAACAGTTAATTGCAAAGGATTGTAATGGAAAGTTTGTACATTAGCAAAATGTTGGAGGAAAGAACTGAAATCAATACTTCACCTTTTAAATGAGTCTCAGAGCTTGTCTTCCAAGCTACAATTATGGAACCTCACTATGTGTGAACTTTCTCTACCTTCATCCTACTTAAATCATCTTCACTTTCAAGAAAGTCAGTCAGTTACTGTTAAATGTAAAGAGCTTGTAGTTGTGTATAGAATTGTCAGCAGAGATGGCTGGCTGCTTGGAGAGTTTCCATTTGGATAGTTGTTGGTGCATGAACAATAGTAGGCTACTGTGAGACTTAAATTGCAAATACTGTATTTATGAGAAATAAGGTTTAAATAGGGAAACACTTTAGTAGATGAGACACAGAGTTAGAGATTAATTCTCCCTTAATAGTTTGAGATTTTACTGATAGTAAAAGCTAATTTTTCTGTGTCTCTGTCCCCTTAAAAACAGGATTAGTTTGGGATGTGTTGGGCAATGGGTTAAATGATTTTAAGCTATTGATATCTAAAATTACACACTGGTCAACAGTCATTGCTGTTCATACAGATAGCAGTGAATAGTTTTATGTGCTGGTTTCACAACAAAACTGATTAAAAAAAAAACCCCACTGAGTTGCTCTGTTGAGATGTGGCATGTATTTGCACCATGGTTTTTAGGTACTTGTGTTGGCCTCTCAAAGGTGCTTTGATTATGGTTTTTTACTGGTATTATAAATATGAAGTTGGTATCCAGCTTGATCATGGCCTCTTAAAAAATCTTGGCCTTTTCTTAAACAAAGTTTGGAGGAGAATTTTTCAAGTGCTACAAGTGTTCACTGTTGGTGTTCTTTTAAGCATTAACTTTTCCAAAGTATGAAAGATTTGTCCCTCTATCTACAGAATTGCAATTAAACTATGTCATAAATGGGATACTGAATCAAATTATTTCTTCAAGTACTAATATGGTGAATAACATTGCATGGAAGTTTTCTTGTATCCCATCCTTTTATTTGATAATTCTGGAATGCCCATCCCTTCATGTGTGGCTGTTGATATTTGTGTTTCTGTAGCTGGCCTGGGGAGGACAGGAACACTGATTGCTTGTTACATAATGAAGCACTACAAGTTCACACACGCTGAAGCCATTGCTTGGATAAGAATATGTCGCCCAGGCTCCATCATAGGACCCCAGCAGCACTTCTTGGAAGAGTATGTATACATGTATATACTTAATTTGCTCCTCTCCATCCCTATGCATCTTGCACTATTTATTGGATCTACTGACATTTGTAAGTTACTGCCCATTCTACAGGTTTAAGGTTAGTTAATAAGGGATTGAAATCTGAGATACTCGGAAGCAGTCAGCTTCTCTGGAGTTCTATGCATTTTGTCCCCTTAAAGGGGCATGTTTCTGTTCTGTGGAATTCAGGAGTTAGATGAATGTTTTGAAAGTGGATGTGGACAAAAGATTAAATCAACAAACAGGATTTATTAAATATTAGCATTGAAATAATAGGTTGGGGGTTTCAAATTTTTTTTGTGATACATATGTAAATTTTTTTCCAGAAGAAGATGTACAGAAGTTTCAAATGTTAGCAGTCTTGTAAGCGTGGCATGTTTTCACATGGTTTCTTATGTGTCTGGGAATGTGTCAATCTGAATGGCTTTGGTTTTGTATCCTGAAGGAAGCAAGCAATGTTATGGCTGGAGGGAGATCTCATCCGATCAAAGCACAAACAGCGAGGACTGGATGGAAACTTTAACAGAGTTCTTTGTGGCTTGAATGACATTTCCATCAGTGACAGTTTGAATAAAACACAACACTTGGATCAATACAAGGAGGTAAGTGTTCTTAGGAAAAACTTCAAACAGACTGAAACTGAGCTTTTAATAACTAGCTATAGATAACTTCTAGATTTTTGGCTTTTTTAGGCTTGTATTATTACTAGATTGATTTTTCTCAGATTAACTTTTTTATAGGTCATAATTAGAACAGATCTCCACTTAAAAATAAAAAAGATCAAGTAATATTTAAAACTGCTACAGGTAATTTTTCAAGCTTCAAAAGATTTGCATTATTTCAAGTCATTCTCTCAGGATTTTCAGTTGTTTACTTGAGAATGAAGGAAAACAAAAAGTCAGCTTACCTCCCAGAAACAAAAAATCTGCTTATTCTAAGTTTTTAACTAATAATGCAGCTGTGTATAAATGTTCAACAGACATCCTTGAAGTAAATAAATGCTGGCATTAGGCTTGAGCATTGTGAACTGACTTCTGCAAAAGCCCTGTGTGAGTGTGTTTGTAGAGAGGCACATTTAATGTACCAGAACTATACAAAGAGCAGTGCCATGCCTGCAGGATCAGATCAGCCTTCTGGATGCCGATCTTTGGCAAGGAGATGCTCAGGGCTTTGAAACTACACTGCTTCTAGGATTTGATAGATTCCCTTGCTTGCATACTTTTGTTTCCCAGAATGATTCTGAAGACAAAGATGTGGAAGCTCAAAATGAGATGACACAGGGAGATAAGCTGAATGCCTTAAAAACTCGGAGACAGCCTTGCTCTGCAACAGCTGGAGCTCTAAGGTAATTCTACCAGTCTGAGTAATCTGCAGCTTTAAATTCAGTCCATGCTATCAGATCTGTGTGGCAAGTGCATGATCTTGTTTAAGGCAGTGGTGCTCCCTGTACCACCACCTGTGGAAACTTCTCCAGATAAGTAGCTATTAGTTGCAGATTTGGTTTGTTAGTCTTTTTCTTCTCTCCTTCTCTCCTCTGTCTCCCTGTGTAGGGATGCCTTCTTACTGTTTAGAAGTAAAAGATAATGTAAAAAATACTTCAAAATTTTCTAATTTATGTCTAGTGTTTTAAAACTTACAACTTGAACAAAATTTTCTTAATTAAACTTAATTGTCTTTCTATAATTACTTTTCTGTATTCCTTATAGAAATCTATAATTTTTCAGAACTAGTAAAAATGTGAACTTTGAAATTAAACTTGAAGTAACTCTGTTCTTTAACTGTAAATTAAAACACTGTCAATAATTCTAAGTCTTATTTTTATATTTTAAGCCGACCTGAGACACACAGATATGATTTTGCAGAGAGGAAAGGTTTTTTTGTCCTTGGGTAAAGATTGCTGCTTTTGTTTCTTTAGGCTGCAAGACATGAAACTGCACACCCGGTCAATATCACACCCCTTCAGGTACTGACTTTAAAGTTCTAGTTCTAAATATCACTTGACTAGGGTCTTAATTTTGAGTGTTTTGGATCATTGCTAATCAATTTATGTGATCACTATTTCAGAATTCTGAGCAGAAGCAGGTAACAAATCTTTTTATGCACCTGCAAATTGCATGCCTTACCCCACTGAATTGATAATACAATATGTAAGACAAAATTTCTATCATTATCAAGCATTAATAATAAAAAGAGCACCTTTTTTTTTCAGTTTTGTGACCTGAATTTTTGAGTTGAATTTCTCCAGATGGCTAGCACTGGAAATGAGTGTTTTACCCTTTCTTGGTGTGTAATTCAAGTTGCTCAGTGTCATTTTCCTTCTGTGCTTGTAGTTGGAGATCTGGACCCAAGCTTTTTCATCCTTGAGGGTCTGATTGTTGTATGCTTTCATCTAGGGTTAGAGAAAATTAATTTCTTTAATTAATTAATGTGGACAGCCATAATAGTAACAATTTGAGTAGTCCAGCGTAACATACATACAGCTCATTATCAACACATGAAGAATTTTGTCATTAAGAATCCCACTGTAGAAAGAGCTGCATGTTCTGTGCAACTTTGTGAAAATTTTCATTTGGAAATGATGATGACATCCTGAAAGCTACAGTTTTGGGTTTTTCTGCTCATACTTGCTCTATAAGCTCAAAAAGTGCTCTTAATCAAATTTATATTTAGAGTTCTAAAATTTATAGTAAAACTTACACTAAATCTCTAAGAAATAGACCTTGTCCTTCATAAATTATCAAGGTGAAAAGTAGCTTGTAACTTTTTAATAAAGTGCACCAGGGGAAATACTTGGAGTGGATATCTGAATAGTTTTTTAAAAAACTATATTAAAGCAGGTACACTTGAGTTTTTGCTGTTGAGTTCCCAGACTTGAGAATTCACACTTTTTTAAAATACCAGTCTATGTACTGAAAGACTATGTGTTGGAGATGTATATTTTAATTATAAAATCTTGCTTCTCACTGCAACTCTGTGCTCTTTTTAGACTGAGTACTTCAGGTAGCACAGAAGGATCCATTTCTCCTCTGAAGGCCTCCAGAGTGATGGCAGTTACTTCACCAGCTGCAGAAAGAATAAGCAGGCTTTCCACGTCCTCAGGCTCTTACCTTAAAAGGTTTTTTTCTTTCTTCTCATTTTGGTTCAAATGCTTACAGTATCCCACAGTGGTCGTCAGCACATCTGCAGCCTATGAAGTGCTTGCTATTCTTGGCTATAAGAATACAATACTTAAATTTACTTACAGTGATTTGCTGTTCCACTAGCCAGACTTCAATTGCCTACATATTTAAAAAACAAGCAAAATCCAAAATCTGTCCTATTGGTCTGAGAGTTTTATTGAGATTGTGCCATCAGAAATAGTATTTGCTCAAGTGGTTTGTTAAGGTTTCTTTCACTTATCTCAGTTTATAGATGTTTTGCAGATATTCCCACTAGTGTATATACTATTACTCTCAGAATACTGAGTGGTAATTAATTTTTTAATGAACCATTGATTTATTACTATTTAGCTTCATTATTACTATTGTTCTAATTAATTATATATATTAGACACTCAGAATGATTAATGTATTTTTAATAACTGTGCACAAATATTTGCCTGAACAGAGTAACCAGCTTGAGGTATTTTAGGACACCCATTTCTAGTCTCAAGTTTTGTCATATTACTACTTGATTACTTGAGGGCTTGTATCACAAAACTGATGGCAAGGAACAGAGGAGGAGTTCTTAAACTGTTCCATGTACAGAAAGTACTTCAGTGTAAATCAGATACTGCCTAAACCTTTTAACACCACCTCCTGTATGTGTGTATGGTTTGACAGAGGTGAAAGCTAGCCATGACATAGTGCTTGAATAAGCAAAGCTTGGAAAGTCCTTACAAAGAATTCTGCTTTTCATTACTTAGGCACTAGAAAATGAACTTGTGTGCAAACACATTATTTCAGAATGGTCTGGGTTATTCACCTAATGTCTTCTGAATTGTCTGTTACATTTTTGTATATATCTCTACATACCTTGTGAATATTTTTTTCCCTGCATGTGTTTTCCATTCAGCGTTTCCATAAACTCCAGACTAGCCAGTTCTCTAGGGAACCTGTATGCTGCTTCAGATGATGATGAGAGCAAACTGACATCATCGTCCTCTAGGACAGGTTTTTCTGTAAGCCATATCTGCAGTCACCTGAATGGCAGCTTGCAGCTGCCACACAGAAAAAACCATGAACTGAACAACAACTTATACAACAGAAACAGCAGTAGTGGCAACAACCTGAGCAGCCAAAGCAATTTTCAGAGCGCCGTGACAGATGAGTACGCACCAGCCTTCCTTTATGGGCCTTACAACTCCTCCAGCACGATTCCAGAGTCCATTCCTGTAAGTCACAGTCACAACAGCACTTTCAGGCAGCTCACTGGTGCTTTTCTTCCTTGCTTCTATGAGCAAAACTGTTGGAAAAAAAAATCTTAACACAGCATAATTCTCCGACTTGCTCTAATGTTTCTGAACAGCACCTTTGTCTGTTACCTGTCACTTCAGCTGCTTTTGTTTCCATCTCTTCTAAGCATCTGTTACATGGAAGCTTCATGAAAATAAATTGCATCTGAACTTTACATCTTTTCTGATAACTTTTTTAATGGACCTTCTTACCCTTTAGATTTTATTTCAAATTACCCATAATACAGTCTATAAGTTAATTCTGTGTCTTCATCTTCATGCAGTAAATTTTAAGAAGCCTTTGTATGTGTCATAGTAAATAGATAGTAGAACATCCTTAAAGATGGATCTTATTTGAACCTACTCCTTTTCTAACACCAGATGTGGAAAGTATTAGAAGCAAGACATTTCTGATGGTGTCACGTTGCAGCTTTCATTCCTCAACAACGTTGCTGCTTTGGACTTATTTTGTGTTCTTTTTCTGTGTAAAACAGTCTGTACAAAGAGGATGTTCATATAAACTAATGCAACTTGAAAGTGTTTCTATACAAAATGCAGAGAAGAGAGACTAGAGTAACTTCAGTTATGATCAGAAATAGCTTCATCTATTCTATGGAAAACGAATTGTATCTACTACTATAAATCTAAAACAAATTTAAAATACCTGGTTTCCAAGGATTTGATAGCCTACTAATTATAAAAAATAGTACACTTTTTAATATATTTTGCCTATGATTAAGGGAGTCTGTCAGCCTCTCTTGACTAGTTCTGACACTTAGGATTTTTATTTTTTTTACTGGGTGGAAATAAAATTGGCTTTGTGTAAAATTAACTGGAGTATTGGACATCACTCTTCTATTCCCTTACCACTGATAAATTACTTCAGTATGAAGAAAGTTCTGGTGTTACACCTGCTAGTGGTTTTGAGTGTGGTGAGTTTGTCTTAAAACAGCTAATAACATACATTGCATGTAAGTGGGATGTCCTGCAGAAGGTCATTCACAGCCTGTGTTCCCTTCTTCCTGCAGAAGTGGAGGATCTCCCCTCTTGTTATCAGCTCACATTGGCACCACTCAGTTCAGAAGCCACATCTTTGTAGTTGGGGAGTATGAATTGCTATTTCTGAGGATAGATGAAAGTAGGAAGTAAAATCTCATTGTTCCATTGTGGAATTAAATTGCATGTATGACTGAAACCAAATCTGTGTAAACAGAACATTGAAGTTAGTTGAGGGAATGTGATTCTGTATTTTCTAACTCAGTGGGTTCTTCCTACTGTGGTAGAATCTGCTTGACCTAAGGCAGCTCTTCAGAATACTTGATGCTTTCAGGTTCCTTGTTTAAAAAAAATCTGGCTTCTATGCACTACAGTTTATCTGAAAATAAATGCTGGTTTCCATGATCTTAGAATCACTGTTCTGCATTGAGTTTAAAATTGAATTTAAACTTTACTTCAAACAGCAGCAGTAACTTGTTTGCAAGGGAGTTCTTGAATGTTGCCATGTCTTCACCCTTCAATTTGACTCTGTTTTTCCCTACTATATGGATTGTAATAAACTATATATAATTGAGATTTTTCAAGTGACATATAGAAACCATAACAATTTTTCTATGATGAAACAAGTTCTAGAACAAGAGACTGTTCTTGTTTAACTAATTTGGTTTAATTTCTTCAGGCATGGAGATGAGGAGAGAGGTGAAAAGCTGTATAGCAAGCCAGGAATGTTTGTTTGAGATACATTAATGAGCCTTTCATTTGTTCATGCATTTGTTCTGATTGCTCTGGAAAGTTATCCTTTTTAGGTGTTCCTAGTCTCTAATCCAGTATGCTTACAGAAGTTCAGTCCTCTGGTCCTGTTGAGTATCCTGGAACTAAAAGTCAATATACCAGTGGGTGAGAGCAATTACTCATCTGAATAATAAGTGGTAAATTGGCTAATTTGATTTTTTTTTTAAATGTCTCACTTTCAGTACTGTCTAATATTTAATGGATTGAACAATAATTCTTTGGAGAGTCAGCCCATTCCCATTCTTTTCAGTTGTTTCTTTTGTAAATTATATGCTGCCAGCAGCATTTTTAGAGGTTTTTTCCCCACATTTCACTTTCAGCTATATATTATGCATAAAGTGTATGCATGTAAGCTTACATGCAGCACCCTAAGGGGAAGAAACTCCTTGTAACTGTAATATGACTTAGTCATGAAAATAAGCTGGCATCATTCACAATAGGCTAGAATTTCCAAAGGTTCCAAATGATAAGGTAAAGCATTACAGAAACAGTAAGCCTGTTTGCCTCAAGCAGCTTAAAAGGTTTAAAGTAAATACTACATCTTAAAAGCTAAGAACTGTCACCTCCTTTGGAGATGTAGTTGCTGTAACTTAATGCTACAAATTATTTTTAACAGTGAAAGCCAATTCAGTGGGCCTGTTCCATAAGCATAGGACAGAAAATTAAGTATTGGTGACACTTTGGGATTTTTGTGTGTCTAGATATTTACAAAATTCTAGGATAGTGCTGTGTTTCTCCTTAGCATCATAAAACCTTGAGGTGCAACATAGTTGGCATTGACAAAAATTCTCCAAATCTATATGGGGAAAGGGGGTGATTTACAAAGGAACTTCCAGAATTGTTGCATGCTTTTCTTTCTTAGATAAGGATGACTTAGTAACAAACAGTTCTTGCTTTTCTTTCTTTTTCTATGTAGTTTAAGGAAGAAGAAAGGAGTGATTCATGAACAGGTGAAATAGCCATGTTGACAGAAAGGTGCTTACAGCTCTGTGTATTGCAGTGAAGAAGGAAATTAATTATTGTCTCTCTGCAGTAGAACTATTAAGTGACTTAAAACCTTGGTTTAAATGAAATATCTTAGGCATAGTGTAAAGTTTTAGGTTGAATTTTTAAAGAAAAAGAACCTTTCTAAAAGGCACAGTTCTCATATTTTAAGAATATCTTTAATTTTCTTCCTACCTATCTTAATGACTTAATATTGCATGGAAGGATATGAGGGATATAAAGGACATCACCTTTGAATAATTCTTGGCTTGATACTGCTTGCCCTTGAGTAGAGGTTATACACAGTCAAATGCAGCACCATCTTTAAACAAGATTCTATCTCCAGTCTTCTCTGAAGAGTGAGGTGATCTAAAAATACTCTATTTTATATTATATGCTGTGATGTGAGAAGCAACGTTTCTTAGCAAGAGTCGTGCGAAGAATACATAGCACAGTGCAAGTTTTCAATTTACCTGAGAAGCAATATTCTTTCAATATAATAAAAAGTGTTCTTGTTTGGAATGATTTTCACATATGTTCTGATTTAATGCATTTACCTCTAAATGTACTCTGTAGCCTTGTGCATATCTCCCAGTCACAGAGGAGTGCACTAAATTGTTACCCATTTTATGCAAAATTGACTGAGTGCAGTTACTGTGATGTCTTGAGATTTAAGACAAGAGTAGGTTTTTCAGTCATTTAATCTCTGAGTGCTTTCTGTCTGGTAGTGAGCAACTCGCTGGCAAATACAGATGTCTTATTTTGTGGACAACATAATTTTTCTGAATGACTAGTCCCACTGATTGAACAGAGTAAAACTATTTCACTTTTAACCTGAAACTTTCTGTATCTCTTTTATTATGTCAGTGTTATAGCCCCTTGTTATTTTCGTGTGGAGATACCTCATGCTACTCATCTCAAATTGGTTTTCTTTTGATAAGCTAAGTTTGCTCAAAACTTCTTTTGGAAAGTGTTCAAATTCTTCATTTTTTTTTTAATCTTTCTAGTCCAGAAAGCTGCTACTCAGTGCTACCCTGCTTATAAATACATAGCTTCTTTCATTTGCTTTGACTGCAATGCACCAAGAGTTGAGGGAGAAAGGGGAGGAAAAAAAAAAGAGTTCTTTCCACTGATGATAGTGACTTCTATTTTTTCTATTTAAATCCCATGCCCTGCATTCCTCGAGGGATTGATTTTTTTGATTTGGTTTGGGATTTTTTTTTCCATGTGGAACTCTGTGGGAAAGCATCATCTTTCTTCTTTTTCGTTTGTTGGTTTGTTTTGTTGGTTTTTTTCCTCCTTCCCCTCCCCTCTTCTTCTAGGACCAATTAACCCACCATGGAAGATTGGTTTTTCCTTGCCACTTCAGCCCCTGACATGCAGCTGTTTTTTTGGTGGCACTTAACAGTGGTCTGAAGCTCATCAGCAAAATGTGGAGTAGTATCAAGCCAGCAGTTCTGGCAGAATTCTTTTAAAAACAGAATTCTGTTTAATCATTTCCACTTCACTGCTTTAGATGCTGAAATTACTTGAAAGTCGTGACAGCCCAGCCTAGCCTTATTGCAGTGTTTGTGTTCTTTCTAATTGGAGCACATCAAGTGATGCACCTGACAGAAGTCTATTACATGTCCTGGTGCTTTGTTTATTCACTTATCTCGACAAAGGACTCTTCAATGATATTGATTAATTCCCTTTGTCTTAATTGCCAAAGTCTCCCTTCCCTAGATATCAAGCTAACCAGCTTTAATCATGCAGTACTTTTATTTTAGAAAATCACCCTATCGCTCTTACTTCTCTATCTTTGTTAACATGAGTGGTTCAGGAGCATTTTGAGATGGCTAGGTCAGCAATTTTTCCGTTTTGGTTTATGTTCACTAAACTCAGCAGTGAATTTTTCCCGCAGTATGGAAGAGAAGGTTATTCAGTGGTCTTTTTTTCCCCAATGTATTGCAATGAAAAAGCACTAATACTGCTGTTCCACATCCCACTTAACAAAAAGGAAGAATAAAAAATGACTATGACTATAGCTATTGTTGTCAGACATGTATTTTTCTCTACTGGTTTTTGTCCTTCATCAGTACAAGCTTATAATCCACTTTATCGTGTTTATGCTGATGAACTAGAAGAAAAGCTTGATTTTCAAAGAAAAGAAAACTTGCTGTTACAGTCAAATAGAATAAATATTTTTTTACAAAGTGCGTGTTTTGATTAAACAGAATCTTTCACAATAACAATTTTCAGAATTACTCTCTTCAACTATAATCACACTTAAGGTACTGCTGTAAAATTTTTGGTTTGTTCTTGCAATTGTTCTAAATCCAACTATTGCTCTTTAAAATGTATTTTTATTGGAGAATATGTAACTGGGTAGTCTTAAGATGAGTCACCTTTTGCTTCTATAGCTGTCATGGAAACTGGCAAGATGGAAACATTGCCAAAAAATTGAGAAGTGTTGGCAGTGTTTTAAAATTCATATACATCATCTCTACCTGTACCATGGCTTTTCTTAATAAGAATGTACCCTTAATGTAGATAGGACAAGCTTTGCTCTGGCAAAAACCAGACAAACACAAGTGTACCTTGCTGTGTGTAAATTCAGCAGACCCATGGGATCATTTTGTGTTTGTGTGCATTTTCTCTAATGCATCCTGAGTTAGTTTAGTGGCCCTTGTGTATTCACAGTAGTTTTTGCCTGCGGCAACACTCCTGCTGCAGCAATGTTTTGGGAGAGTTGATGCACAATTCAAAAAACTTAAGTTGCATTTTTGCAATTATCTGGGGAAAGGGCACATTCAAATCCTAACAAATAGACCTAAATGCCCTATGGTTATTCTGTCTCAAAACAGAATTCAAAATCAAAATTCAAATTCAAAATCAGGCTCACTTGCTCCTGCAGTCACTGCGAATACAGTTCTAGTCCCTCAGTGGATTTGGTGCTTATTTTCTCCTCCAGGAGGCTTTCTGTGCCTCCTCTTGAAGAAGAAAAATGAAAGTGATCTAAGCAGTTGTTTCAGCATAAACTTCATTAAATATCCTTAGCTGTAGTGAAACTATCTAATTCTTAGTTCTTTGTTTAAATGTCTGTTACTTGGGTATAAAATGGCAAGCTTGACATGGCATGGGACCACTGTAGAAATACACACTGAGATTTCTTCTCCATTAACTGATTTTATACTCTCATCTCTGCAATTCAGCAGTCAATTTTCTTTGGGTTTTTTTTCTTCTATTTTTAACTCTATTTTAAATAAGATTTTGTTAAATTCAGCAAATTACTTGTAAAAAGGGATTGGGGTTTTTTGTTTTTAATAAAGCTTTCAGAAACATAGCCCATACGTTGAGTCATAGCAAATGTAAATTTTAAAATAGAAAACTCCTCAAAAGATTTAAAAGAAAGAAAGAAAAAAAAACCACAATTACAGGCTTTGAAACTTTGCAGTCAAGCTCTTCAGACATGTGAAGAGATTTAAGAGCACAAATTACTTCTCTGAAAACGCCAAAAAAATCAAAACAACAAGCCTCTCCTGCTATATTTAAATTTTTCAAACTCAAATGTAAATCTTATACTTTACAATACCTCAGTTGTTTCAGCTATCACCATGTTTTTAGTGATAGAAATTTATGTGAAGTGACATAGATTAATCTGAAAAAACATGCTGTTTAGATTTAATTATTTGCCTGTATTTAGAAAAGAGACATGAGGAAGAAATCACAGGGATGTGAAGTAGAGTTATTATGAGGGTGAGAATACACTGAAAACCATATTTCTCCATTTGAAAGTAAATAAACTCTGCCTACCCATCTGTAAGGAAAATTACCAAAACATGGTAGCCTGTTTCCAAACAATATATACTGCTGGATATTGGGGGGAGGGTTTCCATATTTTTTGTAACTTGGATTACTAACAATTTTAAGAACTGCAGTTTAAACTTCAGAATCTTTAATTTATGGTTGCTTCTTTTATTGAAATCATGATGTAGAATTCCTGGTTAGTTCTGTCTGCTCAGTGAAGGGTTCTCAGTTCTTTGTAGCTAACACTTGCTGGTTTTAAGAGTGCACTGTGCTTTCTGGTCATCTTTCATCTGTCCAAGTTTAAAATAATCTATTACTGTACAACATATGAGAATATGTAACTACATTTCAGGCCTCTTTAAAATGTTTATTAATCTGTTTTACTAGGGATTCAGTTTTGATGGCTCCATTTCAAATATTATCACTAATTAAGTGTAACCATCTTTCCAGTTGTTAAAATACCCTTTTAAAAATGAGAAGCCTTTGAGGATCATTAAGAGAGGAGGAGTTTCAAGTGCTCATTAATGAAAGGCTATTCCTTCTGCCTTGCTCTTACTAAAACCAGACATTTTTTAGTCAGTGGTATTCAAATCTACATGCTGACAGCGCTTTTTCTACCTAGGAAAAATACCCAGATGGTCTCAAATCTTCAAGATGTAAAAATGCATTAAAAGACAACTTTGAAAATATGCACTGAGTCTTAAAATATAGGGGGAAAGTAGTTGTGTGATATTAGTTAGAGCTATAAAGATACAGATAAATTTATTATGCACTTCTACTAACAGGTTTCACTATGAGTGCCAAAGAGCATTTTCTGTAGTGACTAGTTAGGAATAGTAGGAAATTGAAAGAGAAGACTCTGAGGATCCAGTCTGTCTTAGGAGTCATGTTGGTCTGCAGTAGGTCTCTAATTCTGAAGAATTGATGCAGTTTTAAAACACATTTGGGGGTTTTATTTACTATTTATTTAAAGCCATACTAATCTGGGACAGCTCATCACTGTACAAGACATATCAGACTTCTTAAACACATCTGCATAGGAGCTAGTAATGTGATTGGATACTGTCTAAGCTGATTAATCAGACTTCAGTAGAAACAGAAATGTAAATAAATGCAGTAGAGCAGGTTATGATTTTCTCTTAATTATACTGACTTGATACTAATCCAGAGGAACCATTTGCAGTGCTTCATTTTCATCTCGTTTTGGTAACATACATAAATTTATCCATCTGTGTAATTACTGATGCAGCTTTTTTCCTCAATAATGAGCTATATGATGTATTTCCTGTATCATTATCTGAATCAACATCTACAGTAAGCTGACTTTTACAGTAGCAGTTGGATTCTCATTCAGGATAAGTGGAAACAATTCAATTACAGTAGCAGTGGTATTTTAAAGGATTTATAACACTTTTAAAAAGAATCTCAAGAAACTGGTTTGGAATAAAAGTAAGTGTAGATACAGGAAAGTTGATGGACTTTACTATACTCAGATTATAATTTCTATTTTACTCTTTACCTATGTAGACATTCAGGTCCCCCTCCAACTCTGTTTATGTTTCTCCTTTCTGTCCTTCCTCTACTCTTTAAGTAAAAAATACATGTTATATATAGATAAAACCTCTCCAGTGAATTTTAATCAGTTTTTCTTCTCTGCACAGTCCCTTCAATCTGAGTATGTTCAGTACTAAAGCCTTGCTGCTTTGGTGAAACCTGCTGAGTTCTACAAATCACTGTCCTTCATGATGGAGAGGAACTGAAGAGAAGCTGCTCTTTAAAAGGAGGAACCTTCAATACAAGATGTATTAAAACCTTAACACCGAGAGGAAACGTCTTAACAGGCAGAAATTTATTGTTAATGACTACTGCAGATGCACTGAATTTATGGAAATTACTACCCCATGTTATATACAAATTTAAATTTTTTATGTTGAGATAGCTTGAATATATTTCTAATGAGTTTCATTAAGACATTTATTAACTTGTGTACAGTGTTAAAATGTGTATTAAAAGAATATTTTGGTAAACTATATATAAAAATTATGTAAAAACTAGAATATATTTTAATTTAGGGTCTACTTTGCTACAAAAATGTGTATTTTAAAGAATTTGTACATGTTTATCAAAGAAATTTTTTTATGAACAAGAGATTTTTCTTGTTTTATGGTCCATCATTATTGCTTAGAGCCTAATGTAATTTACTTTTTTACTAATTGGTCTTCTGGTAATTTGATGGAAGTCTAACTAGTGAGAGACTTGTTATTACAATATCAACTAAAAGCACTTGACACATAGTCTGCTTTCCATTTCTAGCTGCTAACGTTTCTTAAGGAAACACTATGAAAGAAAAATAAAGGGAAAATATTTGTTGAGATGTGATGTAATTACATCTTCTACTGCAACAAAAAAGTCATTTATGTGATGACTCAATTGTACAGTTAACACTCTTTCAATTTGTCTTAAAGGATTTATGTTTTGTTTTCAATGTAGAGTGTTAACTTTTGCTATGCAATATATTCTGCAAAAATGAAGGCAGACCAAACTGAAGTTGGTAAAAATGTACAATGAATTAGGTAGCACTGAATACTTGCATGCTTTTAACCTATATTTGGCAGTATGTGTATCATTTCCCTAGCAACACACAGTAAATGTTGGACATATATTACATTTCATCTATCAATTGGATGCTTCATAAACCTTTACATTTGTTGTTAAGCATAGGGCTGAGGTAGCCTCTGTATCATGGAAGGTTTTTGTCATAGTAAAGATGCTCTTTACTCTGGAACATTCACTTCAGTCAGATGTGATTAGGAACGAGGCTCAGGATGAAATGGTGTTACAGAGTGGTACTAAAGATCATGTGTAATTTTCAGAACTCACAAGTGCATGGTAAGGAAAAGAATATAAGCAGCTGTGAGGGTTTGATTTGCCCCCATGTACAAGACAAAAACAAAACGGATTTGTTACCTGTTTGTTTTTCCAACATATGCAGAAACTTGAAAATAAAATTTAGTTGAATTGTCAGTGTTTGTTCCTGAAACCTGTGAATACCCTGCATTTGCTTTACAACTGATGTTACTGTGCTACATTTTTTAAAAGGATCAGATCACTAATTGCTATGGAAAGTTGTACTGAAAGTGTTTAAAAGCAATACTGAGAGCAGCTATAAAAATCAAAATCACTGAATAAAATTTACATGCAATATTATATGGTTTTGCAACTGTATATATGTAACATATGCACACAAAGTAGCATATATATACAATATACTGTATATGAATTGTAGATTAATGGTAAGGTAATGCTACCTCTCAAAGAATTTTCTCATGTACTTTGTTATAAATAGTTTTTCTTAATAAAATACTGATTAATTTTGAAATGTAGATATATATACATACAGCTAATTGATAATAAAATGCCTGTATAAGCCAGCTTCCTTGTTTCTTGGTTTTTTTCTTAGATCTTTTAATGATTTGATCTCTAATTGAAGATAACTCTTCAAAATCACCTTCCTTCCTGTAAACCATGTAATATACTTAAAAGAAAGATGACATTACAAAAGGCATTAGCAAGATAGATGCCTTTTTTAACAATCTCTCTAAACCTTCTTGAATTTGCTTTGTATAATGTCAGGTATTTAATCAACATGTTGATATTATAATGATGAGATTATATTTCAAAATACAGTCATTTCAAAGCTGTTTCTGAGCTGAGGAATCCTTCCTGGGTGAGGCCCCTTGCTACAGGTGTAATATACCTTGACTTTTTTCCATGTGCAACAGTTCTCTTAGTTCCACAAACAGCAAGTTCTTTGTGCATAAGAATCTAAACAACTTAGCTTTCTTTAGCTTTTTGTACTTCCTTCTTTAATTTAAAACTAGTCACAAATTGTTCTAACATTTGTTTACCTCTGTTGCTGATTTTCAGCAAATTTGTTGCATTACATGATTATTTGTCTATTATTTTTTAGTGCTTAATATTCCTGTCAGCCTCTCTTGCAACAGATGTGGACAGTGTGTAACTGTTTCACAGCCACTCTAAAAGAATGGGAAGGCTGGGAATAGAGCAGATGCTTTCCAAGTTGACCAAATTCTGGTGACAGTCTGATCTAAAAAGATAAGAGGTTTCTGCCATTACATTTGGATGAATGATGATTTGAATGTGCAGAGTAAATAATATACAGGAAGAACAGCTAATTAAAAGATTTCTAATACATAGGAATCAATCTCTCCCTTGGTCTTTTTCTAGACTCTTTTTGATTTATTAGGTGAAATACATAAATACCAGATAATACATAAATATATTATTATACAAAAATATCAACTTTTTTTTTATTCATAAGTCAGTATTCTGCAACAATCAACTTCTTAACAAGAAAAAAAATTGGAACAGTGAAAGGTCAGGAAGGTCTTTTAGAACCTTGTAGCTTTTAAGAAATAGCCTGAAATTTATTTCATATCCTGCATTGACTTTCCTTGAACTCTGCCATTTCTTTTCCTTCAAATATGAATATATCTGGTTCTGAGACAACAAGATGTAGCACACAAGATCTCTAAAAACATCAATGGATGGATTAAATAAATCTAAAGGTGTTTACTGGGCATAATATTCTGTGGCTAACACCTTATGAAACAGTTAATCATCATCATCTCTTTTAAAGTATGCATTATGAAGCTTTTCAGTTAGGGAGATATTTCTTGTTACAAATTCAGAGACTATTTTTCAATTACAGTACTGCAGAAAGAGGAGGATTTTAGTTTCTATAATAACTGTTCTTTACTGACAGCTAAACA
Source organism: Sturnus vulgaris (assembly GCF_052056855.1). Taxonomy (NCBI): domain Eukaryota; kingdom Metazoa; phylum Chordata; class Aves; order Passeriformes; family Sturnidae; genus Sturnus; species Sturnus vulgaris. The sequence continues at coordinate 19,447,328 of NC_142251.1, read as the reverse complement.
ATGAAAGGCCTCAAAAGGTTTGACACTTGATTAGATCTACACTGTGAAGTGCAGCAGGCAAAAAATATGGTAATTAAGGGCCTGATCAAGTAAATCACTGAGCTATGTCTTTAACCTTAAGCATATGAACCATTAATTAATTAAAAGTGAACATAGATATTGATGTTTGTAACAAATCCACCTTTGGATCAATATTTCTGTCAATTGTTAACATAAGCCTTTTTGTCAAATAAAAGATGTGCTGTATTGCAACATCCATTAACCCACACAAGTTAACATTTTTAACTTGAAAAAATGTATATTGCAACTATAACTACTTCCTAATACGTTATTTTGATATTGCCATTTGTTAGCATTAGGAGTTTAACAATATCTAAAAATGCCTTATGAAGCTCTCTGGTACAGATAATATCTTACAAGCTTTGATTGCTTGCTTTTGTAGCCTGTATCTAACCTACCTGTAAAAGCAGCTTTTTTCTTAAGCTTATCACAAAATTAACCAGTATTCTGTATCTGAAAAGCTTTTTGAAGTAATTGTAAGTTCTCTTACTGTGTTTCTTATTAAGTCTTGTCCAGGTTAAGGACAGTTAACATTTTGTCACTGTTTGAGTAAAGCAGAGTAGAGCTCCTGGGAGAATCCCATGACTAATTATTCTCCATCTGGGAATGGACTGTTCAGTCAGTTTTTAGTCCACCTCAGGAGCTGTTACTCTTCTCTCCAGGAACTAATTTTGGAGTGAGACCATTTCAAATACTATACTAATTCTGTGTTATCTGTGTGTTCACCAACACTGGTTTTCACCTCTGACAGAGTGGCAATGCAGGGTTTACTGTGGGCTGAGACAGGCTGAGGTTTATGAAGAGATGTAAAATGTTCAGATTGAGAACCAGCTTCCTCAAATATGTACTGTCTTACAATGATTGGTCTATTTATTGTGTTTGAAAGATTTCATTTAGAAAGTACATTGTTATTATAGATCAGTTCTAAAATTAACTAAAATTGCAGAAGCATACTGAGCTTTCTCTTAACAAAAATAAGATCATAAAAAAGAAATCTGTTAAAAAGTGAGTATCCAGCAGAGGAATTTCTGCAGTTTATGGACCGTATTTCAGACAGAAGTGACTGATACTGGTTTAAAACCTTGCTGCAAATGAAAGTTGTGTAAATGGGTTAGACCCAGAAGACTGGTACGGCAGGGAGAAAAGAGTCAGACTGTGTAGTTGGAGTATTTCTGGAGCATGATAGGGTTTGGCTTTTTTTTTTTTTTTCCTTCTTGATTTAACAAGTTGAAAATCTGCTGAATAATTCATGAAGAGTGGAAGGGCTGAATCTTCCTGGAATGATATACAGTGTACGTACTGTGGCACAGGAGAAACTGCAAAGCTTTGTATCTGTTGCTGCCGTTTCTGCTGCCGATTGCAAGGTGCTGCTGCTTTTGCTGTTTTCACAGCTACAGAAACCTCACTCGCGCTCTGGTCTGCCAACAGCCATTTGCCTCCCTATGGACCCACCTTCACCAGCTACAATCTGTGGGCTCTCTTGCTGCCAACCTGCCTTGGACACTGCTGGTTTTTGGATCGTTACTGCAAACAGCATTTTTTGGACCTTACAGCTTGTATGACTGAAACCTGCCTTAGAGTCTCTCAGCTGCACAGCCTCCCGTGTGCTTGGTGAGGACTCCTGCAGCAGAACTTCTGACCCAGACAAGGATGGGATTTACAGGACCAAGTCAAAACTGAGCTGCATTCAGCGAGATGCCCAACGCCTCTTCCTGGAGTGCTAGCTCGCCTCTGCTGCTGCTCTGGGAGGACTCCTCCGGGACCCGCATCTTTCTCTCGCTGCTCTACGCAGTCTTAGCTATCTCAGGGACTTTATCCAATGTGATGGTCATCTATTTGGTCTTCTCCTTCAAGAAGCTGCAGACAACCAGCAATGCCTTCATCGTGAACGGCTGCGCGGCAGACCTGAGCGTGTGCGCCCTGTGGATGCCCCAGGAGGCTGTGCTGGGGCTGCTGCCCCCCAATTCCTCCTCCCTTCGCTCGGCGGAGTACCGGCTGCTCCGAGGGGGGCTCCTGGGCCTCGGCCTCACCGTCTCCCTGGCCTCGCACCTGCTGGTGGCTTTCAACAGGTACGTGCTCATCACCAAGCTGCCCAGCGTGTACCAGGCCCTCTACCAGCGGAGACACACGGGCTGCATGATCGGGCTCTCCTGGGCCCTCGCCCTGCTCCCGGTCCCGCTGCTGCCCGGGCTCTGGACCCTGGGCTCAGCCCAGTCGGACGGCAGCTCTCGCTACACCGCCCTGCTCCTCGCCCTGGCCGTGCTGGGCCAGACCGCGCTGCTGCTCCACTGCTACCTCGGCATCGTGCGGCGGGTGCGGGGCAGCGCCAAGCGGGTCAGCGTCCTCAACTTCCACCTGCTGCACCAGCTGCCCTTCCCCGCCGCGCCGCCGCCGCCTCGCCGCGCCCAGCGCCGCCTCAGCAGCGTCTCCGTCCTGCTGCTCTGCTGCGTGTTCCTGCTGGGGACTCAGCCCCTGGTCTGGGTCAGCCTCCTGGGCTTCTTCCTGCGCCCGGCGCCGCCGGCGCTGCAGGCCGCCAGCTGGCTGCTGCTCTGCTCGCTCTCGGCCCTCAACCCGCTGCTCTACACGTGGCGCAGCGAGGAGTTCCGCCGGGCGGCCCGCTCCGTCCTGCCCCGCGGCGATGGCCCGGCCGCCGCCCCCCGCCCCTCAGCCGCCGCCGCGGGCCCCGCCGGCGCCCCGCCCTGCCCGCAGCTGCCGCGGCGCCGGGGCACGGGGAGCAGCGCCAGCGCTGCGGCCGCGCCGCGCTGAGGGGCCGGGGCGGCGCCGGGACCCCCGCGGGCCCCTCAGGCCTCTCCGCCGCCCCCGCCTGCTGCCGCCGCCCCCCGGGCAGCCGAGCTGCCCCGGCCCTGGCCCCGGCCCCTGCCCAGGCAGCGCTTCATCCTCTACACGTTCTCCTGTTGCCCCTTGCTGATCCCACGCACTTCTTTCCCGCTCCTCTTCCACCGCACGGCCGGGCAGCGCCGGGTGCTTCCCGAGGCACCGGCACGGACACTGGGGCGGGATCTCCCGCTCGCCCCCTCAGCCCCGCTCCCGGCACGGCCCCTGTCCGCCCCCAGAACCGGCCAGGACTCCAGGCAAAGCGGTGCATTTAGGAATCTGGGATAACCGGTAAATATGGCAACGCACGTAACTGTTGTTATGCTCTAAAGATTTCAGTATGAGACAGGCACCTAGACAGCTCTTTCTGAGACACATGCAAGTTTGTTTTTATAAAATCGATGTAATTCTTTCAGCATTTAAAGTAGTCCTTTGAATTGAGCTCCCTGAACACAAGGTTCGTTCGTGAAGAACTGGCAGGTGTCTCATTCCACACACACGCACACAGACACCGGGAGCAGCTTCCTTTCCCCCAGCATACCTGATCTCTGTGCTCCATGCAAGACCCTCCTTCAGCTTTCTCTGGCAAATTTCGGGATGATGCTGTCTGTGGAAACTGTTAAAAACAAAAACATATACACCTTTGTGGTGATCTGGTTTGGATATTTTGTTTTGAAAGCTCTTTAAGGCCTGTTTTAACAAAGGCCTTTGCCCACGGGCACTCGATAAAATACAATGCAATATGAAGACTGGTGTTGTCCATCTAACCTTGTTCAGTTACCGGTTTGTTGTGTTTCTCTTAGATTTATTATTGCAGAACTATGATTTCACAGCCTCTGCCAGATACAAAATAACAGATTCTGTGTGGCATTTGGAAAGGAGACAGCTCCTCGCACTGAAACTGCGGTGGTGAGTGCTGCAGGCTCATTCCTCCCAGGAATGGTCTTAAAATCCTTGTATTTCTTTCTCTGTTAGCTTGAATTCCTCCTTCCTCTTTTCCAACGCAGTTGCTGTTGTTCTCATGGTGATGATACTTAGTGCTGTGTTTGCCTTTTGGCACAAATATCTGGAAGAAGGTAGTTGCTTTCTGAATCCTTGGGCATCCACAAGCAGTGTCACCTAAGTTGTGCTGTCACGCGAAGAATGGACACATGGAACATAGGAAACTTTGTCACAACAAGAGCTTGTTGCACTGAGTCACTCAGCTTAGAACTCTCAGGAGGATAGTTTAATGATGGGGTAATAACAAGGAAAAGACACACATGCTAGATAGTAACATAAAAGACTCTTTGGCCATATTTTATAATGCCCCACACACTTTGCTTGCTTTACCTGGTGGAGTTTCAGTTTCCACAGAAGATGCTTTAAGAGAAAGGGAGTATTATTTTTTTTTTCCCAAGACTGAGACCTGTTAGGTATCTCTGATACAATGATGTATCTAAAAGCCCTATACCAATATTTTGTGTCCTTGCATTAAAAAAATCTCCATCATCACAGAAGAGATACTTGTTAAGGTCAGGATTTGAAAACCACAAAGAATGAAGGATTCAGAAGGTTGTTTGTTTTTTTCAATTGACATCCAGAAAATGTATAAACATCTTGAAAACAGCTTTTGCCACTTGCAAGCACCTGTGGAAAAGTAAAATTAGTTTCCTTGAGTCTGAGGCTTACAGAAAGCTTCTTCCTTCATCCTGGAGATAGCGTTCCTCTGAGTGATGCCATCAGAAAGATGCGGAGGGCCAGCAAAGGAAATATTGAACATACAGGATACACAGGATATATTTTACTGACACTGTGCACATATCTTGGAGAGTAAAGGAGCCACTATATACTTGTTGTAATATCTCATCCTAATCACAGTGGCTGTGCTTTAGCTGTCTGTGTAGCAAATGGAGAAAGAAAACTGCTTCAACCTCACCTATTCCAATACTGGAAAATATTCTGGTTCACTTCCAAAATAATGCTCAACCAAGGGCCGCCCGAGGGTAAGACCCTGTTCAACTACAAAATTATCCTTAGGCTGGAACCCAGAGAAGAATGCATATTGTCACCTCCCACCATGGCTAAAGGAACTCAAGACACTTGGTAAAGCTCAATACTGAGCCCATACGCAAAAAAAAAAAAAATAAAAAAAATCTAACTCTAAAATAAAAAATTAGACAATGCCTCTCCCCTGTTTTTGGCTATGGAACACATTAGTCTGGAATTAAAGCAATAACATGTTTCAGAATTCAATGTCCAAACCATCAGATAACTGGAACTTCTGGGCTTCTTCCCTTGTAAAATAGCATGCAAGTTAAATCTGAAATGCCTGTATTTTCTATAGACCACATTTTAAATGAAAACATGTATAAAAATGCTATGATGTACGAAACTCTAGACAGCTATCCTTATGCTATGCATCAATTCCAGAAAACAACTGGAAATCCCTTGGAAAGTTTGATGTAATTACATCTGACTGTAAATCTTTGACTGTTTTAATATACTCAGGTGACCTAAATAACATTACGCAGAAAAAAATGGAAAGTAATTACGAAAGAGTATTTGTCTCAAGATCAGTTTCTCTGAGAAATTACTGCTCTGAAGAGTCCTGTATGCCTTGTTCTACAGCCATAATCTTTGTATTTCCACATTGTAAATACTCCATGGTAAATTGCAATGGAAGCTCGGCTTGGCTCAAGTTCTCCTGGCTGTGTGGTACTGCTTCTTGGTTAAGGAAATGGATTTCATTCTCAGTTTTTGTCATTCTATGCTTTAATTTACAGGTGATTTATATGTGTCCTGTGCTAGTATAGTGGTGATTTTTCTTCAAAGTGAATTTCTGTCATGTTCAAACAACTAATTTACAGACACAAGGATATGCTGCCAGTTGTCCTTTAAAATGTCTCAACCAAACACTTTTTCGAGAGGTGTAAATGAAGATGATGGAAAATCCTGTCAGCAATTCAAATGAGATTTGCTTGAACTGAGTTGCTCCCTTCCTCTGGTGTTGTGTCGATCAAGTTGTCTGAGCATGGCCTGAAGCTGCCCTTCCTAGATTGGCTGGCAATGACATGTCTTAGCTGGCTTCTTGTGCTTTAGATGGGAGGTGAGAGCTCATAAAGCATTGAATTTATGATGCAGTAGTGCAGGTCAGCCCCGTAGTTCAGGTGCTATAGTTGTCTATTCCTTTGCTATTTTCTCTGGGCTCCTGGAAACAAGAGCAGGTAGGAGTTAGTAATAGTCTGGATGAATCGTGGCCAGTTGCACTGATGTGCTTGAAAAGTGCAATTTGGTGTATTGTGGCCCAAATAAGTCTGCCACTCAGTTTGTGGATTGCCCATACAGAAATACATGTGGCAACTGTTGTTTGAAAGTAAAATTGTGATGCCTCAAAATAATATCCTGAGGCATGGGTTATTTGTGAAAATTGCTTGTAGAGGGTGTTCCTGGAATTTGGATTCAATCTTTTGAAGTCGTCTTTAATTCAAAATAGTCGTAAAACGCCATAGAGCTGCTTTGTGAAATTAGGTAGCTACAACAATATGAGACTCCACCAAAACTGGACAATCATTGCCCTCAAAAAAGGTGTGTAAAAAAGTACAGGCAGCAAGGTGAAGCTGGAAAATTATGACAAGGGGAGATGAAGAAGGCAGGACAGGGGCACTAACAGTTTGATCCTGAGAAACAACACAGAGAAAAATCTGAAAGCCAGAAGAGGCCTGGGATTACGATAAAATTAAACATCTCCAATTCTTTGATTCTTTGTATGTGAAGAAATAGAATTCTGTGCTTTTCTTAATAAATAAAAACATGCACTTGTATTCTCTATTTCTTCCTTTAACAAAGCATTCCATACACCAACAAATTTTCTTTAAACTCTGAAATCAAAAAAGATATGAGTTGCATCAGCAGTCTTGTGGAGACTGCATTCAACAGCAGTACTGGACTGACAAGCAGAGATAACATCTTAGCTAACCTCCAGATTCAGTCAGCCATAAGCACACTGTGAACCTTTTTTTCTAACTACCAAGTTGATGCTATTTTTAAAAAAACCCACATACAGATTATTTTCAAATGAAGACATTTAAGTGTAGCATTTCATTAAAGAAAAAAGTGACAACATATACTTTAGCTTTCTATTTCATCTTAAATCACATAACTAGATTATTGCAATATTCTTTAAATTCAGAAGTCCCTTTCTCAAATGGCAGCGAAAATAGCTTTTCTCGTGACTGTTTAACTTCTAAGAAAGCTACTTTTTTTTGCTCTTTTATGTCAATCCTTCCCATGCACTGTCATCATTTTACCAGGGTAATAGTCTATTTTCTTTCCTTCTCTTTCCCTTTCTTCAGTATCTCCTGTAATTTTCTTCACTAAGGGAAAAGTTCTTGATTCTTCTGATCAGGGCACAACTGTTTGAACAGGGTAAGTTTTGGGAGACAATTGTAAACTAAGACTAAATAAGTCATGGACAAATCCCACATACTTAAATTTCTATTTAAAGAGTGAGTAGGTGTTGAAGTTGGGCTTTTACTGTGCAGAGCAGTGGACAAATTCTTTGTCTATATTTACAGATATTTGCATTTGAGTAAGGCTGTGTAAAAAAAGCTTAATATGGAAAAAAATCCAAAAAAAGTTGAAGGCTGGAGAAAAAACCTTTTTGTCTGAAGAGTTCAGTCATAGTAACTTAACAAAAGTGGCATCATTACAGAATAAGCACATTTATGCTTATTAGGCTTACCAATCTGTTACCATACATGGTGATCTGATGATCTCTTCTGGTGTGGAAAACACGACCTTACAGGAAAATAGCTCTGCTTGAAGAGCGTGGGCCACCTTGTCTGTTTATTGTCAAGGAGCTCATCATGGTAAGGGCCCCTGTGCAGTCTGCCCTACATCGAGTCTGGATGAATATTCATGAAAATAAAGAACTGGAAACAATCCTGAGAAAAAACCACTTGTGGCTGCTTTCTTGTCTGAAGCTTTGGGTTTCTGAAGAGGCATAATAACCACTCCAGGAAGGCTAACTGTTTGGAGTTTGAGGAAAACTGTAGTATGTCTAACCTGCAACCCCAGACATCAGGCTAGTCATCAGTTTAGAGCCAAGCTTTTGAGAGTTGTTCAGAAGGAAAGCAAACTGCCAGCTGGAAGGGGAGCTCAAGCCAATCAAGGGAGCTGTGTAGCACCTTAGACTTCACCATGCTGAACTTATCCTCTTGTAAGACAATGGGTTGAAGTTATGAATAATAAAAATGTGCCTCTGCCAAATTTTTCAGGCATTCTTTAAATGTCTCGTTTTTCTGTACTTCTGTGAGATTCACTCCTGCTTCCAAAGTTTTTCTGCTGCTCTAGAATTGACAGCTGATGAAAAGCATAATTAGTATGAATTACACAAGGGAAGGAAGAATAAATTTCGTCCTTACTGGACAGAACAAGCTCTGGTGGTTCAAGAGCCAAGGCACACAGAATAAGAGCAGAACTGCTGTTATTGAAAAGATTCACTTAAGACCAAAGATGCCTTGAGTTCCGGCTGTCTTCACTTGCTCTGTGACAGTCTTAGGGCAGAATTAAAAACAGTGCTATGCTTCAGGCAAGAGCTGCATCCCTCCTGATCTGTTCTGAAGCTGATGATGTGATGGAGGTGTAATGTCAGTCACAAAGCAACAAGATGAGCATTAGCAATAGAGGAAAACTGTGAAAGGGAGAGCTTGAGAGACAAAGATGATGAATTGAAAAATAGTCAGTTTTATAAAACATTGTACAGACTTTGCTTCATTTGTGTTTCATATCCTATGTGTTTTCTTCTGACCCCTTTGTCTGCCTTGCCTCTGTGAACCACAGTGCTGAGATAGCCAGTTTCTCTCAGCTGGGAGCCTCTGACACTGAGTTTGGTGTAATTTCATTAAACACTGTTCCTGTGATTCTCTGTAAACTTTGCATCTTCAGTTCTAAGGTTCAGTGAGATGGCTGTAGCAGTGTTGTCGCTGTGGAGACAGGAGCACCAAGGTTTGAGCAGAGTTAGTAACCAGAAATATTGTGAAGGTATGTATGTGAGTAGTACTTCTTCATATCTGTGTTTGAGTATTACTCTCTTGTCTTCTGTTGCATTTCATCTGTGGCCATCTACACATACTGGAATAGCTTCATTTCAGGAGTGTCCTTTTCCATAAAAATATCTCTTTCAATTCATCCTGTTTTATAAAGGTAGTGATAAAATCTTGCAGGATTTGAAATGTTCAGCCACATTAGCTCCTCCAGTGAGCATAGTTGTCCCTCTTTCATTCAACAGAGCACCTCCCCTTACTCTAGATTAGTTTTTCTCAGTTTGTGGCATTATTTCTCTTGGGCAGATTAAATGAAAGAGATGGTAGGTTGCAACATGGGAAAAAAATAGCCAACCTTACTACTGCTTCTATTTGATTTCAAGCAAAGACATTTTTTATCCTTTTCACTGTGGCTACTAGCTTTTTTCTTAAATGCTAATTAAATCAAGGCAGTAGAACTCTATTGTGTTAAAAATAGTGATAAATAGAAACACAAAAATTATTCATTGTATAAAGAGTAAATATGAGCTCTCTGAATTGCACAGCAGATATCTTGCTTGGCTCTTTATTGTTTAATGTACATATGAATAGGCTTAGGACAGTCACATGCAGATTTAACAAATGATAACTCTGAGCTGAATTAAAGGCATGAATTAATTTTCCTTTATCTCATGCATCATTAAATATTGCTGTCTACTGATTATCTATATAATACCTGTCACCTGATAGCAACCACGGTCGTTATGGTAATGTCAAGATTATAATTATAGTCCCTTCTGCAATGTAGTCATACTATGCTAAAAAAATCCTTGAGATGATAGTGTCCCATGCTGGATATCAGCCCAAACACAAATAAATTTTGAGACTGTTGAGGGGAAGATATTTTGTTACTGTGTTCTTAACATTCAAGAATTATGTACTTACATGTATATACATGTGTATGTAATTTTAAAATATGTAGCCTTTTGAACTATGCCTTTTTTTCATTTGAGATAGACAAAACTTGTCAGAACTTCATATCCCTTGATGAGCATCCCTTTGGCTGAGTCTGGGAATTTAGGAATATTTTTAAAATGGAGTTATTGCCCAGAGAAATCTTGTTTGTTTGGCAGCATGTGTCAGAGTGGCAGATGAGCCCATAACCTTTTGCAGTGGAGCATGTGGTGCCCCAGGCATTCTGGCTGCTCCTCCCAAGGCCTCTGTCATGTCAGAAGCTGGTGAGCCCTAATGCCCAGAAGCTGATCTGGAGATCAGGACTCCTGGAAGACACACGTTTACAAGACTGCACAAGGTTGTGAGTGGCAGAGAAAATGTGGCTACCCAGAGGATAAAATAGGTCTGGTTTATGTGTGGCAGAACTCTGAGAAAAAAAATTAAGTCATTATCGTCATTAAGTCATTATCTAGCTTCTTCAGATTTTATTAATACAGTTGGCCTATTTTCTTTTAGATTTCAGAGACAATTTTCATTTAATGATAAAGAAAAAATGTTGTCTCATAAGTATACAAATATATAAACAATCTCTTTCCAAATGTAAAAAGGTTCTAGGAAAAGCATATTGAGGAACCTGTGTGAACACAACTTGTGGAGCAAATAATGCAAAATAAAAACCCACTACGTGTAAAACTAAGAGTAGTGTAACCATTATCTCATTTATTAACATCTAACACTATAAATACTGTATTAACCTAATGAATAAAATAGCTGATTATATGTTATTCTTATCTGTAATCTGAAAGTAATTGAGATCAACTTAGTCACAGTAAAATGGCCCATACAATTTTATATCTGTAAATGAAATACCTATAGAAATTCTTTTGTTTATTTTGTTTCTTATTCTTATCACTTACACAGTACTATATTGAAATACTATTTTCTATTAGTTGATTTTGGGAACAAAGTTGGTGAACTGTTGTGATATGTATTTGGTAATATTTTGACGTCAATATTTGGTTTCAAAGAGAAATTTACAAAGTTGTTTATGTGCCAGCCATTCTTAGGCTGGCATAGGTACCTATTCTATAAATAATTTTATTCAGGTGATAGTCTATGAACAAGCTGTTGGCAAAAATGTTCATAAAAACTTGCAGTGATGCCAAGGTTTTTGGTAGCTGTTAACCCAAAGTGTCTGATGCTGGTGGAAGCTGTGACAGTGCAGACAGTTGTGTGTGTTGGCTCTTTGGGAACAAGAAGGCTGCTGAGCTGCAGCTGCTCTTTTACAGGGGCTAGCCAGTGATCTGAGTTGTTCTGTCTCATGCAAGCCCATTGCAAAAGGCCGCAACTCCTGCAACTCTCTAAGAGCTGCACATTTATGCCACCTTTACATGTTCAGTAGCCCATTTATCCTCACATCTTCACAGACTTAGGGTGGTTTATGTGGAAAGGAATAAGACCAGTGGAATCTCAATTAATTTGTTAATTATTTAGAGATTAAGACTTTAATATACCTTCATCATTTAAGAAGTTCAGTTGATTTCATGGAAAATCTTTATCTTGACATTTATTCTGAAATAAACGTTTGAAGATTCAGCTGTTTTCCTATTAGGCATTAACAGCATTAAGTACTTGTCAATCCAGTAGTAAGAAGTTCATGTAATGGTGCCAGTGGAGGAACAAACCATGCTCATGGGATACAGCAGGAAATATCTATCCCTCCTGGTAGTAACGAGCAGAGCAGTGAATTAGAAGGAAAGATTAAGCAAACTAGATTGGATCTTGTGTAGTCCAGCAGAGGCTGCCAAGGATGTTAATCAGACCCAGATCTGGAAGAGACTTTTTCTGTTCAACCACTGCAGTTCTTGTTCTGAAGTTTTACCCTCAGGTATTAAAGGGACTGGATTTGTTGTATACTTGCATAGAGTTAGGTCCTGCATATATTGCAAAGGCAAATGAAACCCAGGCATCTTTGAGTGGATCTCAGATTCTGTGTGTATGCAAGGATGTCCATTACCCTCCCACCACATGATGTGAAGGGAAAGATAATTTTTCCAGCATTTTTCCTTTCTAGGCACCTCAAGGAATGTTCTAAGTCTCCAAATTTTTCTCCTTTGAAAGCAGAGATTTTTCTGTAAGAAACAAATGCCTTCAGCAATGTGCCAGGATTTAGCCACGCTGTCCTTGCTGTCCTGTGAAGTGTGTATTACTATTGGTATGGTGCCAGAGCTTTTCCAAAGGCATTGGTGGCTTGCCTACAGCATCAGTAAGGATCTTGATTTTCCCATTTTGAAGGGAAGCAATAAGACCTATTCCAAAGGAAAATACATGCTTTTGTCTCACATTTGGGTTATCAAAGAGGGGTTTAGTGTCAGGCTCCCCTAGTTTAGATGCATGTCTAGATAAATAGTCAACTAACTTGACAACTCTATTAATGATTGTTCCCTGGCCCTTCTTTTGCTACATCACTTAACTGTGTTCTGCACGTGGAATTACTGAGGTCAGGAAAAGAGAAGCTAGATGGCACTATGGTCCAAAGGGATCATGTGCTACTGGTGAACAGGGTGAAGCTGTGCGAGTTATCTGGTCTAAAAAGTCTCTAGAATTCAATAAATATCAGCAGAAACAGGGTCAGAATTTTTGGAGTGGAATTAGGGAGAGAACAGGCTGATACAATTAGTTACCTTTTGGGTTTTATAACACAGACTTAAGCATATAAACTTGAAAAAGAAAGCAGATGTAAAATGGCTTTAAGATTGCCTACACATATAAAGCTGTGAGAAATAGTTTATGCATCATTGACTTAACATAACTTAAACATATTTGTGATTTTTAAACATATGCTCAGATATTTCTGTTTATATACATCATTATTTATGGAAGTAGATAAGCTATATACCACATGTGTGCAATTCCAGGAAATCAACACACTCATCTGATTGGGTCCAGCAACCTAGAGGGGAAAAGTAATCCACCCTGAAGCACTCATTAAACCTTCCTTTAATGATTTTAAGGATAGAGCTAGAGAGGCCTACACTACCAAAGAATATATTTCATTCAAGCAAATATCTGGGGTAGTATTGTAAGAACTCATAAAGTTGTCTTTATATACATATATTTTTGCTATGATATGTCAGTTTCTATAATCTCTACTTTTACTGTTTTTAGGTAACAAATATGTGAAATTCATCCATTTGAAATGAAAGTCAGACAAGAATATATTAGTACAGTTTTTATTAAAATTGCAAGACAAACCAAAGCCTTTACCTAATCACTATTTAAGAGCACAAGTAGGCAGTTTAAGCTAAAGAACTCCTTAGAAAAATGTCAAAGTTATTAAAACACAAAACAAATAAACAAAAACATCTGGAAGCTTTGGAATTCTGCACAAGTAGGCAGTTTAAGCTTACGAATTGCTTAGGAGAATGTCAACGTTGTTAAAACACAAAAAAAATAAACAAAAACATCTGAGAGCTTCGGAAGTCTGGGGAGGTCTTAATTTATAATTCTTTTAAAGCCTCAACATTTGAAAGTAAATAGAACCCCATCAGAGAAACATCTGTAGTAAAGCCGGCCTCTAGGCTTTTTCATTTGTATCTTTTGCTCATGCAGTGAAGGGGTCTGCACTGCAGCATGCCATCTTTGAACCAAGGTGTTTTGCTAAAGAAAGAAGCCTTTTTTTAAGAGGAGCTCAATAGTTGTTGTCTTAGAGCTGAGGTATTGCTGTAGAATTTACACAAATGTGCATCTGTTACGAAAGAGATGCAAAAAATAATTGATTTAGTAGGATTTTATCATGGCAGAAGGTAACAAAAAATACCATATTGTTCCTTCAGATTTCAGTATATCATTAATGTGACAGGAAGAGGTATGGATGAGCATGTAAATAACTTGGAAATGCTAGGAAAGCATCAAGGTTAGTAGTTGCTAGGAAGACACTTGCAGAACTTCTGCAAATCCTGAAAAAATAGGATGAGCAAGATGACTTTAAAAGCTTAATATAATTACAGAATTTTAATGCTCACACATTTGCAAGATAGCATAGGAAGGTCAATGAAGCAAATTCATAGAACTGCAAGCCTACAAGGACAGTGTTAAGGAACAAGCAGGAAAACAAATAGACCACAGAAGCTGGAACAAAGAGGAGAAAATGGGATCGGAAGGAATGGGAGAGCAAGACATCTTCTTGGAAGTGAAAATGAGATAATGGACATAGTCAACACTGTCAAAAAACAGGAAGTTTATTGAAGAAGCTTCAGGAGAGGCTAGAAGAGAAGGAATCATCTGTGGACAGAAGGTACAGTGGAGGAAGTTCAAAAGTTTGTAGAAATTGTGCAGAGAGGTAGGTGCATATTAATTTTGGGGGTGGGATTGCAAATTTGGAGAACCTAGTAGAAGGCTATTAAAACAACCAGTGGTAGCAAAACAAATACCCTTTAGGTTAGCAAATAGCAAAAAATCAGTTACTTTTAATGTGGTAATCTGTTGAAAAATAAGAAAACAAAGAAATTAATTTCATAGCAGTTTTTTGTTTTGTATCTTCCTCCTATTTTAAGATACACTGAATTTGCCAACTCCTGCTTTACTGTGTATTTGGTGATTCCAGAGTCCTTTTTAACTCCTGTAATTAGTATCAGTATACTAGAAAGACATACTTTAAGTTTAAATGGGAAAAATTGTGCTTCCCAAGAGATGGAAAATGTAGAGGGCCTCCATCACCAAAATGGTAAAGAGATGGGATTTAGGAATAAAATTCAGAGGGGAATAAAAACAATTACTAAGTCTTTCCCTTCTATCAGCAACGTGTGAAAAACTCGTTCCTGTTAACATTTTTGAGAGACAACTCCTACTTGGTGTTCTGCCCATTTGCATCCAATACAGAGATGCTGTAGACTACCCAGGGAGGGGAGCACCATCCAGTCAGTACTACCATTCCTCCAACTTGTATTCAGACATGGCAGATCATGAGTCTTGTCCTTAGGTAACCACAGATTTGTGCTGCTTTATTTAAAACTGGCCTTAATTTTTAGATTTCTTTTATTAATGTCTTTAGGAATCACATATTTTTCCTTAGTGGGGACTGTACCATGTGTTTTGCCTCTTTGGAGGCTTTTGACTGCAGGCTTCAGTATTCAAAATACCTAAGAAATACAGGAGGGCTGATATAGTACTTGTACAGCTGGGAGTTTTGTTTTGTGCTGCTTCAGCAACAAGGAGCAGGACTGTCTGACCTGGCAACATTTCTGTGCTTTTCTTTTTTTTTTCTTTTTGCCATTCAAGTGCTTTCCTCCTAGAATTCAAGGAAACTCATATTTTGGGTTTTTTGATGAAGTGTCAAATCCTTTTAAAGTAGTATGGATGTTGGCTGAACCTTCTGCAGGTTCAGTCTATAGTGGCTGAACTGAATGGAAGCCAAGGAGTTCTCTAATGTCTATTATAAGTCAAGGGTCATGTTGTATACGGAGCAAAAATACATGTATAGTGACAGGAAGCAGAGTTTTCCCTATGTTTTAATAAACAATAGCAGGTTCAAATTCTAGTTATTGGTAATAGGAAGATCTTTTTGTTCTGTCAGATTGCTGTTTCCTGTGACACTCTATAAGGTACATCTCCTTCACGTTTGCTGGCATTATTTGTGTTTTCTAAATGTGTGATGCAGCACATTCTTAAAAATAACTGTCAACTTTGTATTTGTTTTCAAGAAAGTGCTGATACTAAATAAAATACTAATTTTGGATTGCAGCAACAGCCATAAAATGGGCACACTCAGCAAGAAATCCAGCATGACTGTTTGTGGATTTAGTGTCATAGGTGAACTGAAGATAGGATGAGTTGATAAATTTAATGTACTTTGAATCTGTGAATGTGTTTAAACACAAGTTCTAAATATGAATATTTTTAAGCTGCTCATCACACATTGAAACTCCTTATTTTACTTCACTATCTTTGTATGAATTTATTCACAAGATGGTTCATCAAAGCAGTGTATTTTAAGGGCCATATGTTTATAAAATACTAGAATTATCAAGATAGTTAAATTTTGGCTGGTGACTGTTGACAAGAAGTCCAAGCAGGATCTATGAAATATGCCTAGAGCCTTGTGAGTATTCTAGCAGAAGACACAGACAGTACATGAAAACATTAACATTTCTTGAGGTTGTTAATTGCTCTGAATAAATCAACAATTATTTATTACAATGAAGATAATTTCTTGGAAATATCAGGAGTGCATTAGAAATATACAACATTCTAGTGAGATGTTGAATAGGCTCTTCACTGACATGGCATTTTACCATGTACTGCTTAGAAGAGCAGATCAGAATTCCAGATGATTATTATGAATACATTTATACTGCAGTAGTCACTTGAAAATCATTCTTGTGCCATAAAAATTAGTTTCTGGTAAATTAATTTGTTTAACATCCTTGGAAGGTGCCAAATGAGTTATATTTCAATCATCTGTAAATATATGCTTCTGTATTCCATTGCAAAGTACACGACAAATTCCCAGTGCTGGCTCAGTGTTTCTAGAGACACTCATAGTTAGTTGCCTTAATTCAGGTACAGGGTATCTCCCAGGCTGCCTGCCCAAGGACTAAATGCAACTTGCCCAAAGTTCCTCACCCACAAGGCACCTTCCTGGGAGCAGCAGCCTTCCTTTCTTCCTTCCAGGACCCATGGTGTGGGGGAAGGACAGAGATTCCAACTTGCCCCTCCTTTTTTCTGCTTTTTTTTCTCTCTATTTTCCCTCTCAGTGTCAGGTTTGACCAGTACTGAAGTTCGAAGCTGCAGTATTTTTATGATCAGCAGGAATGTCTAAAAGCAACTTGCTTCAGCACAGGTGAGGACTAAACAAAAAGATGAGAACGTTCATAACCAGTGTAAGAAGCCAGAGGAAGGAGCCTCGCTTCTTTGTGCCTGGTCTGTCTGCAGCATCTCCTGAAGCAGGAGTTAATTTGACCAAGTACATTGCTTTTCTTTTTCTTTCAGTTCTAGTCTAGTTTTGTGAAATACAAGAGTTCTTCCAACATAAAAGTTAAAGAAAGGACCAATATCTAACAGATACATCTAACAGAAGATTTTGCTGAGAAAGCATAGTTATAAGCAGGAAATTCTGAAACCTTAAGGACCCCTACAGATCCTCACAAAATATCCAGAATGCAAGAAGATTTTTCCATATTCCTAAACATTGAACTCCACCCATGACTATGATATTAATTTTATATAAAATATTTTGAAGGAATAGTGGATGCAAAGGGGATTTCCATTTCCTCTCTTTTACAAGGGTATTTCCACAGATTTCAAACCCTCATTAAACAGTGTCTGCTCTAGTACATATGTACAAAACATGTTCAGAGCTATTAAGATGTAATTGGTGTAGTAAAAGATACTTAGAGATTTTTTACACAAAGCCTGTGAGCCTCTGAGTTCATTGCTGAATGCTCTGCCAACTAAAGGGATACTTTATTGCATTTTTATACCTCCCATTAAAATTCTTATTTAATAACAGTAAGGATTCTTTTAGCAAAATATTTAAGCATATACGAGGCTTCTATTACATTGTCAACTGGAACTAATACCCTCTGTTGATGTTATGTATATACTTCAGTGTTTTACAACTAATAATCATAAGTACCTGTGAAGTGACATCTAATTTTGTTTTCAGTTTTGAGATTGTGCAGTGTGCTGAGAGCCTACACTGACCTTAGTATCAAGAGTTTTTTAATCCTATCTAGTTTTGTTTCATTTCACAAATACCACGTTTTATCTTTTTTTTTTCTTTTTTCTATATTCTCCTGGAGTAGGTTTTAGTTTCGATATCTCAGAAAATTTTTTCCATGTTTCTCAATAGGTGGGGCATTCCAACAGGATAACTAAAAGAAAGAATAGTAGGAAATCTTTATAAATTGCACTGATGTTGTAAAAATTAAGTAACTGAGTGACAGAGCAGGAACTAGGTGGGAAAAGAACAATAGCGTGAGCACACAGTACTAAGAAATAATATAGGGCTGGATTTGGGAAGTATTTGGAAGCAAGGAGTTTGAGAATTTAGTTAGTATTGGAAGTTATAGGACATGCAAAGAGGTTAAATGCCTGCAAATATGCCTGCAATAAAATATTTTATGGTTCTGCTTGTTTTAACTACCAGGGCAACTGCAGGCTACATTCAATAGTGCCTGGAACCATTAATGGCTTGTGAAAGTGTAGTCATCTGAGTGATCTTGCTAACTTTTTCCAGCTGCTGGTGAGGAAATGTTTGCAAAGGCATAAGAGAGGTGTTCAGCATACTGACTGAGAGATTGCTTGCAATTCAAAGTGTAAGAAATGGACTTTTGGAAAGGCATATTGGAAAGGAAATGAGAACATTCAGCATGTGATTTTGAGAGGACTGGAAAAAGTCCCAAGAGCAATTAAGGTGATAGGAAATGTAAGACCTGTCAGTGCAGAAGAGAGTCTTTAAAGAAAAGAAAATCAGTTTTGAAGTTACCCTCTGATTAACTGGGAAGAGAAAATAAATAGGCAAAAAGAAAAAGTAGGTGTTCTGAAACTAGTGTACAAAGGTGCAGGTGATTTCATAATTAAGAAAGATAGTCAAATTGAACTACTGAAAATAAGGTGAAAAACTACCAGAAATAAGAATTTAAAAATAACTCTTAATTTACTGGTAGCTGAAAAGAAATTGAAAGAGGAGAGAGCAGGTACTTAAAAAGATGATAACTGCAAGAAGGGTTCAGAAGTTTTATGTACCTGCTGTGACTTTAAATGCTAGCACTTTGGATTGTTCTACCACGGGAGAATAGCCAGTGTTTTGTATTTTACATATTTGCTAAGACAGAGTGTGAGAACAAGTTATCTTATTCAGTAGATTGTCTTCATCGTTCTAGGTTATTGTTGTTTGCCTGGACAAAAGTGCCCAACAGTTGCACAGAACCAGAGGATGCTGGGCCCATAATAATCAAGAAGGAAGTATAGACATGTGATAGTGAAGGAGCAAATATTTTAAGTTCCTTTGAGTCTGAGAACAATTTTGTCTATCTGGAGATCTGTGTACTTGTGAGAGCATTGTGCAGATGTTTTTCAGACAGTAGTATGTAAATTGTTTCAGTGCTTTGCACAGTTGTGCTTCCCCAGTTTTGACCTCACCAAATTAACTTGTGGCATTTGCCATTGCAGTATTGCAAAAGTTCTTGGCAGAGGGAGCTTCCCAAAGGTGCATTTCTTTTTGTAGCTATCTTCTCATAAAGTACGGGGTTTTTACATGTTTGTGCTCATTAGATATTTATACTGTGACTTCCTATTCTCCACTGCATCAGTGGAGATCACTGCCATACTTGGAAGGCATTTGCACAACTTCAGACTGTCCAAAAGGAGAAGAACAAAAGGAAATTGTTGCACATAAAATTGTGTATGTTGTAAACATGTTAAAAGGCAGGCTCTTACTTTTGTCACTGTACAACATAGCCTTTGTTCATGGGATGTCTAGCTGGCAGTGATTGGTACCACAGGAGTTCCAGCAGAAGAGTCTAACGTGAGCAAAGTTTTGCCTCATAGCATAGCCCAACCGACTTTGAAATTGGAGATAATAGTAACCACAGAATCAGTAAGGCTGGAAAATATCTCCAGGATGAAATCTAACCTTTGAATATTCTGAAGCTTTTGAAACCTCCAGAGCATATACTTTAGTCTGTTTATTGTAATCTTTTTATAGTAAAAAATAAAAAGTTATCTGATATTAAACAGGCCAAATTTTTCCCTGTTTTGTAACTTCTTACTACAAGTGTTACATCACACAAAATCCCCCACAGTTAGGAATCACCGCTGAATCTAAATTCTGCAC
The DNA here is from genome assembly GCF_052056855.1 of Sturnus vulgaris. NCBI lineage: Eukaryota > Metazoa > Chordata > Aves > Passeriformes > Sturnidae > Sturnus > Sturnus vulgaris. Next base: position 19,427,636 of record NC_142251.1, on the reverse strand, counting down.
AAGGTTTTTCTCTCCATGGTCTAATTGTTGTTCTTTGCTTGATGAGCTCTCTGGGTGGATTTTTAATAGTTAACTGTAAGACTTTCTTGTAGGAGCCCAAAGGAGCCTGTGCTGTGAAAAAGCTCACAGCAGGCACTGCTGGCTGCTTGGGTTGAGGCACCTGGGTTCTCCACAGGTGCTGGGCTGTTATCTGTGAGTCCCTCCTCATCCCAACTTCATTGAGCTCACATTTATTGTTTTTTATAAGATGGCTTGCCACAGAACAGTTCTTTATCGGATCCATTTCTAAAAAACTAGTGCTTTCCTCATGGAACCAAAAAGCTTCACAGGTGTGCTGTTCCAGGGACTAAAATCTCAGTCTCTGCTTGGGTGTGTCATTTCCAATGAGCTGTCTGGAATTCAGGTTCACTTAGTACAGCAAAACACAGCAACTTCTATCAGGGGAAATTGCTATGAGGATCTGGGTCTTGCTTGGTGTTCTTTCCTTGTAGAAGTGGTTGTGGATGTAGGAAATGGGACAAAATGTGTGTTACTTTTCATTTAAAAATATTTAGAAGCTGGATATAGCCTAAAGCTGTTTTTTTCTGTAGCTCCGTTATTATATCTTCTTTTTTAAGTCTGTAATCTCAAAGCATTTCCTCATAATCATGAGGATATTACAGCAGTTCCTATTAGTAACAGGATTCAAAAACCTTCTCCTCCCTTGCAGCTTATTCAGAAGATAATAGATGTACTGAATTGAACATGTGTGTTTATATTGTAACTAGGCCAACATACTTGATGTAGATCACCAAAACATGAAAAACAGCTGCCATTGATTAATTTATTGGTGCTTTCTACCCACTTCTCTGGAGCATCTCAACTCTATTAATTTTGATTACCTAAGTTAAGCACCTGAATTTTCAAAGTAATGAACATTCCTTACTACTTTAATTAGGCAAATGACATTGTTCAGTAACTTTAATTATGGCTAAGTGAGACAAAGTGCAGATACAAAGAGTCTTCTTTATAGTCCAACCCCTCACTGGTGACCACAATCAATTCATTTCTCTTCTAGTATAGAAATGGAAGGTTTCCTGGGGGAAAAAATGTATGTGGGAACATGCAAGCTTCAATTATCTTCTTTCCCATTTTATAGGATGTGGATTTGCAAGCTTAATAGCAATTTTAAATAAAAAATCTCATTGCAGAAATTCCTTCACAGCTGTCATACTGACAGAAACCGTGGGGATGCAGCTCCAGCAGACCTGCTGTGCTGTTGAGATACAATGCAGGTGCATTTAGGACTATCCTGGGCACATGCAAGCAAAAGCTGAGACAGATTTGTTTGCTCTGAAAGATTGATGGGGTGTGTATTTGGTCTGGTTATACACCATACTTGGATAATACCTCCATTTGGAAATAACTGAAGTTTTTTGTAAAAAAAGATTAAACCAGTAAAAATTCACAGAGTTGTGAATGTTTTAAGTAACATCTTAAAATAAGGAATGTGAACAACTATATATTTTTGGATGCAAGATATTAAAAATTATTTTGTAGAAGTAGTATTTATGCCATGACGTCTACTGTGGACTTTGCTATGACCAGTCTGTTTTTCATGAAGTTTGGTAAAATACTGGTGATATAGTTTTAAACTCTAATATGGTTGAATGAGCAAGAATTGTAAAACACATTTTCTCCTGTATTTGTAAAATCTGGATGTACACAGATATTAATACGTGGTGGAAATTGTCATGATTCAAAGCTTAAAAGATTGAAAAAAAAATTAAAATATCAAAAGGGATGTCGAGTACTTTCAGATTTTACCTAGGACGTGATTTTGTAGTGATTTTTAAGGATGTTGGTAATATGGAGAATTTACACATTGAGTGGAGTCAAATAGTGCCGACAATTTCAAAATAATCTAAATTGCCAGAGGATATCTCAAAGCCAAAAAGCCTTTTTAAGTAAGATTCAGTAATTCCCATCAATATGCTCTATCTCATGAACTGTAGAGATAATGAGTGAGGACTGGTGAGGCTTTGCATTTTCTGATTTTTTTTGTTGTTGTTGTTGTTTTGTTGGTTTTTTGGTTGTTGTTGGTTTTGGTTTTTGTCGTTTTTTTAGGAAGCATGGAGGTTTTGTGAAAGTCTGAATATCAGATCAGTGCAGTAATGCAGGAGTGCAGGTCTAAGTGGATTTCATGCTGTTGCAGCCTGGACTTTGAAAACTATTGCTTGAAATGTCAGGAAAAAAAAAATAATGCACTAAGCAAATTAAGAGATTCTAGAGAAATTCTTATTTTACATCTTTATTTGAAGAATTCATATTTTACAAGAAAAAAAATCTGAGGTGATCTGAAAGTCTTTAAAGATCTTTGGCATAACCTGGAAGGGCAGTACTTCCTAAACATCTATTCTCTAGGTTTCTTACAAGCCTGATTCATTCTTTTTTTCATGAAAGAGAGAAAATGGGCTAGAACAGAGATATGCCTTGGAAAGGACCCTGAGATGAATTTTGTTTAATCAAATGATGTCAATACAGATTTGACTATGTAATTTTTTTTTGTTTCTACATATAGCTATTGATGTGGGAGTTTCTAAGAAAGTGTTTTGATCAATAGTCATCTTCACTAGAACAAGTTTGGAAGTACAAAGCTCTTCCATTTCATTAACAGTATTTGATCCATGACTAATTGCTTTTATCCTGTGAAGCTGTGTTTCTGTAAATGTATCTTTATGGTTTCGATGAGTGTTTTTAAAGTCTATAACTAATCTATAGCTGTAAAAACAAATGCTTCAAGAACTAGAAGATGAATTTAGTGCAGTGGTTCAATTTTCCCTTTTTTGTGTTCATTTTAAAGGCTTTTAATTTTTCCTGTAGGATCTCAGAAACATGAGATATCCTACAGTGAAAATGAGAAGATGGGTTCTTAAGAAAGTTCAGACTAGGTTCTAGTTTGGCATGTAACAGTGGTCAGTTTGGACAGACTTCACAGCTGGATGAAAGCTTAATTTCAGTGGCAGATTTACAAACAGGTTGTAGGGACTGTAATGAGATGAGCTGCATTAAAGCAAATCTTTTAGCATTTAGCATCAGTAGCTGAGATTTTGAAAAACAGGAAACCATTTCAGGGTGGAGACTCCAGAAGCACCTAATGTTCTTTAACATAATTGTGTGAATGCCTGTGTTTCTGTAACCATAGGTTTCTCTAATGTAGCTGGGGTTTATTATTTCAAATGTTGCTCCCTAAAAGGCTGCATGTAAAAAAGTTTAGAGGGAAACTTCCACTGACCTATTGCATTGTATTGTTTCTTCCTAGCAAAGGCTGCTTTTCTCGGCAGTCACTCATAATTTTGAAGTCCTTCCAAAGGAAGACAAGGCACTTTGAATTGGTTCAAAAGAATCAAAATTCAATGGCTAGTGCTAATACTTGCCAATAATTTTCTGAAGTTATTGCAAATAAATAACTTACAATTGCCACCTGTTTGGTGGCACAATTTACAGGGCCCTCATTAAGAAAGACTCATGGATGTTTGTATGGCCAAATCATTCTGGTCATACATTTCTCCATAGAGAAGCAAATAAGAGATTTTAGTGCCTCTCAACTGCCTTAATTTCCCCCCCCAAATTAATACTACCTCTATTATCATTATTATTAATATTCTTATTATCTCTGATGCTTTTCTACATGACAATGCTGATAGACATTTATAAAAATATGACTAGAATATAAACTAAAAGACCCCAACTATAATAATATGATAAAAAATAGAATGTTTTACTCAAGAAAAAAAGTCAGCCAGGATATTTAAAGCAAGTGGCTTATCTGCATGAGGGAGATGAATTCTGTGTTCTATTGGAGAACACACAAACAGTTAAAATCAAAAGAAGAGATGGGTGAATATTTATTAGTTTTCAATTAAAAATGTTTTTCAACCATTTTTTAAAAGAGAACTGAAATTAAAAATGACTTCCCTAAACGCTTGTGTATGGATTTTATGTGCCCTGTAGTCATTCAGCATATAGATACATTGGTTCAACATTGGTTCAACATTTGAGTTGCCTTGAAGGATTCCAATAGAACTTGGAAACCTGAAACATTTTCTCTCCCTTTGCTACTACAGATAAGTCTTAAACTTTCCTGTGTAGTTCATTCACAGTGTTTTCCATCTCCTTTGGGCTTATTAGACAAGTCAAATGACAGTTTCCATCAGAAAGGGTAGTCCTTGGCCTCCACTTGCATGCATGCAAACAACTTGGTGATATTGGCATTCATCCGCGAATTGAGAAAAGCATTTTTAAATTAACAGAGATTTAAATATACCTGAGATGGTTTGAGCTATAAATTCCCTGTTGTGTGGAAAATGGGAATAATAAATTCATTGCTAAAATGAGTCTTAATCCTGACAAAATAGATGCAGATATAGCGTTTTTGTGGCACCAGAAAACAAATTTGTGTTTATGTACCTTTAATAAACTAGCGCACAGAAGACATTTTCAGGAGTAATCTGCGGTATATTCATAAATCGCCAAATAAACCTTAAATTCCTTTTTCTAAAAAAGTATAATTTTATCTACCTTTCTTTAACTTATTTCAATTAAAGTCAAATGTAAAGATCACAGACTAATGCAGGCAGTTTGAATGTTATAAATATCACAGCATGGATGAAATGAGGAAGATTACCTTTTTAATCTGAAGATTAGCATGAACTGTGATTTAATAGTCGGAATTCCTCTCATTTCCAGTCAATGCTTTGTATTTCCTTGATTTAAGTATGATTTCTGAAACTGATACTGTCTGATTTTATGATAATTTGTGGGTGGGAAACTTTCAGGAAGTTTCTTCCTGTCTTCAGAGATAAAAAGTTCAAATTAGACAAATTTATATGCACCAGTATTTATAAGTGTTTATATGCATTGTTCATTCTGAATGGGTTTTGACTTTTAAAACAATTTTGTGGTTTTTCGCTGTTGAAGGAATAATAACTGCATTAAAGTAAGACAAGCTAAAGAAGAAAGTCACATCTCAAATAAGGAGACACAATTTCAGGAAATAAGGAAATTATTTAAAGAGCTGCACAATGAACTGCTGGTTATGAGCAGTCTTCATCTTCTGCTGAAGCCTCTGCTGTTGACTATTGCTCTGAGTTAGACATTGGACCGACAGTAAAGGCAAATGTGGGAAATGATGTGTTCCTCAGACAGATTTTGCCAGTGCACACTCTAGTCTTGCATTTCTGTTCTGAGAATGATGGGTGTCTCCATCCAGGTGGCCACCTTTGGCAGGATAATAAATCGATGTTCTTTCTTTTCTGTCCCAGAGGAAGCGTGGAGGAGGGAAAATGTCTTCCTTCCAGAGGATATTTGCCTTTGCCATAGTGATAGAAAAAGCTGATGAATAAATCAGCCAGAAAAAGCCAAAACAAAACAAAAAGCCAGAAGGGTCGGAAAACCTATGGCAAAGGAAAAAACAGTGAGAATATTGTATGTGTCAGGACTCTGGTTGCCATTTCATAAACAACCTTCTTCCTATTTTTGTATAATTTACTTGAACATCCTGTTTCTTTCTTTATCCCCTGTGTGACTTTGGGATTTTGAAAAGGGCTGAAGCCTTAGAAAGGTTTCATCTATTGTGTATTGGAAGAAGGTGGAGGCTTCTCTGCTAGAATTGAGAAATGTTTAAAGAGAGATAATAGATGCTATTATAGTGACAAATGCCAACTCTCTCCCAAGAGAACAGAAACACCACAGAAAGAAAAGTGATTTTGATTATATGCGTTAGAGATTTACCATTTCATATATTTCATTTGAAACATCTTTGCATTTTGAGATCAGCTTTGACATGATTTTCAAGCTGTTTTGCAAAGCCAACTTCCACTCTTCAAGTAAAGATATATATTCTTGTGATACAATTTGTAAACTTTTGTGCTGTGGCAAAGACAGCCTTCTGAACTACATCCATATTTCATGCTTGAGCCCAGGGCTGAGTGGCCCAGCACAGCAGGAGCTCTGTAAATCATCATGTTCCTCGTGATTTCAGTTACACCAATCTGTATTGCAAAGAAGCAAGCAAAGCAGCTCCCTGGCCTTTCAGTCATTCCAGTTTGCAGTGTTAGTAAATGCGGTGCTTTCAGCATTAAAAAATCATTTAGTAACTCCCTACACAGCTGAAGAGGACAATGCAAAATCTAATAGTGTATCTTAAGGATTCTCTGTTTGAGTCCATTGAGCTTTAGACTAGGCCAGAATGCAAACCTAAGTGAGGTGACATGATTAATTTAGGGAAATTCTACGTTTACAGGTGGGTGCCAGCAGGCAGCTCTGTGACACTTGTAGTGCAAAGTCAGCAGATGGTGACACAGCCAAATGGAGATGGCCTGGAAGCAGCGCAACGGCTGTGGGACAATTCAAAACTTTGGCAGAGGCTCTGTGCAAAGCTGGGATGCTAAGAAGAGCTCAGTTGATAAAGTTCAGTGGCATTCAGAAATGACAGAGATTATACTGAAGTTGCAGGAAAAAAATGTTTTGCAGTAGTAGTGCAAGAGGAGAGTAAAGCAGCAGAGATGGTTTTAGAGTGGCAGAACAGAGCAGATGATTCCTAGTTCTAACTTAAATAGTGTTAGTACTATTAATTTCTATTTTTCTGTGCTGTTTAAGATTAGTTTTAAAAGGCTGCAAGCTGCTTTAGAAATACGTCTGTAAACTTGTATTTCCAAATCTCTTAGATATTTTTCAAATTTCATTTGCTCATAGATTTTTCTTATATTGAATTATGCTCTCAAAAACACAGACTCAATGCAGAGACCATTTCTGACTCCCTGTGTAAGCAACTGTGTCACTTGTGCTTCTACCATTCTCAAGATTTTATCTTTTAATCTGCTTTTGGCCTGTCTCAGGGATGGGATTCTGGCTAGAAAAAGTTCTGACTGATCCCCTGTAGGTCTATTCTGTCCATCTCTGTCTCCTTGTTACAACTACACTGATGAGCACATCCAAACAGGATTTCAGTTCCAAAAGACTGGAAATGGGGGGAATAGGAGTGAGATCTCAGGTACTAGCCAGCTTCTGGCCTACTTTCCATGATTCTTACCAAGGTTTAGAGGAATAACGAATTAATAGAAAAACCTTCTTTCTCTTGCAAAAGCAGACCTTTCAAATGCTTTTGTGTACAGTTGAGTTTCTTTTAATATATGCTGGAAAAGATATTAGCAAATGGTTCTAAATGTAAGGGAGGAACAGCAGCAGCACTTTTGACGAGAGAAGTTAAAAAGTGTAACCGTCCAATGCAAAACATGAATGTGTTTTGTAATATGTGGAAATAATAATAAGAGAATAGAAATATTGTCTACAATATCTTTTATCTTAAGTGTATTCGCTAGCACCATTTATCCTTTCATTTGAGCTACTTCATAAGAAAAAAGTTTTCCTGAAATACATGTGATACTGAAGCAAGACTATTTAATTATGTTTTCAGAATTTTCCTTATTACCTACTTCCTGTTTTCCTTTTTTTCCGGTTTTTGTTCTTTTATCTATTTGTATTATTTATTGTGTTTTGTGCAGAAATCGTAAGTGATTCCTGGTTTTTCAAGAAAGATTTTAAATTTTAGCACAGGAAGAGGTTATGATACTTAAAAAAAATTGTTTTAACACTCTTTCAAATAGCCTCTCAGCATGTAGACCCTGAAATTTTACAAATAAATTTGTGGCAGAGTCTGACATTCATGCCACCTTCAGTAGTAAGTTTCTCAGAGAAGAACCTGTGAAATTTATCTCTATGTAAAGTTCTGTTACACTGGCAGGAATGGCAGGTTTCATTTCTCATTTAGAGCAAGATTTTAAAGCTGCCTTGGGCTCCTGGGTAGTTCCTGCATATTCATATGGGAAGCATCAAGCTGCTCTCACTGTTACTGAACACTTCTGTGTGTTGTAAACCCAGACGTGACAATCCAGGCTACACTCCTTTCCCTGCAGGCTCTTGACATTCCATCGGCTCCAGAGAGCTCTCTGAATAATGTAGACGTCCTGCTTTTGAGACACAGCCTGCAATTACAGCCAAGGTGAAACTGAAGTTCCCATCATATATAAGTTAGGCTTGCACTGTGTTTAACCCTCAGTGACTTTAAGGAGTTATTCTGAAATTGTTGCAACTGATGTCACTTCATAATCATGAGACTACCAAGAAGTCACAGACGTCTTCTCACTTGGTTCTAAGTCCTATTTCTTCTAATTAGATCCTGACAGGATTTCCAGTTATTCACAATGGTTTGCTTTACAGTTATGTTTGCCAGTCAAAACACTAATGTGATTGTCTGAGTTTTTGCTTTAATTTTCTGTCTAAAACAGCCTTGGAAGGATAAATTGAGTCTTAAATGGCACATTATAGAAATCCTTATGAAAATGGCTTAGTGCCACAATATGAAAGGCCTTCATTGAAACATTAGATTTTATGAGGAAGAGTAAGAAAATAAAAGATCAAGGTAAGTTTACAAGTGATTCACAAAACCAAAACTAACATCACAAGGAATGTTGCGCAGGATTGTCATTTCCTCATTTATTCATCTTTATAACCATCAGCAGCTTTAGTCTAAATTAGTAGCATATATCAACTGTACAGTCGTTTCAAAAAGTTATAAAGCAGTTGTTTCTTTTATTAAAAAAGGAATATGATTAGCTAGTAGGAACTAGTAAATAGTGCAGATTAATTTAATAATTGCTTTCCTCCTAGATATTTATGGAGTTTTGAACATACACGCTGCTTACTTTTCAGTCTTGTGATAAATATCTCTTCATTCTTGTAATCATTCTGTACTATAGACTTGACCTGAAAATTTGTCCTTCTTTATGTTAAATGTGCATATCTTGTAGTAATCGTTAAATATAATTTTTATTTATTAGTTTTCTAATTAATGAATTAGAAAAATAAATTTAAAATAAATATTCCCATTAATAAATACGATATGTGGGATAAAGGGAAACCATGTTTCTTAAATTGTCTGAGATCCTAAATTGTTGATAGACTATATTTGCTAAGTAACAGCACATTTAATGAAACCATGAGCTACAGCAGGATCCATATGCTGACATTAGAGGTAGAATGAAAATTTCTTCATGCCAAAAAAATTCAATAGTCATGGCAAAAGACACCTGAGAATACAAGAAAACCAAAATCAGCAGCTGGATCTTGGTGCCGTAGCAGATGAGTCAGTGTAATAAAATGTAATAATAAATCACTTTTAGGCTGATGGGTTTATATCAAACATTTTAAATCAATGATATAGAATTCCTGGAGTGTATTTCTTTTTAGTGTGAGATGTTTGTATTACATTCATTCAAATAATCTAGGAAACTTAGTGTAAGATCATTTGCTTAAAATCACAATGGATTCACCCTCGTGCATCTCTGGAAATTTCCTGTGCCTGGATCCTGATGGTATTGCAGATCCAAGTAACCATGCTACTGATATCCTGAGTACTGAAAGGTGCTACAGAGGTAAGATTAATCTCGAGCTCCTGAGCCTATGAGAACTTAACTGGTTGATCTTTGATCCACTAAAGGATTCAACACTGCTTATAAAACATTTCTATCTTCTTTATCTGTTGGAAACTGTGGGTTGCACAGGATTGTTCCCTTTCCCATTAGGATGTCCCAGCTTCCAAGGGAAAGTCCTGGCAGCAGGTTCATGATCATGTCTCTTAGTCAGTAGTGATTTCATTCAGCTGCAAGTCAACCACGTAGGTTTGCCTGGAGCTGAGCTGTTGAACGACAGCTGCCCATATCCATCCCTCACGGTGTGGAGCTAACTGTAGTAAGAAATTAACTCAAACAAGGCAAAATGTATCCAACCAAGAGGGTCATTAAACCATCTGTTACTTATGGTTTGGTATTCACATATAATTATTGGGAAATTTCAGGAGAGATCCTTGACTGAGAAGTATCGGAATGTTGGAAGTCAGGTATTTCTCATACTAATTCAGCACAGACTTTTATCCTGCTTGAGAGCAATTTCAAACATGTGACACATTTCTCAAGTTAACTCTCTTATCACTAGACAGTAACATGGTCTGTGATAAAAGGTGACACAACTATGAAAGCCATTCTTGCTCAGTTGTCTATATCAGACTACAAGGGCTGGGGCTTTGATGCCTAGCCAAGTAATTGTCTGGGAAGGGGAAATAAATTCCAGTAACTCACATCTTTCTTACCCTTGCCTGTCGAGAAAAATTCAGCTGCTTATGGTTTCTGTCACTTAGCCACTCCTACTTTGGCATATTCTTTTTGTAGAAGTGTTAACAAACAAAGCAGTTAAGATGATACCTAACTGTCTGGGGGAAAAGAAAGGAAAGAGAAATAGTCCAAATAACAAAACAGCATGCTTTTTATTTAAGGTATTAAGGTAGAGCACATTCAAGAGAGAAAAGCAAGGTGCCAGATGCTGAATAGAATTGCAGCTGGTTTCAAGCATCAGATTTATCAGTATGTGTACAGACACACAAACATACATATTTTGCTGCTGCAAAATGCTTTCTCCTGAATACTTGTCATTTTGGCTTGATGGAACTAAAAATTGGTTCATTCCCCGTTATTTCTATTTGGAAGGTCAGTTTCTTCAGGACTTCCAGTCCTCTTCCAGAGAGGGGAAGGTGACAAAATCTAGGTAAAAGAAAGATTTCCTTTGTGTGTATATTTAAAAAAATAAATAAAATAAACTGAGCAGTCCCTGTAATTCTTACCTATATGGAAGATTTAAAAATTACGAATCTTAAATCCTGCAAAGTTAAGTAATTTGATTCCTTTCTGACATCTGTGTAATATTTCTACCTGTTAGTGAGCCAGTCCACTGTGGGACAACAAAGATAACATTTCTATACCACAAGGCAGCAAAAACACACAGCCGAGCATAGTATTTCAGAATATGAACCACTGTAGGAGAATAAAAGAAAATATATTCTGGAATATAAGCTGAAGGATAATCAATAAGTAGCAGTGCCGTTTTCAGTAGCGTGTCTAAGAGAATCCAAGTTCTGTATTTCTTGCAGGTGGAATGGTCTGTTACAGATCTTGCTCTTATCATTCCCTTTTTTCTTTCTCGGTCCATAGGGACATCCACGAACCTCATGACTGAAGAGCAGGAAGGATGTGGGAAACAGGGAAATGACTGATCTAGAAGTGTATTGGAGAGCTGCTGCTCGTGAGTAATAAAAAAGCTTGGTCAAAAAGTTCTCCACATCCGTCTTGATAAGCTTCTTCTGACATGTGAAATACTGGCCTTAATAAAGTACACAACAAGATTTAATGGTACTGAAATTTCCTGTGGAATGTTGGGGGAATTAAGTAACTTGCTCATATTCCTTCTTAAATATTTTCATCTAACTTTACCTTGCCATATCCTAAGTTCTAGCTGTCGTCTGCATGTTGACCCAAAGCCCACTCTGTTTTTTCACTCTGTCCATTTTGAATGAGTTTTGTCTAGGTTTTTTTTGTTTTCTCCAGTGAGAACAAATTATTTTGATATGCCTTGGTATATTCAGATAAAAATAATAGTGAATCTGAAGTCTTACTTCAGAATTCCCACAGGTGTTTTGAATACTTCAAGCCTCATATTTGAGTTTGACTCTTGTTATACACTACATAATATTTCAGGAGGGAAACTTCTTTTTACCTATGTCACTATGAAGATAATTGGAGCTCAGCTATCCAAACTAATAGAGTTTGGCTTGGAATACAGCACTTGGCACTTCAAGTATGTGGATTTCAAGGCTATCCAACAGTTTCGTTTTTACATCCAGCACTGCTAAAATAATACTCGATTTTTTAGAAATTAAGTTTGGAATTTCCACAGCATGCTTTTTGCCAGTAACAAAAGACTAGGATAAAAAGTAGGGACTTTTTTCTCTAGTGGCTTTTATTTATTATTAGATGAAATTTTTGTTCTTTCTGTGAAATGGACAATGCCTCTGAATACAAGAAAATAAGAAATTAGCTATCCTGTAGTCTATGCAAGTTATCACACTTCTGTATTATTTTATCTGGCACCTTTGTGGATTCTGGTTGCCCTCAGACTAACCAGACAGGAAGTGTCCTAACTGAGAAGCTGGTGCCTGAGAAAGATAATGCAGGATGTAGATGCATTTATTTTTACATACAGTATTTAAGAAATTCCAGAAAAGGAAAAGAAGCAGATGATAAAACTTTCTTCAAATGTTTCATTTTCTTTTCCTTCTTGCAATAGATGACAAGTTAGATGTGGAGTACAATTGTGAGGTGTGATGTGGGTTACAGGGTAATGCGTTGGTGTTCTTTTTGTGGTTAGGTACAAAGTTACAATTCCTGAAACAGACACAACCCTTTAAATAGATCTGCATGTAGATCTCATCCTTCCCATCCGGAGATGAAAATTATAGGGAGTCAGTGATGCTCTCCTCCCCCTCTTGGGGCTATACAGAGGTTGCATTACTGTCAGGTGGTGAGAAAGCAGGTGGAGGGAGTCAGGAGAAGCAAAATGTTAGGGAAGATTGGGAACCAAAAATCCAGGTGTTCTGAGGAAGGAGACAGTGTATAACCCATAGAGCAGGCTATTGATGTTGCTGAGAACTGAAAATGTTGAGGCTGACAGATAATTTCCTGCTGTAATCCGTGTAGCCATGTAATCAGCAGTCTTCATACATGTTGTTCAGCTTCATTTTTTTTTCACTTACTTATCAAGATATGACCGACCATATTAAAGGTACTACGTTGCATGTGGTGCCTGAAGGGCATTCCTTCTTTGCTGATGCATGTGAGTTTTCCCTCTGAGATTAGTTCTCATTTGAATTACAGCACAGTCCTCTGGCTCTTTTTCTTTAGGCACAATCATTGTGCAGAGACACTCTTTGTATGGGGGGAAAGCTCTTCATCCCAGCTACTTCTGTAAAGCATCCAAAACTCTGAGGCTTTCTTTACTCAGACCCCCCGTGCACATCCCAAGAATATTTTTTCTGAGATGTGTGAGGTCTGCAGTTTGAATGGGGGACCTAAGTATGGACTTGCTGTGACACCTCTTTGATATGAGGCTGAAGAACTGTTGAGTCATACTTTGCTGCATCCTCTCACCAGAATGTCAAGCCTTCCACAGAAGGATTCTGACATCTCAAGTTGATGGGACACAGATCTTTAGTAATATGTTTCTGTGTTGGGGTCTTGTACAGAAGTTATGATTCCAGCACTGAATATTTTTAGCGGAAGTCCCAAATCCTGCCTCTATATAGGAATGAAGTGGAATGAAGAATTTTATTGCTGACACAAGAAACAGAATATCAGATTAGATGAGTTTCCTTCTGCCTTCTTTTTTCTTAAATTTCCTCTGCCAAAAGGATAATTTCTCTTCACCATAGGTCCTTGGCCATAAATTAAAAAACTGGTGGTGAAAGTTTTAAGAGTTCAAATTCTGCAAAAGATTAGCTTTTCAGTTTTCCCCTAATAGCCTCCATGAAACAGGGTAGCATATTAAAAATGCAGGAAGAGGTATATAAATTTTGGATAGCTAACATGTTGGATAACATGCATTTTTTCAAATAATTCATTAAGATTTCAAGAACTTCTAATTTCTCTTGCTTAGAGGAAATTAATAAGCACATCATGTAGGTATTTAACAGGATTGCAAAATATGAGTTAAAGGAAATGCTTAGCACAGTTCTGAAGTGGTTTCATTTCTTAAATTCCAGAAAAGTCTGATGTAAATTTTAGTATCCTGAAGGACACTTGTGTTTTCTTATATCAGGCCAAAAATTGTATTCAGTATTTCCAAACTCTGTTTCACAACACATAATTGTTTTATCTTTGTTTGTCCATCAAAGCTTTAGAAGTCTCTTTTGATTAACAGATGTATTGAAAAACATGTAATTACATCCCAGTGCTTAAATCTTTTAATCTTTTTTGCCTTTAGTAATATTCTTGTAATACTTTTTTCATTTCAGTCCTCATTACACTCTGCATGTGTCAAGATTTCCTCCAGTTGGTCCTATAATACTTATCTCACTGTGGAAGTTGATGCATCCTCTATTTTTACCCCCAGCATCCTCCTCTGTGCTGTTTGAATAAAAAGCTAGATTATCTGAACTCTCAAGGTCAAGTGCTAAAACTTGTCAGATGATCTCTATTTGTTTACAGACAGAAAAAACAGTTCTGAAAATAACACAACTTGGTGCTTATTTTCCTATTTTTGAGGTTGATGCTGAGGGTAGTAGGAGCAACAGTAATGTACATATTCTATTTAAAATACACAGAAGGCTCACATTTGAATTTGTGTAAAGAGAAAGTTTTAAAAAACTTTTTAAATTTTTGGCAGATTTGTCCTTCCTTTAGTAATATTTCTTGGCTAACTCTGCTCTTACCTAAACTATCCGAGTTGAATTTGTCTGGTCAGTGTACTAGTTACTCTGGTAAGGATCCAGCTCCAGTAAAGTTAATGGCAGCCGTCCAGTTTAATTTACTGGGAGCAGGATCAGACTTATTTCCTATTTCGTGTTATCTGATGAAGGACTTGATTAAAACTTTTCCAGAGTGCAGATATGTCCTCATATGTTTATTTTTTTTCTGTGTAGAAACTGATTTCCCAGAAGCAAGGAAATATTGCCCTTTTCTTTCAGCTTAGCTTCTGATGATTATTTAAGCAGTCCAAGCAGAAGTTTCATTTCTTGCTTCTCTCTGACTATGATTTAAAAGTAATTATTTGCAATTTAAGTGAGAGGGTACACTTTCCTTCAACAAAACCGTTTTCTCTGCAGTAAAATCACATTGTGTAGATGTGTTGTTTCCTATCTTGGATAGCTTTAGGATTTTTGGATTTGATAGCAGTACTTCCAGAACAGTACTCTGCTTGCACTTTGTGACACTTAGGAGTGTTTTATTCTTCCTCCTCCTTCTCCACCTCCTTCTCCACCTTCTCCTCCTTTTCCTTCTTTTCCTCCTCCCCTAACAAAAAAAAAATTATGATGGTGATTATAAAAATAAAATATTATGGTAGAATCCATTGTAGCAATTTAATTGAATTTTAGTTTAGTGACTTTTGGTTAGGCATTTCTAGATGCTTCAGGTTCCCCTGTTTTATTGCCTTCTGGGTAATTCTTGGATTGTCTTGGGTGGTTTTTTCATTTGTTATTATTATTATTATTACTACATACTTCCTGCCTAAGATCACAAATTTATCTTTTCATGATCTTTCATCCCTTTTATATTTATGAGTTTGTGATGAATGCATGAAAAAAGTTGTTGATGCTTCGTATTTTACCCAGTGTGTTTCTGTGGCAGCTTGTACTGTCCAGCTATCCTTTGATGAGGATGCAAAGGTGTGGTAGCAGCTGCAGTCAGGTAAAAAGCAATAAAAAACAGTTCCTTAAGAAGACATGCTGCCTGTAGGACAGCAGGACCCTTACATCCTCTGATGCAACTCTCACCTGAGCATGGTATTTTGGAGTTAGCATGAGGTTATTAACCATGGAAACTCTGACTGACTTACAATACATATTGATGTAGAGCCAACTTTTCAGCAAATGCATTTCTTTATCATTTACAGCATTGTTACTTCAGACTTTATTTTTCCTAGTTATTACTCACTTAGTAGATATTTGAATCTGTGTTGTTCATAAAATATAGACATCAAATGACCAAACTATTACATACCAAGTGATTTGCCAGAGACATTTTAAAAATATATGTTCATTTTTAATTTCTTTCTTCTTTTATTTAGTGATTTTTAATTGACCAGTATAGAATCATAGAATTCTTTAGGCTGGAAGAGCTCTCTAAAATGAAATCCAACCCTTAAACCTGCACTGCCATGTTCACCCATAAATCATCTCCCTACCTGCCACAAGCACACATTTTTGAAAGCTTCCAAGGATGATAGTTCTGTCACTTCCCTGGGCAGCCTCTTACAATGCCTGGCCACCCTTTCAGTGAAAAACTTTTTCCTAATACATGATTTAAACCTTTCCTGTTGTTATCTGAGGCCATTTCATCTTGTCCTGTCACATGTTACCTGGGAGAAGAGACCGACCCCTACCTCACCGGAGCCGCCTTTCAGGGAGCTGTAGAGAGTGATAAGGCTCCCCCTGAGCCTCCTTTTCTCCAGGCTAAACCCCAGCTCCCTCAGCCACTCCTCATCAGACCTGTGCCCCAGCCTCTTCACCAGCTCTGTTGTTCTGTGGATGCTCTCCAGCCCCTCCGTGTCTTCCCGGAGGTGATGGGCCCCCAGCTGGACACAGCACTCCAGGTGGTGCCTCACCTGTACAGGGGCACAATCCCTGCCCTGCTCCTGCTGGCCACACCATTCCTGATGCCACTGGCCTTCTTGGCCACCTGGGCACACGCTGGCTCGTGTTCAGCAGCTGTCAGCCAGCACTCCAGGCGTTTTCCCACTGGGCAGCTTTCCAGACACTCTTCCCCCAAGCCTGTAGTGCTGCAGGGGCTGTTGTGACCCAAGAGCAGGACCTGGCACTTCCCCGCATTGAACCTCATAAAACTGGCCTCAGCAAATTTATCCAGCCTGTCCAGATGCCTCTGTAGTACTTGAATTACTGAAGTAGTTGAATAAACAAACAACTGAGATTTAGAAAACTTTAACCATTCTTTGCATTCACAACATTTTCCAGCTGAAAATCAAACAAACACAGAAAATGGTCTTTTAATTTTTTTTTCCTAACATTGCTGCCGTAAGAGTTGTCCTCAGAAATATTCCAAACTGGATTTGTATATCCACTGCAAAATGGCATTGGGAATATTAGTTTATTTGAACAGTATGAGCCTGATTCAAGCTGATTAAGTCAGATCTCCAGACTTCTGTTATCTGAGTATTTCTTCATTTTTAGAGATCAAAAATACTTAGACTGGTAGCACAGTTTTCAAAGGAAATACTGAGTCATCTAATGCTATTTACAGAGCTGAGCATTGTCAGAAATGTTCTGAAGACTCAGTCCCACAAAAATATTTTCATTAAAAGCAAATTTGAATAACTTTTTCATCTGAGATATAGTTACATTCAATTTCTTGGACTTACGCACATTCTTTCATTTTATCAGTTGTTTGCAGGATCAGATCTGAAACGGATTTTTTCAAATGTAGTGGGCACTGTATTTACAATTGTTACTGTTTATTTTCCTGGGCTCTCACAAAAGCAGCAGAGGGCGCTGAGCCAGCGGACATTCCCCGATCCATTTCGGTCTCCTCCTCCCTGCTCTGGATTTCCCCGTCCAGGGATTTCCCACTCTGCCTTTATAAAGGGCACGCTGGAGCTCGTGTAACAAGCTGTTGCAGAGTAGCAAGATCTCACAGTGCTTCTTCACGGGAAATAGAAAGTAAACTTTTGAATTTACTTTCTTTACCCAGTAACAGCAATTACAAATGTTAAAAGAGATGGGAAGGACAAGCCTGGCTGTGCTAGTAATTTTATGTGTGTTAAGGACTGGTAAGTTGAGGAGGGTGGGTGTTGGTGGTGCTTGTTTTATTTGTTTTAACTTTGTTAAGTGTAAACTGACCTAAAATTTACTGTTTGATCTTTATTTCTCTTTTCTCCAGTTGCCTTTTCATTTCAGTGAATACAACTGACAATTAAGTACTTTTGTCAAAATGTCAGGAAGCTTTGTTTCATTTACTCTGAACTTTTCTGTGCTCTGCAGTGACTCAGTCGTTTTCCTATTGAGTTTGCTAAACGACAGTCTAGGAGACAACTGCAGTATATCACTGCATGCTTGATTTTTACTGTCGTTCCTGAGAGTATCTGGCAAGTTTGGTACTAAATGTCCTGTTGAAAGTGTTTCTGCTGTTGTCTTTGCTGTCTACATTCTACCTCTCCCCTCAAATGTTACAAAGTTTCAGAACCAAATCCACCTGACTAAAAAAGTTATAATGAGCCAATGCATTTATTTAAATTTGATTTATGCCATTTTATACATGAAAACTGTCTGTTAGTCACCTGAGCCTGTATTGTCTTTGACAAAAATAGCAATGTTTACAGGGTGTTTTGAATATGTATACCACAGTACGAGCTTTATTAGTTTAACTTCCACACAACTATAAAGAAGTGAAGCATAAAGACCTCATGTCACAGTAGAACATGAACATGAGAAGAAATAGGAAGCTAAAAGTTGAGAAAGCTGCTGAATTGATGTGTGTTTTCCCTTTTGTAGTTAAAGCTTTTGAAATGGAAATTATACCTGCTGGGAGAATCGTGGCACAGATTGGAGACACACTCATACTCACATGCAATACTACTGGCTGTGCATCACCAAGTTTTTCCTGGAGAACACAGATGGACAGCCCCCTTGGAGGAAAAGTCAGCAGCTACAGGACACATTCTACATTGACTATGGATCCAGTTAGAGTTGTGAATTCTCATTCTTACCTTTGTACTGTCATGTGTGATGGCAGAGGGATAAAGGAGAAGACTGTCAAAGTTGAACTTTACTGTAAGTAAAAATATAAAATTTTCTTTAAATAGTACATGTTGATAGAAAACTCAATAATTGTTTTAGACATTGTGGTTACCAGTTAACTTTTAATTCTAGGATGAGTCTGTTATAGCTCAACATATACTTCCTTCTAAGATTCCTTTGTATATCTGTTCAGGACACTTTCTTAGCGCTTTTCTGCTTAGGTTTCTGCACTGAAGATTGTATGTATTACTATTTTTTATTCTTATTTTTGGTAATCCTTGAGAGCCAAAACATACATTTGCCTGAATGCATTCCCAGTGCTCAGGGAGAAAAAAAATCAAAGCCTTTGTAGTTTGCAGGGGAGTAATTCAGATGTGCAAACCTACCAGCCCAGAAAACAGGATAGCACTAGTGTATGGATTGCTCTGAATGCCTACAGTTTGGCAGCTGTATCACTGCTTAGGTGCCATGCTGAATCTTACTAGACCTGTTGTGATCATGTTTTAGCAATTGTGCAAATAAAATTCCTGTTAGTGTATGAACTGCTTATAAAGGACTTATAGGTCTTCAGGTCAGGATATGCCTTGTAATAATGTTGATAGAATGTCATGTTCTGAGCACCTCTAAACTCAAGATATTTGGTGTCTGGATCTTGCTCTTATGTTGACCCTACTATTCATCTCTGCTAGTCTAAAGAAATTGATTTTATTCTTTTAGCTTTCCCCAGTGATCCTGTCATTGAGATCAGCCAGTCCTTAGTTGCCGGAGAACCAGCCACTGTCATCTGTAAAATTCCTGATGTGTATCCTTCTGACCACCTGGAAGTTGTCCTAAAGAAAGATGAA
The DNA here is from genome assembly GCF_052056855.1 of Sturnus vulgaris. Taxonomy (NCBI): domain Eukaryota; kingdom Metazoa; phylum Chordata; class Aves; order Passeriformes; family Sturnidae; genus Sturnus; species Sturnus vulgaris. The sequence goes on along the minus strand of NC_142251.1, from coordinate 19,408,400 downwards.
CATGTTCTTCATGAGAAACATTTTTTTGAAGATGACAGCACAAATACAGAGACCAAAACTGTGACATATACATTTCATCCCACGGTTGAAGATATTGGGAAAGAGATTACCTGTGTGGCCAAGTTACTAATTGCTAATATGGGTTTTGAACCCAATGAAAGAACATCTTCTCAGAAATTTAATGCAAATTGTAAGTATTTTTGTACAAGGGCTTGGCTAGTTTAGCTTTTAAAGATGCAAGCAAAACATCTTACTATGTCTGGAAAAATTGTTCCATTGTGCTACTGGGATACACATTTTTCACTTTTTTCTTGGTTGTCTGTGACATGTACCTCTAGAAAAGCTAGTGTTAGAGATGTGCATGTCATTCTTTATTTACATACTGATCTTATCTTCCTTTTGTGCTCTTACAGTTGGTCCACAAAATACTGTCATTACTGCATCTCCAGGCAACTCGCTGATGGAAGGAGACTCTCTGAACCTCACTTGTGTGACTCAGAGTAACCCTCCAGCAAAAATAGTTTGGAGTAAATATTTGGCTGAAGAAAGCATTCAGCATCTGATAAAAAACAATGTTCTTTCTATTCCCCTTGTCCATTTCAATGATTCAGGACGGTACATCTGTGAAGTAATTAATCTGGTAACTAATAAAAGAGAGAAAGCAACCGTGGACATTCTTATACAAGGTACAACTCTGCTTGAGTTTCACTTATATTATCCAGTACCTGACTAGCTGAGCTCTGTGAGGTTTGAGGATGCTGAAACACCGAAAATTAGGAAAATATGGGGCTTTCCTTGCTACATATTCAGGATTCAGCTTCAATTTAAGGCTGTTCCTCATGGGCTGTACTTTTTCTTTCTATATTTAATTTTCAGCTAATTCTCTCAGTACTGCTGTCATATGTGCACAGTTCTATACATTTCCAAAATGCAACACTAAAAGTTATAAATGAATCTGAGAAAGTGGTGGGGACACATTCCTTGAAATACAATGTGTGTACCAGTTTCACAGGGACATTGGAGTCTCCTTCTTTGAACTAGTAGTTTTAGTCATTCGTAATAAATTTAATAGGCATTTAATGGTAAAACTGTTTTGGACATAATAATATTATTGTTGTAATATTTTATGATTGATTGATTGACTGATGTTTTGACAGAGCCAAAAGTCCTAGATTGAGTCTGGGATCAAAATAGATCCTTGAGCAAGCAGTTCCTGCTTTCTTAAACCCTATCCATCTTTAGCACCTTTGCATTACTCTAACAGCCTTTTCTTTTGTCATTCAGGTGCTCCAGTCATTACAAAACTCTCCATTGAACCTTCTACAACAGTTCAAGAAGGAGAAAATGTTACCATACAATGTTCTGCTGAAAGTAACCCTCCTCCCAAGATTATTTTAAGGAGAAAATCTGACAATGCAGACATGAGGCCTTACAGTGCCAGGAGTATTCTTCTTCCATCTGTGATGTTCCAAAATGGAGGAGACTATGAATGTCTAGCAGAAAACAAGTTTGGGAAGAGAAAAAGTGAAATCACGCTTAATGTGACATGTAAGTATGTATAAAGTTTTCCCATTCATGTAAAATTAATTATTTAGTTCTTCGGTGATAAATATAGCCATCAAATTAACAAAACCCTGTGAGAACAAAAAATTATCGTTGTCCTCTGCTTTTCCCTAAGAAAGGAGCAGTGCTGAAGAACAAAACAAAGTCATGAAATCTTAATGTGATGACAGTTTTTAGTACAGATCTGAATGAGTGAGAAACTGATCTACATGGTTAGAAGTATTTGGTTAGAATGATTAGACTATGGAGGCTTTGTATGGAAACTCTGATGCCGTGTACTTCACTTTTGTTTTGAGAATGAAAGAGAAATTAGGTTGGGAGAGTGAAAATCTAGTATCCAATAGGGTATGTTGGATCCATCTCTAAAAAAAAACAGTGATGGTTAACTATGGGACTCTTTCTTTCAGATGGACCAAGGAATACAATGATCACTATAATACCCACTGCTGTTCTTAAAGAAGGAGAAACTGTGACAATGAAATGTACTAGTTCTGGTAATCCAGCTCCTGTGATCTCCTGGAAGAAAAAGAAGGCCACCGGGGAGTCTGAGAAAATTTCTAAAAATGCTACTTTAACTATATGGAACTTGAAAAGTGAAGATCTGGGGCTTTATGAATGTGAAGCTTATAATCAATTTGGCAAGGAAGAAAAAGCTGTGAAATTATATGTTCAAGGTTTGTAGAACAAGACAGAAAACAATTTTTTTGGTTTGTGTATTTTAGGTCCAGATCTTCTTTTGAAGAATGAGATAATTGTGTCTTTGATGTCAATGGAGTTAAAAGGTGGCCATACTGTCACTAAGTGATTTCGGAAACTTTAAACAATGAAGCATGAAGTCTGCCTTAGTACAGATAGCTTATGAAAAGTTCTAAAAATTGGAAGGAATTATCCTTCCAAGCAGGCCTCAGCGGATATCTGCATAGGAAAGACTAAAGGAGACAGTACATGCTGAAGCTGCTCTGTGGAAACACTGTATTACAGCTCCTTGCTTCTTCCCTAAGCCACAACTCTGTTTCCTGCTCCTGCATTTAAGTTACAAGGAATGCTGATTCCTCAGCTTAGACAGAATGATAGCGAAGTTTCATTTTCAATAGTAATCAGACTTCTCTGCTTTAGCTCTGCTGCTTCTGCCTATTGCATAGCAACAGTGCCTTGCTTAGGGATCACTTCTGCCACCAATTCAGCTCTCTTCCCTGTTCTTTACTATTTTTATAGCTGCACCAAAAAATTACACTTTTGATTTCCCCTTCAAGCAGAGCGAAACAAGGACAAAGTGCTACCATTCCTTGCATATCTGCTGGTGTTACATCTCTTAGGAGTAGTCTGTAAAAGAAAGCTGGTGATGGGTTCACAACCCTAGAAACAGTAGATAGCAAATATACCACAGACAGAGCTCGGCTAAGGGATGCAGGAAAATACACAGCTAATGAACTGGGGGAACAGTCTCAGCACATAGTACTTATGTCAAAGGTTAGTTAGTATAACTGCTGTGCAGAGTTCATATTAGGATTTGTTTTACAAAGAGTGACAGCTTCAGTTTCATTAAGAATGAATTGTCTTTAAAAAAGCTGACATGAATTGCACAAATTCTTGTCATAAGGGATAGGGTCTTAATGCTAATTAAATTTCTGTCCAAAATAGCACATGTATAAAATAATTGCTGCATCAAAACTTTTCATATTTCCACTTCAAGTTTTGAAAACAGGATATAAAATTGAGGAACCTTGCGAAAAAAAAAATACAATTCTAGGACTCCTTCCTTTGCCTTTTCTGTTTTTTGTCTGTTGAAAGAGGACATCAGCCTCTGGGTTGTTGGTCTGTGCCCTTTCATGAACTCAAACAAATAAACAGTGAATTTGAAATTTAAAAAAAGAAGAGGGTCCATGTAATGTCAAAGTTATGCAACATACTCTATTATTTGATAAAATGTTCTTTTTGCCAGCTGCTGGTTGCTTCAGTGGTAGAGGACAGCTGGTGACAGAGCAGTGTTTAAAGCTACATGTTCAACTACTACAGTGGGCCCATTAATTGGAATACTATTTTGCATGTAAAAGCTGCTGATGCCTCCTGTGTTTTGCTTGTTTGTTGCTAAATCCTACCTTGCATTTCTTTTCAGTTCCTCTCTAAAATATTAGTATGTTAGTATATCCATCAGAAAATGTTAAATAAGTAGAAAATACCACTGTTACATGTAACACATCCACCCTCAGAGATGGTCCTGGAAAAAAGCCCATCAGGAGAAATTGTTCAGCCATCAGTGAACGGAAACTTTATAATCTGCAGTGTCACCAAAAATTATACCAGCATATATGTCCTTCATATTTCAGTAAGGTTGGAACAACATTACAGAGATTGAGACAGCTGTTGTAGGTAGCTGGGTCTATTACCTTAAACCTATTTTGTTTGTACTTTTCAGTGAAATTTGTGTCAAGGTGAGCACTAGTTCATAGCTGATTCTTGCAAGACAGTTTCCTGGGTATAATATGTAGTATTCCTGTTGTATTCTTTGTGAATTTCATTATATTCTTGGTTGTAGATGATATCAGATAGCTTTGAACTTGCCTAGCAAATTCAAGACCAAGATAGTGACTAGGAATTAAAGTATGTAATAAAGTTACTAAAGAAAAAAATGTAAGGAAAACACAAGAAGTATGCTTTGTGCATGAAAACAGAAATGTATTCCAAATTAAGGTCATTAATAACACTGCTTTTACAGTGATGCATATATATCAGTTTCAAACAATATTTACACGTTTTTGTTCTCCTTTTGTCTCCATTTTCAGCAAGATTGGAAGAAGCAGATCAGATGATACCATTGGTTATTGCATTCTCATCTGTAGCAGCAGTAGCGGTACCTGCCGTTGCAATTTTGATCTACGTGTCAAGACAAGCAAAGATCAATGGATCCTACAGTCTTGTAAAAGCACTCAGGTTGAAAGTTTGATCATGTGAATATAAGTTTTTAGTAGATAATAAGCACATTTATTTATTGCTGTGGCTGGTTCTAATCTTCTGTAACATATGGTAACAAACAAGTGACTTAAGAACAGCACCATGTGATAGCAAATGGGCTTATTTTCATGTTTTGATAAGTGTTTTGGTATTTAAATTAAAGGAAGAGCTAGAATCCTGACCTAGAAATTGATAAATCACTTCTGTGTTGAAGCATTCTGAACAAAGGGTTCTGTGGAGAGCTAGGTTTGTACATAGTGTATAATTTGTATTATAAATATGTTCAACTAAATATCAGTTTGTAAAACTGAAGTCTTATTGCAACTGTACAGAGAAATTTTGTTAATTCAAAGATATAAATCAATATTGATTGAGCTGATCAGGTGATTTTTATTTTGTATTACTCTGCAGCATGAATGTTTTTTTATATAATTTGTCTGTGGTAATGTCTGGAAAATGTTCTCTTTTCACTGATATTGCCATAAACTCTGTACCTTCCGTGAAGTTACACAATCACTGGGCTATGCATTTCTAACAAATTTAAACTAATTTAAGCCTTTGAGGTTCATTTGTGAAACATTTTATTTTAAATATTATTAAAAAAAATGTCTGGTGTTATAATCTAGTAAATTCTAGGACTGCTATGGTATTCTTGCTCACTTCAGTCATTCTCAGATCAATGTCAGAATTCCATTATTTTGTGATGAACCAAGTCAGACCCTTCTTGTAAAATACAAGCAGATTTTAAATATGCTTTACAGATTTCCACTGCAAAATAAAACTACCAGTAGATTTCTTTTACTAAATCCCACTAGTGATGCTTGTTTAAGATTATGTCAGAATTGACATTACTGTGGAAGGAAATTGTCCTTGGCAGCAGCAGTTGTGGGTGTCATGGAAAAGGCACAAGCAAGGCCAGCAGCAAACTGAAGGCATAGCAGGGGGCACAGGCAAAATCTGTGCACCTCAGCAATGGTGGGTGAGTTGTTTCCTGAAAAAATGCCCTTCCCAAGCTCCTCACTGTGGAAATCCAAACCATATGCTTGACAATTTTCCTTTTAACAGAGAGCTGGTGTCTGCATGCTTTACTCTGGTTAGTGCCTCTTCCACCACACACTTTCTAGTGTTGGCAAAACAGCTGTGAAAATAATGGACTTCCTGTGCAGAAGCAAAGATGGAGGGAAGGAGAGGTGGAATTTGATAGTATTCCTCCTTTCCTCCCTTCTCCTTACTAGAAGTGCTGCTTTGTCTCATCTGGTGCTGATGTTCAGCACCGAAGTCAAAACTATGGGAGGAGCAGGCTCTGTGGCTCAGATGTTGAAATGCATTCTGATGCACTGTGGCTTGATCCACTGTGCTAAGGTGAGCCTGGCCCCTCCAAACTTGCACACAAGAAGCTCAAGCAGAGATATGGGAAAAGAATATGTTTTTACATTTTACACATGGTAACAACTGCTGCCAATAGCAATGCAAATGGGGGTGCTAGCTCTGGGGTGAGGCTAGCTCTAGGATAAGACAGTGGTGCACATCTCCCATATTTTTTCATAGTGTTTTCAGCAGTGTTTTGTGCACAGTAAATCAGTTCATGCAGGATGTCTATCTAGATTGGAAAGGGAGGTTTGGAAACTGGGGGTGTAGCAGAAAAATGGGAGATCAGTGTGGACTTGGCTTGGAGGAATGTGAACATGCAGTAGGAGGGTGAAGAAAAGATTGAAGACAGAGGAGGAGGAGAGCTTTGACAGGCCCATGACATAAATTTCTTGGAGGTGGTGCCAGGCATATTTATTCAGAATAATGTCAGGCCTGTCTCAGTGCTGTCTTGTGAATAAACCAGAAAGCATGATTTTTTTCCACTGTGCAAAACTTTTTTGCACACACATTTTGCCTTATCAGTGAGGTTCTGGGCTCTGTATTGCAGGAAGAATAGCTAGGAAAGATACAGAGAAGGAGGACAGGAAAACAGGACAAATGAAAATGGCTGGGACTTTCCAGTTTGGAGAAAGAATGCTGAAGGAGGAGGGGTTCTGACTGATGTTTTCCAAATTGTGAAGGCAGTTGATAGCAAGCAACAGATGCAAAACTGTTAGTTAAATCATGCAATTCCAGAACTACAGGATATGCAAACTAAGGAGAAAGTGGTTTAACAAAAATAATAGAGCAGTACTTTTTTACAGGGTGAATGTTAATCTACTGGAAGCTGCTGCAGAAGGGCCAGGGGGATAACAATATCAATTGGTTCAAAAGCGGAATGGAAAAAATAATGGGCTAAAGGTCCATTAAAAACAAAAGAAAGAGAGTAGACAGAAATGTACTGTACAACATCCCTAATTCAATGGCCATTGATGCTGAGCAATCCTCAGGATATACCAGAGGAAGTGGGCAGTGTATGATATCCTGAATTAGTGTTTTTCACTGCTGGAGACATCCTGGGTTGGTGGGTTACTGGTAAGACCCACCAAGGTATGCCTTGCCTTCTTACTCCTCCTCTGAGCAGCCTCGAGCCAGACCTTGCAGAAGGGGCATGAAAGTTCCTGTGCTGTTTTTTCCTCCCCTGTGGATGGAAAAGATGAAAGATGAGTGGAAGAGAAATAGGAGCCATCTTGCAACAGTGCTTTGGTGCTTGAGTAGTCTTTACTGAAAATTCCTCCACAGGTTTCTAACATTCTTTCAGCTGTTAGTTTTGTCGGTATTTCTGCTGCAGATACAGATGTTAATGTTCACATGGCTTGTCTGCCCTCTCAGGACCTGCATTAAGGTATTAAGTGACTTAAGTCAACAGGAATTGCCCTTTGATTTCAACAGGGGCAGCTTTCCCCCCAGAAACATTAAATGAATAGCTAGAACTTCTAGTTCCCATTTTAGGAGAGGCTGCTCTTGCGTGGGCAGTGAGCTTCCTAGAAGTGAAATCACAAAGAAATGTCCTGCCAGGGGTTTTCCTGCCCTACTGTCTGACTTTCGGTATTTTCCAGGGAGCTTAAGGATATCAGTACAAGCTTGTCCTATGAATGTTGAAAGTTCATAGTCAAATAAATTCTCTTTTTATTCAAAATTGTAGAAGGAATATTGCTTCTCCTTACACAGTTTCTCATCAAGCAATCTGCAGAGCCTCTGCCCTGACAAAAAGTCATCAACAGCAGCTCCAGCTCAGCAAGAGGTTTCAGAGCTGCCTGGAGGTCTAGGTAAGAATCCCTTACACAGGGCCTATCTTTATGATCAGGAAAGTGGTCTGTAAAACAAAGAGCTGTGACAGGTCCTCTCAGGTTTTCTCTATAAAGTCACTTCACTAGTTAAACATTTGCATTTTCCCCTGTCTGATCTGTGTTCAAGCATAGCTTTGTCTTTTCATCTTCAGGAGTTTAGCCCCAAAATACTGCCTAGCAATGCTCATGAGAGCCTGGATTTTAACAGGTGATTGCAAATCTCACTCCCTGAAATCAGTTCAGGATTTATTCTTTCATGTAAAGCTCAAACAGGAAAAAATACATATTTTAAATGTCTCCAAGAATGCTTTCAAATAATTTTTTAGGCATACTGACAGGAACAGTTAATATGTCCCATTAGAGAAGTGCTGTTATCTGCTGGAGATGACACAGGTGGCCTTGTATTTTAAGGGACAGGCTCCTCCTCTTTTCAGGGCCTGATCAAGATATTTAAGGCCAAATGATGATCAGGTGTCTCTGAATGGGGCAGGCCATTCAGCTTCATGGGCTTGCTGCTGTGCTGGACCACATAACAGAGCATGTTCCCTGGTAAGGGATCTGATCTGCAAATTCCTCAGAAACAGAGAGTATGCAATTGTCCTTGGTTACTAGGGGTGCCCTTCCTGTCATATATACATGGTATACTTCATAATCCAATTTTTCTGTTCTTTTACTCCATTCTACCCAAATTATAATTGCATGCTGTAATCAAGTAATCTCCTATTTCTTTGATAAAGACATAGGACTGTTGGAAGCCTACATTTATCATGCCTTTTCTACAGCAGTAAATAACTTTGTAGCTTCTTCTAAATCCCCTCCAGCACTAGATATACCTTTTAACATGAGGCAAAAAAACTTTGCCAAACCAACCAAAGTCTAAATTTTACCTAGACCATTCAACTGAGCAATCAAAACCTGACAGAGTTTTTTGACACTATACTCAGTTTGAAGGCCACTTCACATTTAAGAAAGAAGTGGCTATATCAGGGAAACTCCGTCTCTTGTTCCACTGTCTGTTGTGCAGCTCAAGAGTCTTTAAGCCTCACAATTTTTGGCATCCACATGCTACATATTCTGCCACCAAAGTGATGCAAGTCATGTTAGCAGAAATATGGAAATACTTGTGAAGAGTGATATGCTTTGCTATTGGCTACCAGGCATCTTAGTAGTACCCGAGTACCCACCAGGTACAAAAGCAGGGAAATCTCCTGTCCATCCCTATGCCATTGTCACCTTTTACAGGCGTCCTTGTCCTTCTACAGCACCAGAGGAGTCCTTCTGGTGCTGCTGAAGTACATGGAATGCCCAAGTATGTGTGAGATACAGGGCTGGGAAGTTCCTCTTGTTTTCAAGGTCCTTGGTTCCTCTCAGTAGTTCTGCTATGTTTAAGGTTCCTTGCAAATGAAACACAAGAAACAGTTTTTTGACAGGTTGAAAATTTACCCTTTAAGGGTCCCTTTTACTTTTTGCAGTGCAAAGAAATTTGGACATCGAAATATGAAGATTTATTTTTTTCAAAAGGCAAATACATATTTTATAAATAGATGTGATGGAGGGGTCTGGGGCTCAAGTGCTTATGTGACTTGAAGGAGGACAACAATTACTTTTCTTTTTTTTTAGATTGCAGTAATAAATACTATGTCTGTCTGTATTAAGAGACAGGAGCATATGGGGAAAGTAACATCATTTCACTTTAATCCTTTTTGCTGTGCATGACTGTAAAAACGAAAATGTTCTGTCCTAATGCTGCTGGTTTTTCTCTTAAATATTTTTCCTTTCCTTTTGAATGAGAGGCAGATATGGGACATCTGCTCTCAGCAGCTGAAAGAAATGGTGGCATACGATGTTCCAACACAGATGTCATGTCTTGAACACTCCCACGTATTTCCAACTGTTGTATTTTATGTTGTTGTTTCATATTTATTGGAGATTTCCAGTGATGGAGACTATCAGTTTTACAGTGATGTAACTTTGAGACACTGCTACCAGTTGAGCCACAGAGCCTCTTTGCAAGTCAAACTGGTAGATTAAACTATTTTTTTCATTCCCAGGCACTTGGTGTACAGGGCAGAGAACAGCACTTTGGCACCACTGCTAACATGCAGCTGAATAGAGAACTTCAGAGCATAGGGCTGTGATATTTACTTGACTTTCAACAAATGGGCTCAAACAACAAGTTATTACCACAAATTGTGCATTCATTTTCTTGTTACTATATCAGGAATACATATAAAATAGAGTTAAACCACAACTACATTCATTTTTTTAAAATGACATTGAAAATATATCTACCATTTTTTCTGCTGATTTCCTGTTCACCTAAAATGGAATATTTTGTCCATTTATATCCAAGCATCAAAACAATTGAGTGAGGTAAGGCAGCATGATTCTTCACTGTTGAATAATCATTCAGGCACTTCTATCTGAAAATCATGCAGAAATAAATATTTTGGTGAGCTAATTTAGATCTTGCAGATAAGCTCTGGGAAAGAGGAAAGAAACTTTCCTTCTTACAAACAAAATGAAGTTCCAGCACCACATTGTTATTGAGACTTTTGTTCTAGTTCATATTCACAAAGGTCTTGATGCTGATAACAGAGCAGGGATGCAGCAGATAGCAAGATTTTGTTTGTATTGATTAAAGATCACTTCTTCTGAGAAATCATGACAATGTTGGCATAAATGATTTTCCCAAACTGTCTGAGGGGAAGTAAAAAGGAAGAACATAGCAGAATCAGACTCTTCTTTATCTGACAGCCAAAAAAGAGGTGTATCTGTAGAAGCAGATAAAGAAATGAATAGAATGCAGGAGAATGTATTTCCACATCTAAAGTTAAATTCCTAGGCTGAAATTCTATGTTCAAAACACAAATGTACTGGAATATCCCACTTATTTTATTTTATGTATAAACTTTTTGTCAGAACCTAATCCTCTTTCTTGTTTTCTGTTTAGGAGTGTCTGTGGTAGCAAGCAGTTGAAGAGCACACTTTACCTGTAGGCTGTATGTGTGATTGTTTCTGTTTCCCTTCCGTGTCTAGCTCACTGTTAATTCAATAAAATGAGAGGGTACAAACTTGCAATATTCACTTCTTCAAACATGGAAATCTACTTTATAAAAGCTGTCGTGCTTTTTAATTAGCAAAATTCTCTTGCTGCAAAATTTAGGTGAGTAGATGTGAGTTATGATCAAGGCGCCTGTTTAGCCTTGGGATTGATTTAATAGGGAAGAGCAGATAAATTCTGTGTGAGATTACTGCTGAATCACCCACAAGGTTTCTGCAGTCTTTTATGCATATGCATAATTTTTGAATGAGACCAAATTAAGAAGATAACAAGATAACTGTAGAAAGACTCAGTGAAAGGAAAATTACATTCATTATGATGTAGAGCATAAGAATGACCACACTATGTCAAGCCAAGGTTTTTAACCAGCAGCAGGTAAAACTGAATGCCTAAAAAATGCTGTAAAATCAACAAGCATGGTAATATGCTCTCTAAATGCAACCTCCCAACCTCCAGTTGCTTTGAAGCTCAAGATTTTCCTGAGTCAGAGTTTTCTTCGCTATATTTAGTAACTTGCAAGGAGTTTGTTTTCTGTTTATCTTGTCCTTGAAATTATGTAAATCCATAGCATGCACAACATCCTTGTTTTCAAGAGAAGAAGCATTGCTTTGCTGAGTTTGAGATCTTATGGTAGTATGTTTGGGAGATTTTGAAATTTCTGCCTTACACTGTTTTGGTTCGTGTTGTTTTCAAAATGGGAGAAAGTTTGAGCCATCTTTCAACACTGAGCTATCTAGATTTCTAGATAATGTCTGGGACACAAGAGAATGTAGTGTGAAGAACTCTGTACAGCATTCCAACAAGCTGTCAACAGCAGGAGAGAGGGATTTGGCAGTGATCCCACAGCCTAGCTGGAGAGCTGAATGTTTAAGACCTATTAAGGAGCCTATTAATTCTGCATACAATTTATATTGCCAATTACTGTATTTAACATGGTACGGGTGAGTAATCAATTACTTTCGCATTTGAAGAACTCTCACTTAGGTATTTAATATTCAAGTACAACAACGCTGGGGATGGCTGTGACAGTCATGTTCAGGACTAGCAGGATCAAGACCAGCCACCACACCTGCTCTTGTTCTTTGCAAAAAAAAAAAAAACGAAAGCCTTCCTGATTCCTTCCACAAAAATCTGAGGAAAATTTTTGAGGTAGGTTACTTGGATTATAGGAGAGACTAATGTTTTTGGCATATAGAAATCTAGACCAGAAAGTATTAATGAATTACTAATGCAGTGTTAAATGTCCTACTCTTAGTTTAATAAGAGTAATAATAAAACATGATAAAGACTATAAAACAGGTAAGAAATATTTGGAATCTTACTGAATTGGTAGAACATTTTAAAAAACTTATAGAATTTTGTAAAAGATCGTTTGCATAGGTATTGTTTCCACTGTTAATGACAAAAATTTAATTTCAAGGTAGCATTTTGTATGATTTATCAAATGAATATGTGAAACAATAGACCAATAGCATGAAGCACAGATGAAACAAGAGCTTCTTTTGTTGGAGCCTCTGAAGAGTGTGTAATCAGAGCTCAAGTCTATGACACTTGAAAAGAAAAACTGTCAGTTCTGAGCCACCAGATTAACATCCTTGCCTGTACTTAAAAGATGAATACCTCTTTTCAGTTATCTTTCTTACAGTTGAACTGTCAAGAACAGACATCTTGAAAGCATGTTTTTTGAGTGTCTTAAAAGAGCCATCCTCGGGATGGAAAGAGACAGAAGTCTGCAGTCTAAAGGAATGTAGTGCAGTGCACCTTCTAGGTCACCCTGAGATTATGGCCCAAACACAAATTGTACAAAGAAGTACTGTAAATTTCATTTAATATTCTTGGCCAACCTAATTCTTAATAATTTGATTTCCAAACATTCAAGAGGTCACAAATAGATTGAGTTAAAAGCATGACTTTTTCAAAAATACACTGATGGCAGGTTTAAAAAGCAAAGTATGAGAAATTTTGTGGCAAATGCAGGCCTACTTTTTTAATCTGTTTTGCAGTTTGAAGTTTTTAAGATGCAGATATGTCTAAGTACTGATGCTAGGTTAAAAAATCTTAGAAGAGAGAAGTGTGTTTCTGGACTGATTGAAGCTTTTCAATTTCCCTCCAGTCATCAGAGATTAGAGAGAACACAGAGCCCATCCCTTCTCAGAGGTGAACAGTAAAAAGATAAGGGGATATGGCCAGAACATGTCGTAAGGGAAATTCCAGTTGTATGTGAGCAATGAATACATGGTGAGGATGCCTCAGCACATGTAGGACCTCTGCCCTTGGGGTTTTCTGTAATTCAGCTGGAAAAGGCCATGATCAATCTAATCTAACTGTAAAGTTTGCCCTGCTTTCAGTGAAACAGTGGACTTGATGATCTCCTGTGATCATCCATACCTAAATTTTTCTGTAACTATGCATGATAGAGGCTTCCATGAGATACCATTTTTTTTTATAAGGAGCAATGTAATTTCCATAGAAGATCAGATGACAATATTCAAACAGACACTGATTTTTGATTTTTGGCAATAAGCAGCAACCAAAGTTTCAGAGGAGCATTTAAGAAACATCCCTGAAGAGAGATTTAGGACCACCTGCTTCTCCAGGACTAAGGGGTTTTTTTCATCTGATATATACTGCCTAAATGAAGGCCTAAGACTCAGTCTTCCAAATCTGTGGCATAGTCATAAGTGTAAAAGTCCAGTAATTTCATGACTCCTTTTTAAGTGCTGTCCCAATTACTTCCTGTGGAAAAGACTTGCACAGTTTAATAAGACTCTTTGTGAAGAGTATCCTTTGCTTGGTTTAAAATACTTCTCCTTTTTGTCCTTTTGTTTCTGAATAATCTGTCACACTCTATAAAACCTCTAGTGCAGTGTCACCTTTCATAAGCACTTATCAGTGTGGTATTTTCTATTCTAAATGAAGCTTCATCATTTACTTACCTTAAAGGAGCTATAATGTTTCCTGGACTATTCTGCCTCTTGTTCCTTGCATTGGAATATTTTTGGGATATTGTTGGGATATTGTCTTCAGCTGACATGGTCTGCCTGTTATGCATAGTTTCCAATCCCAATCACCCACAATAAGCCAAAAAGGGGGTCTACTCCTTACAGAAAACTAATTTCTCATGCACCCCTCCCTTTTTTTCTTTTCTTCTGGGTTCATTTTTGACTGAATCAGGTCCTGAATTGAAATTGCTATAGGATCTTGCACTTATTTAGGCTAGTGCAACCAAGGCAGAGGTGGTGACCATCAGGATGAAGACAGAGCCATCTCTTCCACTCTTGCATCACTTGAAAGTGTCTATGACCAGCTACCCCTGCTAGTTGACCTTTTTTTAACCATAGAAGCACACTCAGCAGAGACTTTTACTGCACCTAGAACAGTGATTTTTAATTGCCTAGTTATTAATAACATCATCTAAATGGTCATTGTTCAACATGTCAGCAAAAATTTCCTGTGGGAAGGAAGTGGAAAGTAGTTGGCTGCTCTCTGTAAGTCTTTGATATTTATAAAGCCTGACCTGGATTTTCCAACTAGGTTGACTGAAAAATACTTTCAATTTCCTAGAACAGTTTAAGCGTATTTGATAACCACATGTAGGACTTCCTTTAGAGTATCCCTGATTGAAAAGCATATGCAAGTAAATCTGTATTCCCAGAAAGACCTAAAGATTGCCTTAACATTCTTTTAAGGGTGAAGACCTGTACTGTAAAGATTAATGAGACCATCAGAGATCACACAGGATACAGAATTCAGCCCCTACAAAGGAAAATGAGGTGATGGACTATATCTCTCCTACAATTGGCCTGCAGTGCTTTGCAGCCATATCCCTTTCCAGCTTATTGCAAATGGCATTTAGGATCAGCCATCCATAAATCACCAATATCATCAAAAGCCCATGAAAACATAGATTTGCTTACCATGGAAAGTTTTAAGAGGCTTTGCTGTAGGGCAAGGTCAGAATATTCTGGTTTTAATAAATAAACATTGAGTAAAAGAGAAGTTTTCACTTCTTGTTCAGTATTAGTCATGGAAAACACCTCTTCTGCTCCTTTCCAGTTTGAAAATTCTCGCTTGCCCATCCACTCTGTATTACAGTCTTGTGACCATTTCAGCCACATCCCATGAACTCCAGTGCTTCCCTCTGTGACTGGTGTAACACCTCTTCAGGGGCTTCCACCTCAGCAACTGTATTAGCCAAGAGCCCAGCTGGGTGGAACAACAGGACACCAACACAAACCCAGGGCTGTGAGCTGCATCATGGTGGCTCAGTGTTCACTGCCCCTGGAGAAATCCTGCAGTCTGGAACCAGGACCTTTTGTTAAGGGACCCAGGGAGCAGATTCAGTGCTGTAGATGAATGGGTGCTCTGAGTTGCTTTCAGCAGTTTTGCTGCACAAGTGATACATATTGGTGTGTCAGCATCTTCCCAGCATTGTTTTGAAACAGTAAATTGGTTGAGAACACATTTTGTTCCCATTGTCTTGTATTATCACTCACTTGCTCAACAACAAATAATGCCAAAATCCCCAAAACTTTATGTCAAAATCGATGAGTCAAGCACATAAATCTGCAAATATTTGCTGTTTGTCTTCCTACTCTCGTCTCATAAAGAAATTGCTTAGGAAATAGCTTTCCATGATTCTCTAGTCAGCTGCTTTACACACATATCTGTGTAACATCAAAATTCATGTCAACCAACAGCAGTGCCTTTTTAGAGGAGTATAACTACAGTATGATCTGCCAGCCATCCTCGCAGCTATTTCATCCCTTGACCTAAATTTGGGTGTTTGTCACCACCACCAACACTACTACTATTTGCTTCTAAGATTAAAGGGGGAAATAATGTCTCTATCTACATGCAGTAATAAAGCTGTGTCAGAGTAGGTTTTGCTCTGTTTATTACTTATGCTGAGGCAGAAGAGTGCTCTTCCTCACATGGTGGTAATTTTAGTGCAGGGTAGATAAAGCATATGTAGAAGGAAAATGCTGGGAAAGAGATTATTCTAAAATTCGAACACATTTTCTTTAATCTCTTATTTCTGGACTTTTTGTGGATATTGCGTATCTTGGTTTAACTGAAGGTCAGTCTTGCATTTATGTGAGAAAAATCAGTCTTGTTCTTTTCCTGGATGAAGTTGGGAAACCTCAGAAATCTCATGCAAGTAATTTTGTGAAATTTCCATCCCAGCTTCCCAGCAGTTTAGATGCAGTCTTAGTCATACTCTGAAGAATATTCTGCCACCTAAACAAGGAGTACTAAAAGAAAAACACCCTTCTTTCAAAGATGTCTGTTGTCTATGGGCCAATAACTTATTTTGCTAAGGACTGAAAGGTAACTGAAAGCCCTCACAAATCTCCTTGTATACAATGGGGATCTATTTTTGCTAGAATGGTATTTGACTGACTTTACTTTTTAGCTTCCTTGAGCCAGAAGTCCCAGATAATTCATGCTGCCTACACATTAAATCTCACTTTGTCTGAGATGGGTGAGCCAAGAACTTGCCAGGAGGAGTGACTCAGACAAGGGTACAGCCTGATTCCCATGAAAGTCTATCCCTCCAGGCTCTGTGGGTGCAGCTGGTTCCAGGAACTTGACCATAAACATAAGCTCAGCAACAGCGTTATATGCACGAGCCTAATTTGCCTCAGTTTCATGTGGTTAAGTAACAAATTTTTTGACGCAGAAAACCCCAACCCAGCTCTGTAGGAGGACGTTTCTCTCCTCTATTTATGCAGAAAAAACCGCGAATCCCATAATCCAGCATTCCTTTTATTTTATAAGATGTCATGAACCACCGTTTCTGCAGCTGTCCTGCAGGCAGAGGCTGGTGCTGTATTCACGGGAGCTGAGCCTCTGCTCATTCACACTGTAGGAGGGGCTTCCAGAGATGTCCTTGGACGTTCTCTGCATCTCCAATTGTGCTTTTCAGGAAGTAAAATGGTTTTACAAGGACTAAGGTTAGCTGGAGCCAGACTGTACTTCCAGTTCTGTAGTTCAACAATACTTTGATATTGTAATGCTCCTCTAAGTAGAGGTACATATGAGAGGAAGGGCGAAAAGGGAAATGAGGGAACTGGAAAGATGGAGAGAAGGTGAGAAATGCACATAAAACAGGAAAGAAATGAACTTGAAAGCAGGACATAGAAAATAAAAATAGAAGCAGAAAAGGAAATTAAAAAAACCCAAGAAGTAAAAATGACAATGAAAAAAAATTGATTCTATTTGTCATAAGTACTTGGCTCTACTGCAACTGAGTCTGCAAGATGGAGACACTGATAGTCTGCAGTGCAGGAAATGGGCATTGCTCAGTTCTTCACAGGCTCACATGCTACAATGAATGAACAAAAGAAATAAAGAAGGAGAAGCTTAGATGAATAGGGTAATTTAAACCTACTAAGTGTCAGAAATTTTGTAATATGTCATGAGATCCTATGGAAAATTGTGCACTTTTTGCTGAGGTTTTCTTACTTTCTTCTGCTGAATTTTGTCCTTATTTCTCTTACCCATACTACATATCCAGGGGAGTAGTGGATCTTGGAAAACTGCTTCCTTATGATTTACTGGAAACAGCTTGCTTATGATTTACTGGAAGCTTGAATATCATGCACTCACATGTGGGAGAAGAAGCTTTAAGTAAAAATGGTTAGATTGTGGTGGCTGGCTCTGAGACTCAAATTCCTGGAGAGAGGGAGCCTCGGTTTGTGCTCCCAGGCTCACTGTGCAGCCCATGAGCAGTGGAACAGGGAGCCATCCAAACCCTTGGCGCTGCTGCTGAGCCCAAGTGGTATGTGGGTAAGTTCAAAACTCAGCTCACCCTGCAGGAATGTCATTCCTTTCATTTGTGATCTTGTATTGTGGGGGACCAACAGCCTTTTGATCAGAAAGCCACAGTAGTGGTTTAACAGTCAGAACAAGAGGTGGTAGGGTTTCCTTATTCTCACACTATGTGCATTAAAGCATTTCCCAGGGAATAAAAGATCCATGTGTTAACTTCTTCCTCTGCCAGAATGGATTTAACTACCTTTCCCTCCAAACAACCAACAATCACTAGCTGTCCAATTTGCTGTGGGACAGAGCCTCTCCTTTTTTCCTGCATGATAACCAGGATGACTGCGGTGTTCATGTGGAAGAAAATTTCATTGGTTCTGTTTCAGGATCATCAAATAATCATTGGATAAAACACCCGAATTCTGCCTAAATATGGGCTTGGGCTTGACTCTTTACTGAATAGCAATGCATTTGAATTATTTTATTTTTGAAAATGTGCTTATTTTACAGGGCACATATTAAATAATAAACAGGATACAGGAATCTGGCTTGCAGTCAGAGGACATAAATCTTGTCCTGAAGGTCACCATCCTATGAGACGGAAGCAAACAAATCTATCTAAAAGCACAGTTTAAAAACTCTTTTTGCTGACTGATAAAACCATGTTCAAAGGAAGTTAGTTTACCATCACATTGACCTTTTCCTTTGTGAAGGTGGCTATCATTGAGTCTTACCTTAATTTCTCACTGCAAGCACAAAGGGTTAATATAGAAAGTATTTTAGTTTAGAATATGGCTTTTGTACTATCTTAATCCATACTAAATAGTCTATTTCATTGTAACTAATTAAATCTGTCTTCAGCTATGCAGGTTTTACAACTGATTTTAAAAAAAAGGAAAAGAAACCTACATATATTCTCATTTTCAGAGGAGCTGAGCACACTGCAACAATTGTAAATGTCAGTAGGAATACAAAGAGCCACTTCTGGAATCAAGACTTCATACAGGTATGTAAATATTCTCAATTTTACCTGGTAGCAGGCTTTGTCCTATTGAAAGAGATAAACTTATAAACCTGTTAACTGTTTACTTCCAGAAGTCCATCAAGTTTGAAAATATTTTCCAGTTGTAATTAATAAGATGAAAGAAATTTGCACATTTGAATGTTTCCATGAAATAGCTGCACAGGTCTTTTCCTTTCCCTTCAACAAAATCAGCAGCTCGGGCAGACTTTTTTGTAGTTGTTTTTTGAAATAATTCCATTTTAGAACAGAAAAAGAGATAAAGAAAAAAGCAGAATGAAGAGTTATTTTCAAATGCTTTTGAGAGCAGAGACTTCTACATTTTGCAATGGAAAGAGGAAAAAAACCCCAGCAGTGGTAATATTAAGAACGTTTCAGCTGAGAACTCAACAGTGTGCAGTAAGATCATGGGTAAAACTGAGGAGCTGAAGTTCAAAGCCCAAAGCTATGATGTGGGGAATATATGAGGATAAAAAGATGAAAGGTTTTAATAGATAGAAGGCCCAATATTTGCTGGTCTTTATGAAATGTAATTATTTTTTAAGACCTATTTTGAGTTCATATAGTTTAGCTTAGCTTACAGAATCTTTCTTTATAGTTTTACATCTGATAATTTGATTATGAAAATGAACTCTCCCACATAGCAGAGAATGCTAGCAATCCTGTTCTGATAAGAGATATTTATACAGAACCACCAAATCACTTAAACATAAGGGGGCCATGTGCTTATCCTCATTTCTGATGACGAGGCCACTGCAGCTATCTAAGATTTGTCAGCACATGTTGATATTCCCTGTTCAGTCAGGGCCAGTGCTGTCCAGTGCTGCTTCACAGCAACAACTTTGACTTACTTGGATATTCTGTGAATTTAATTGCTGTGAATTGAGACTCTTTCTTTGTGCTTGCAGTTTAGAATAGAGAGATGCTGACAGAGCACCTAACTTTTAACCTATCCTTGACAGGTTAAAACGCAGTAGGGGAAGAAAGGACTAACTTTTGTAAAAAGCAATATGATTGGTAAATTTTCATGGCTGAAAGGTATATTGAGTGACCATAAAACATTTGCTGCAAAGCATTTCTTAGCAAGCCATTTCAGCAAAGTAGAATTCAAAATCATAGTTGTCTTTGGAGAATCGGGGGGAGATGATGGCAGAATAAAAGTGATGGAAATGATGTTTAGACTCACTTCTTACTCTCCCTTCCTTTCTTTCCAAATGATATAATCTAATAATAATTTTAATTTATGTCTATAGCCCAAGTTCCATCTTCAGTTAAACAAATGTAAATTCCCCTGGTCATGGTTTCATCATATTAAAAGCAAATGTTTGCTATTATATTACAATGAAGCCTTGACTGCTGTTTCTAAAACACAGTATACTGGAATTTGTCTTAGTCTGCATAGACATTTTGTAGAAGACCCATTCTGTTAAAAAGTGAATGCTTTATTCATCACCTTTTTTTAATGGAATGCAATACCAATATAAGAAAGAAGTAACAGAAGCCTGACTTTGTTCTGATGCTACAAACATTAATAGCTGAGAAAACATATGAACTACTAGAGCATTTCTGGATTACAAGAGTTGGATAAACTTCAAGTCAGCTGGCATTGTATAAACTAGAAGAGTGCATGTAAAATTCTGTTTATAGAGAGGTTTCCATATGAAAAAAAAAAAATCATTAAACCCTTTCACAAATTGTCTTTTTATATAGGAATTATTTATCTGGTAATGAAAGTCATAAATAGCTAAAAAAATATCTCTGGAAGGAGAGAAAAAACAAACATTAGATGTTTTCTGAGATAATATTTGTTCTTTTTGTGGATCTTTGAAAATTTGTATGGTGTGACATAAAACATCTAAAATTCAAACCTAAAAAAGTTTTATGTGAAGAAAAAGACTCAGTTATTGTTTGAAAGTGTGGTTTTCAAATAAGTGTTCCTTTTTCTAGCAGATGTCATATCATTATGGGATCCCAAGTAGTTTGGGTTTGGAAAGCATTGCACAGAAAGCCTCCTGGGCACAGGAGAGACAGTTGGGTGGGACAAAAATTCAAAGTCACACAGCTTGCAGTGGGACATTCTCCATATGCTCACTCCACAAGAGCTTTTAGCTTTTAAGTGCACTTATCAGTAGGCTTCCTGAGCCTTGAACTTTGGTCTTCAAAGCAATAGAAAATCTGGGATTCAAAGCAAAAATCTAGTTCTGCCCAAGTTTACACAGGACTTGTTTTACCTGTCTTTACTGACCTTTCCGCAGTCAAATATTAGGGAAGCACTTTTCAGCTGACTTATTTTACTTGATTATTAGATATTGATATTACTTCCTATTCTCTCCAGTCACCAACAGATTTGATGTCTGTGTTTGCAGTCACTTCTTTTGAATTCAAGACGTAGCTCTAATCCTAAAATTTCTTCATTGTTCCCATTCTGAAGATTTTTTCCTATATGCACCTCTGTTTAGTGTAGTGTTTTATTTAACCCCTGGTTGATTTCAGCCTTGTCAGTTATAGCTAACCTGTGCTGGAATATTTTAGAGAATTATTCCACTCTATGTTTGGGTGATAGGGATTTCAGGATCATGGGATGAGGTGAGAAGGGATCACAGGTGGGCTCTTGTCAAAACTGCTGCACAATGCAGGGTGAGCCCTGAGCTCAAGCTGGCTCAGTCAGGGTTCTGGCCAGGCTGAGGATCTCTCATTTCTGTGTCTCAGCCTCTGCCACACCCCATGGGCCTGACTCCATCTCCTCCCTCTATGCTGGCCGTTTGCTGGTAGGTGTCTGAGCCCATCCCCTCCCCAGGCTGAGTGAGGCCCCTTCCCTCAGCCCCTCCTCACAGAGCTCCAGCCCCAGACCAGCTCCACCACTGGTGCTCTCCTTGGATGGAGGGGCCCAAAACTGGATACAGTGTTCCCAGCATGGGCTAGAAATTAGTGAATGTGTCACGAACATTTCAGTGACCAGAACGAAACACCCGGAGAACAGTCACCAGTAGATCTAAGGGCATGAAAGGAGAGAAGGTTCAAAACCATCTTTTTTGAGAAGAACAGAGTTCAGTCAGAACAAGAGCACAGTATTTCCTGGAGAAAGTTTTGTAACTGGCTGCATATAATGTCTGTATTCTTTGTCTTGTAACTCCAGTCCCCACATACCTGAGTGCAGTGCCTCTGATCGTTGCATTCATCCAAACACAATTCTCTCTCATGCAAGTACACCAGAGACACACACAGTTGGAGAGGATTTATCCCATTTCCTTGGTATATAGAACTTCTGAGTCATTGCCACTACTTGTTTGAGCAGTACTAAATGTAAGCATCTTAGTTGTATCTGTACACCCACACTGAAGTTTTTATATAAGATTCAAATGTGCCTGATTAACATAAGAAAACCCTGTGCATATTTGTGGAGCAGGTGCAAGCAATGTCTCATCTCTTCCTGAACAAAAGGTTAATACATTCTCACAAGTGACTTAATCCAACCTTATAGTTAAAAATTATGTGATTGTAAATGGATAAAAATGAAAGTTAAAAAGCTTCAAGTAATGGCCTGTAAATATTAGTTAATATTCAAAAAGGACAGGATGTTTTAAAAAAAAAGTTACACTACTAACTACCAACAACTAATTTTCACGAACTGCATTAATTTTAAGAATTATTTATGCTGTAAAATTTAAGCTTAAGTACATACAGCATGTGCAACGTAGGAGTGTGATGTAACAAGGTCTGCAGCTCATGTTTTGACTTGTAGATTTAAAATCAAGTGAATTGAAAGTAAATGTAGGCCTGGAGGATTTAAGTTTTATGGTGCAGAACCCCATTGAAAAGGGAAGGTAGGAACCTGGTAGAATATGAATGATACCAGTAGTCCCAAATTAATTTTGTATTTTTTATAATCTCAGTTAAAATTTGTTCAAGTATATATGTAATGAAAAGTAATTATGATATATAGAAAAAGAAGAGGACTTACAATAAACATTTCCTGGTAAGAAATTACCATGAGGTGACAGGATGTGAATTGGGCCTGGGTAGCAAAGTGTGTGTGTGCCCCTGTATGTGTGTGTGTGTGTGTGTCTGTGTGTGTGTGTGTCTGTGTGTGTATGTGTGCAGCAGGGAGTAACAACTATTTGGGGAGTTTAATCCCATTGAGAAGTAAAACCTGTTGTGGATGACTCCCATCTAAAGATTTTCTAATCCCGAGGAGAAAAAGGCTGCATGTAAATCCTTGTCAAGTCAGGTCTTGCTTCCTCTGATGCCTCAAGTTTTAGCTTTGTATTTTCTAGATTCTGTACTGCATTAGAATGTTACTCTGAACTTCGTATCAAGTGTTACCAAGTTCTCACAGTTTAGTTAGACAAAACAATCCTTTTCCAGCATGAGACCCAAGGACACCACTGCAGCTTCGGGCCCAAAAACTGCAAACAACAGTGAATAGAAGAGAGCAATCTGGGAGGATGGGACTTAATAATCCGAACTTGTAATTGGACAATTAACCCCAAAATGTAAATGGACCAGAACTTATGAAAGTGTGAAAACTTGTAACTTGCTGTCCATCTTGGGTGTAGCCACAGCCAGGCTCTTGTACTGCCCAAGGTGAATCCTTTCAAGGCCTTTCAATAAACACCTACTTTATTCCTCTAACCCTGTCTAGCCTCTGTTCCAGGCAGCCTCTCCAGACATCACCTCCAATGCAGGAAGCACAGCAGGGATGGTATTAGGGAACAGCCCTCACACTGACAAGGCAAGCAAGGAAGGGGCAGCTGTGCAGCCTCGCTCCTGCCCACTGCTGGCCCCAAGGAGCCAGGGCTGGATATTTCACCAGGCCTGCCAGGAAAGCAGCAAGGACTGCCAGTTAGTAATGACAGCTGCTCTTTGTAACACACCTAGGGAACTCAGGAACAGCAGCAAGAGGCATCAGGGCTGCTGAGCTGTTCTTTACTGCATATTTACCAAGAGGAGGTTTATTTCTGGTAACCTGGGTTTGTTAATCTTTGTTAAATGTGTTGGCTGAGCATTTACACGCTTTTCTATGTATGGAAGACAAAAACAGCATTTCATTTTTTCAATAGGATTTTCTTTGTTCAACTGAATTTTGTTTTATTTAGTGATTTTTAATATTTTTTTAAACTTTCATTGGTAACAAAATCTGTGTATTTAAAAACCAGTAAAGTATATTAATTTTTTGAATACTGAAACTGGGTAAAGATCCATTCAAATGTGGTTTATAAGAGCTTGTTTTCTTAAGCACAGACTGCAAATTCTTTGGGATTTTCTTTCAAGTTTGGTTTGCTTTTTAATTTATTCAGAATTCTTCAAAAAGGAAACACTGAAAATCATTAATAGCACAGGCAAGGAACTCAGAGAGGTGCTCTTCAAAGGATGTCGAGTCTGTGTCCCAAAAATACTTCAGCGGGTGTCTATTGCCCCCTTCAGACTGTTCCCAGTACTAGAGAAAAATAATTAGGTGGAAATTAATAGCACTCATTTGTACTAAAGGAAAAACACTAAGAAGAAAAATATTGTTAAGAAGATAGTTGGTGAACTTTTTTGGATATTAGCAAAAGTTTTTCTCGGTATCAGAAATGCACAATAACACATGAAGTAATTATCTTAATTAGTACAGCAAATAATAGCTCACAACTGAGGAAAAAAGATCTTACAGCAATGGCTGCAGGATGGGCTGGGAAACTTGGAAATCAATTCAAGCTTCCAGAGTGAATTTATACAGTTTTGGTTAAGTGATTCCAACGCTGTTGATTGGGGTTTTCATATGCAAAACACATTGTGCCCTCTTTCTCCTTTCACCTTCTTTCTGCTTCAGAAAAAGTTTTTGTAGCATGATCAACACCAGCCTGGTAGAAGCTCTTCTTTACTTAATCCCCAGATGGGGGATAACACACGTGGATTTTATATGCCTACACAAATTGTGTATTTACAGTGCTTCATGTCCATACACACAGACTCAGTGTCTATATGTTTTCAACAGCACCTTAATCTCAGCTGCAATTAAGTACTCCCTTCAGAAAGAACACCACCTCAGTGAAAATGTAGCCTCAGTTAGTATGCTAAGTGACAAGGACAACTGTGGCTAGAAAATAAAATTATATCATGGAGTTAATACTTGGTGTAATGTGGTACATTGATTTAGCTTGCCTGAGAAGGCTTTATAAGATAGATGAAAAAAAGATTTAAAAGATTATCTTGTGCATTGAGTCTTCTTTCTGTAGGGAGAAAAAGAAACTATGCTGCTGAAGTTTTGTATCCACTTTTCCCAAGCACAACCTGCTGAAATAATAGCACATATAAATACCAGCCTTTTATTGGGTGTTACTGCTTTATTATTTAGCAAATGGCTAAGGAAGAATAACAATACAGGTTTGATGGTGCATTTCATTCCATGTACTTCATAACAAAATTTTCCAGAGAACTAAACTTACATTTTTTAAAAGACAAAGAAATACTGAACTAAAATAGTTATTTTCTACTTAGTAAAGTTCAAAGCTTCTAACTGAAGCTCTTTTATACACACAGTTTATTCTATTTGCTGTCCTGTTGCTACTCATTTTGCTGCTTATAGTAAAAAAAAAAAAAAGTAGAGTTTTCATTTTGCACGTGACAGATTCTCACCATACCAAGGAAAAGCTTGACATCAACCTTCAAGTTAAATCGCTCTGATGTGACAGAAGGCTCCTCCTCTTCAGGCAGATTCTACATCCAATGAAGTGTAGTGCAATCCATCACTGAGGTATGTTCAGTGTTGCTTTTGGCAGAACACTATAAGTTTGGGTTTATCAGCCCCATTCCTTGGCACTCAATGATGTAGGTATCATTACTGGGGTTTTCCTCTTCTGATTTTGTCACAGTAAATTTGGCCTAAGAGAGGATCAGAAAGGCATCACTAGTTAAAGTATCAGAAACAGAAGTTTAAATATTCACTATCTGATGTCCAATAATTGTATTGCCAACTGTTTATGTATATTACAGCTTTGACAGATTTAATTCATAAAACCATTTAAATAAAGGTGGTAAAGATATCTAACCATTCTAAATGCCTTTAACTCTAGAGTATGGTCACTTTCTACAGGAAAACTCCCAAGTAAATATTATAGCAATTGTTTTATCAATGCTTGTTTTCCATGATCAAGTTCAGCTCACAATGCCTGATGAACTGAACATTGCCAAGTTACTGGAAGAAAACTGATAGGTAAAACTTCCTGAATGTTTGGACTCACCTTTGTTAGCTGCTCTGCAAAGTGTATAGCTGTTTGAGTATGGAGTGTAATTGGTCCACTTTTCACTCTAGACACTCCCTTTGCTAGGGCCATAAAAATGATCAGCTGAAAGAGAGGGAAAGGTAATTATTAAGTAATTCTTCAGACTCTAGGAATTTATTGATTTAAAAAAAACCCAACCAAAACATGCAAGATGTCTGTAGATATAAAAATTTTGTCTTCCAAGTTTCATAAAAGTTCATGAAGCTGAGTTTGAAGAGTGATCCAAGCCTCCAGAACTTTGGAGATTGCTACTGTAATGCCTATTACAGAAGGGCTGTTTCCACAGTGGATTTTGTCTCTGAATTCCTATTACTGAATTCGTGGCAGTACTTTTAATTTTGCTCTCCCCCACCGCATTGCCCCAAAATTCCCCAAAGTCACATTAGACTCCAGATAAGTAGATTACCTACATGGAGAGAAATTCAGGGAAAGGTACTTTAATTCTAACACTTCCTGATCCCATATTCACCAGACAGACACTTAAAACCCTTTGATTTGACTTAACATCACCATAACAAGAATACTGCAAGGTGTGATTAACTCTGTGCAGTTCCCTTA
Organism: Sturnus vulgaris; assembly: GCF_052056855.1. NCBI lineage: Eukaryota > Metazoa > Chordata > Aves > Passeriformes > Sturnidae > Sturnus > Sturnus vulgaris. The sequence continues at coordinate 19,382,009 of NC_142251.1, read as the reverse complement.
CACAGTGACTCTGGCTGAGGCTTGTTACCATCAATTGTACTTGCACGCTTTGAAAAAAGTAGGCTGAGTCCAAGACTAAAATACTTATTATACTACATAATATTAATGTGTGCCCAGGGGTTTACAGCTAAGAGGTAACATCATCCTAGCTAAACCAGCCCACAGTTTATATCAGGCTAAGATAAGGCAGTGGAGGGCCTTCATTCTCAAATGAAAGTAGAGGAGAAAGATGATAGGGAGCATGTCCTAGATACTCTCATATCTTCCCTTAGTATCATTCCATATATGTAAGGAGGGAGCTATTATCACTGCACTACATGGAATGCCAAATAGAAGCAAATTTCTGCCTCTTCCTCCCATTCTTACTGAGGGTTAGAGAAAGAGAAAATTTGAGGGTGCTGGTGCAAAGCTAAAAGCATTTGTAGTCCCTAAAAACTGTACGTAATTTGCTAATTCTAGTGATGCTGTGACTACACACCTCTGAGACTACTAAAAACATCTTGTTCCTTCCCTGTTCAGATCTATATTGTTTACAAGCAGTGCATGAATGTTCTTGCTACTTCAACTTCATGTAAACACATACAGAAACCTTACTTGGTCTTGCAGAGAATCATCCACAGTTCCACCATGTTTAAGATTCTGAAGCAGCATCTCAGCTGCTTCAATGCCAACCTTGTCAGCATTCTTTCCTAAGAGAGAAATCAGAAAGCTGAAAATTACTATTTAAAGTTTTAAAAATACAAGAAAAACAAAACCACCCCAAAAAATAACCCAAGAAATTACCAACTTTTTAAACCTTGTTTTCTTTAAACCTTATGCTCTTGCCTTAAACATCTGCTAAAAAAAACCCTTCCCATCTTATGCTCATATATAGTTTATGCTTCTTAAGCAGTGGAAAGAAAGTAGCCTCATTAAGTCAGAAAAAACATTTGATTCAAATAATTTAAAACCAAGATCACTTCCATTCATTTTAATCTAGATTCACTCCTGAGCAAAAATTTCACATGTAAAACACAAAGTCTATGTTCCTAAAGTTCACGAATATTTCCAGTGATTCTCCAGTGATTATCCATTCTGAGACAAGGTATAGTTAACAGTTCTGTCATTGTAAATTTCCATTTACTATGTTTTAAATCTGCTAATTTTTGCTGTCCTTTATTTCTAAAAACATACATTTAAAAATGAAACATTCAAAGCATCAAATCTATAAAACAGATGATACTTCAGATTCCCATTTGTCATTACTATATTCAGTTAAGTCTCAAAGAATTAATGGAATTCTTACCTCTCTTGCCAAGTGATGACCCAGCTAACAAACAACCTGTTGAGGTCTCTGCAACAATACTAAGCAGAAAAAGAAATATAATTAAAATTAAGAACAAAATCACTGATATTACAGATTATTTATCAGGTATGTAATCAATATCTAGCTAATTAACCAACAAGATTAGTAGTAACAATAGAAAGCTTGGACTCACATTATTCCACTTGCAGTCCCAACAGCTTGATCATCAGGTTCTCTGACAGGCTGAATGTTAATATAAAGATCTCTGATTTCTCTTCTGATGCATCTCACTGCTGCTGCTGACATGTCTTTTGCCAGCTAACAAGACAAGACATAAACCCAGTAATTCAATTATGTAATACAGCAATATTTTTTCCTCATAAATTCAATTATTACAGTTAATCCCCAAGTAAAGGGGCTACTTTATTAACTAGAAAAACAAAGGACTGTTATAAACTCCTACAAGCAAGAACTGAACGTGATTTTTTCTGAACGTTCTTCTACAAAATTAAGGTAACATTAAATGCTGTACAGATGACAGTTATAGAAAGGTACATAGAAACTTAAATTCAAGAACTTTTCCTCATTCATAGACAAAAAGGTTTTATTTTAGTTTCTTGCAAAAAATTCGATTGTCAAAATAACCCACCCCGAAACCAAGTGAAAAAACCCCACCCCACAATTATTATGTGGGGTACAAAGTGCAGAATGTACTCTGTAAGAGAGAATACATAAAATATCAATTTTACTTCACAAGCAAACAGGGACATACAAAGCTTATCCCATTCCTGTGATCTAATCTTAGCTATATTCATAGGTTTGGAGATTTTAAAACCAAAACCAGCAGTCCACAGCTTTTCAAAAAGTAACTCAGTTTCTTCTCTTCCTTCCTCTACTAATTCCTGGCCTGTATGTGAGAAGGAACCTTAAGGAGATCCCAGCACTCAGGACAGGAAGAATGGAAAGGAGGAGATACAAAGGAGCAAATTTCTCTCCTTTCTATTTTTGGGTAAACCTACCCTTAACTTGCTCTAATACCCATAGCAATGAAAAACTTGTTGTCTGGCCTCTACCTATTACAGTGCTCATAAATTTATGAACAAGGGCCCTAATTTCAGACTTAAAATAATCCATATGAAGAACACGTAAATCAGATATAAAATATCCCTCAATATATGTTAAAGACTTTTGAACAGTCCTATTAAGGATGAGGATACTGTTCTCATTTTCTGTTTTAGCTTTACACTGCTGTGCAATGAATGAATTTTAGATATGTCCAATATAATATTCTACAGCCTGAATAATTGAAACCATTTAATAAGTTTGCTTAGCTTGTGTTAGACTGCAAAAGACAAGAGAGTAGAGGAACGTTAATCAGATTGCAGGCAATTTTATATATTACTATAAAGCTGGATACTACCAGAGCCATGATAAGCACTTACTTTGATAGGCAGAGCTCCAGCAACAAATGCCCTTCCATAAATCTTTGTCACTGTGCCACGTTCTGTTAAGTTTATTGGGCTCAGCTCTTTGACTGGAGACATCTGGAGTACAACTTCACCACCTCCTTGAGGATAGTAGCCCCTATTTACAAACAGTAATTGGATATAATTAAATGCAACGATCACAAGGAAACCAAGAAAAGGGCCAGGAGGCTCTTAATATATTTCACTATACATTTTTATGTTCCCTGTTACTACACATACAGATTTTCTTGATGTGTGCTGTAGAAACCCTTATAATGGAATTAGGTTCTCTAACAGTAATCCTCTGTAATGCACATCTTATTAACTTCCTAACACCAACCTAACTGGCACCTTGGGAAAAGCTCAGTAATGCACTGCCTGTTCAGCATGTGCTCCCCTCAGAGGAGCCAACAGGAAACATTACACAGCAGCTGTAGACTCAGCAAAGAAAAAAAAAGCAAAGAATCATTCATCATATGGTGACAGTACACACAGGGACAGCTAATGCAGATGAGTTCATGTATTATAAATTCACCCCTCAGTTTGACTGAGAGCCCCTTGTGTGTGCCTCTGCTCACACACGGGTTCAGTAAGGCCCAGCTCTGCTGCACAGCTCCACAACTCACCTCCTTTTTATGTCACAATTAAATGTGAAATTGAACTTTTCGACTATTGGCTTGAAAACCTGAAAAATAGACATATAAAAACACAGAGTGCATTTATTTTGCATTGATAATTTCCCACTATTTTACGCAATCTTAAAAGAAAAAAAAAAAAACTCAACGCAAAAATTTCAGTTGCATTATCTTAAAAAAAAAGATAGTCTCATCCATATATCTTATTTGATATTCCTCATACTTTATTCTCAATGTCACTTTGTGTAAAAGGATTTTCTTATGGAAAAATAAGAGTAATTCACAGCACTTCTAGAAAAAAGAATACATTTTAAGTGACATTTTCTGTAGTAATTAAAACCAAATTATTTCCCGTTTCAGGAAATTCCATGAAACATTTGTTGCTCTCTACATCGAGTACACTAATAGTGTCATATTTCCATGCCTAATTCCATAATCACAAATAGACTTGCACTAAGAGCAACAGAGGAACAGCAGTTACATTGCACACATATTCATGGAAGATGCACCAAGGCAAAGGAATTTCTCCCTACCATGACTGTGTAGTCTATCTGAGGAGCCATCTCCGCATTAGTCCCACCTTTTAAATGAAGCTCTGATGGGGAAGCAGCAAACAGCACACAAGGCATTGCTACCTGCATCAGTAGACACACACTCCTAAAAGCAAGTACAAGATAATCAAATTCATACACTTATAATCCATAGAATTCCAGAGAATCATTACATATATCAAGGGCAAATTACTTTCCAGAGCATTTAATTTTGTATTTTATTTTCTAAATTATCTATAAACTTATTAGTCTTAAAAGATACTAATTTAAAACTTCATGTCCTTAGCAAGCCTAAATATCAAAGTTTAAATTTCAAAATAATTGCATCTTTAATAGTTCTATTTGAAATAAAAGTTACTTCCTTAGTATAGTGATGGGATCATGACAAACCAAAGCATAAACGTTCTTTTTCCCCCCTAATCTATTGTGATAATTTTAAAGTTATCAGAAGCTGGTGTACAAAGACATACCCTGCTGTTTTTGTATCAGCTATGTGGGTTCCACCTTTGATCTTCCCAGGAGTGAAGGTTATTTCTGTTGAGCCAATTTCTCCACCATTCAGCTTCCCATCACACAGATCTCGAACCATCTCCAGCCCAGACAGATGCTGAGGTCTTAGAGTGACAATACACAGTTATGACACATACAAGTAGACTACATGCTCATGTTACATTAAAACAACAACTAAAAAACTAAATTGCAAATTTCGGATCAGAAATTCACTCTGGTTTGCTACAGCACTTCTGAGGTCACAGGAGCCAAAGGAGCAGCATTCAGGCCATACTGGGATATGCAGGATTCTGGTATTTTTCCCACTAGAATAGGTCCAGACAGATAGACGAGATGCAAGACCAGTCACTTGTCCTAATGTGATAAATGCTTGGACAGAAATGCAGTGGGATAATGATGGCAATACTGGCTCAGCCAGAATCGGTTGCAATGCTACAAGAGTTAAAGAGTTTGCTATGTACTTGCCTTGCTCTTGTTTCCATTTGTTAGGGTAAGTTCAATAGGAAATATACTAACTGTAGCAACACTAGGATATGCACTAACTGTTAACACTGTACGCTCGGTAAGCTGTGTTTTACTCAGACATTACATGAGCGTGTTCCCTGTTGCAAAGCGTGTGTTCCGCTTAGCGCCTGTGGAACCATTTCCGAGGCAGCGGCCGGGCCGCGCCCTCACCTGCCCCGGCTGCGGCCCGGGGCGGGACCCGCACTGAGGGCGCCGGCAGGGGAACCGAGCCCGGCTCACGCCCCAGCATTCCCTCTGACTCCTGGTGTGTTACCAACGGGATTCTCTGGTAAAAAGGCTCTTTCGAAGCAATGGAAACACAAATGTTTCAGACGAGAGCGGCCGAGGCCTTGCGCGGCCGGGAGGGCCCCACACGCCGTAAGTGACCGGCTGAGCGCCCCGGCAGGGTCTCACCTGAGGCCGGGCTGGCTCCGCCCGGCGCGGATCCGGCGCACCCGCAGCGGCAGCCCCAGCAGGCAGCTCAGCGCCGTGGACACCCGCAGGATCTGCCCGCCCTGCACGGAGAAACGGCGCTCGTCAGGCGCTACGGCACTTCCCGCCCACCCGGCCAGCCCGTACCGCTGCCCGGGGCCAGGTAAGCCGCGGCCCGCTGGCACTCACCCCCTCCATGATCCCTCCGTCTATCTCCACCCTGTCCCCGTCCATGGCTGATGATGAGCGATGTCTCTCGCAGTGGCCGCGCCGATGGGATCCCGGCGGGGCCCTAAACGCGGCGAGCCCTCGGCGAAACAGCCCCGGGGCCAGTAGTGCTCGGCGGCGGCGGCGCGCCCGGGATGCTGCGGTGCCGGTGCCGGGGGCGGGCGGCGGTGCCGGGCAGGCGCAGAGCGCAGGCGCCTCCCTGCCCGCCCGCCGGGGCTTGGCCGGGGCGGCTCCGCTGTGGGGAGGAGCAGCGGGCGGGCCCTGCGCTCAGGCAGGGGTTGGGGTAGCTCCATTGGACTGACAGCGTCCCGCCGGAGGCAATGCCTTTCCCCTGTCCTGAGGGCCGGAGCGGTAACAACGGCGACACCTGGGAGGTCAGAGCCATGGGCACAGCTGCCGCCGGAGGAGAGCGGCGGCCCTCCTCGTTACACGCTAGTTTTCCTCAGAATCTTAGAAAGAATGAGGCTGTAAAAGACCTCTGAGACTATCAAGTCCAGTCTATAAGTGAGTACCACCTTGTCAACTAGACCATAGCACTAAGTACCACGTCCAGTCTTTTCCTTAAACATCTCTAGGGTTGGTATCTCCACTACCTCCCTGGTCAGCCCGTTCCAATGTCTAATCACCCTTTCTGTGAAGAGGTTCTTCCTAATGTTCAATGCAAACCTCCACTGGGGCATCTTAAGACCCTGTCACTCGTCACCTGGGAGGAGAGGTCGATCCCCACCTGGCTACAATCACCTTTCACGTAGGAGCACACACGGGGTGTGTTGGTCTGGCAGGCGCGCTCGGGACTTTATGACACGTGTATGGAGAACGGCCGGGCTCTTGGAGCTGCCCTTCCCGTTACCGCGGCCCGGGGCAGCCGCACGCCCTGCACCGCTCCCCGCGGCTCCGGTCCGGGAGCGCCCGCACAGGGGCCGCGCTCCCGGTCCGTCCTGCGGGCGCGTGTGGGCCCCGAGCGCCGCTCGGCCCGCCCGGGGCGCGGCCCCCGCCCGCTCCTGGTTGGCTGTGGCGGCGCGGCCGCCGCCGGTTGGCTGTGCCGGGGGTGTGTGCGGGGCCGCCCTGCCCGCGGTAAGATGGCGGCCGTGACCGCGCTGAGGAGCAGCTGCCGAGCCGCGGGGCGCCTGGTAAGGGGAGCGGGGACCCCGCGGGCGGCGGCGCTCCCGGCCAGCCGGGGCGGGAGGGGTAACGCGTGGCATCCCCCAGCCCTGTTCCTGCCGTCCGGTGGGCACACAGCGAGCACCGCGTCACTGCAAACACTGCCGGGGCGGGCAGCGCCTCAGCTCCCTCCCGCCGCACGCTCCCCCTGCTCCGCACAGGTGACCGAGTCCTCGGCTGCGCTGGGACCGCCCGCCCGCGCTGCACAGGGACCCTAGAGCTGGCACCCTCCGCCCCGCGCAGCCCCCGGACTGCCTGCGCTTGCCCCTGCTCCCTGTGAAAGGAACGGGTGCCTTTCTGTAATAAGCCAGTGACACCCTCCTCTTCTGTTATTTCTAAATCATCCCATTATTGCTTTGCTTATGCCTTGCTCTGCCATCACCGCTTCCCCGCCCACGCATCAGCTCCCTTTGCATACCGCATCTGCACGGAGACGGTGTGGCTACACGTGCCAAAAAAGAAAGCGGATTTCTTTGAATCCCAGGAGCCTTGATACTTGAAAAGCAGTTGAGATACCTTACCATAAGAAGTGAATCTACTTGGTTGCCTTTTTGGGATACTTAACAATTTCGTGAACATAGACTTAGTTCATGCTTTCTTCTGTCTTCTTGCACTATAGTCTTCTTGCTGTTGTGAAGAGCATCCTATTGCTCTAGTTGGTTTCCTATTATGTCACTTCTATTTTATGAGATGTCAGAGAAGAAATAACTTTTGAAATTTAGAAACAAAATTAAGGATCACTTCCAGTTTCTAGTATGTTTTTTCTCTTAATAGTTCATATTGTAATTTTAAAGCATAATGAGGAGGAATTTTTGAATGATACTTTTGTAATCGAGTTTTCAGCTAGTAGCTTATATGTATTTATAAATAATTTTACTAATTAAGAGCATCGAAGGTAGCACTTTCTTTTAAGTTGTGTTTCTAATCATCTACTCTAATATCCAGAGGGAGATTCTGATAAGATAAAAATGCTCATCTTATCTATGTGCATGCTGAACTACAGAATGAGCTGGTTTATACTGGGTGTTACCTGCAAGCACGTTTTGAATCTGGGCCAGGGCTCCTTTGTATTCAGTGGCAGGGAAAGGGCAGTTACCTGGACACTGGGACATGTGCCAGGTATTTAGGTGAGGGATGACATCTGATTAAAACATGTTACCAGGGATGTTGCTTTAGTATATAGGTAACTATATACTTGGAAATATGGAATATGTATGCAAAACATATCCAATGTGAGGAAATGTTCATTAAAATGACTCAATGGGACAGAAGTCAAGAGAGCTCAGCATGGCAGTATCCTTTAATGCAAAGTCATTGCCTGTGAGCATGAGCTGTTCAATTTGACTTGGAAATTTAGTGTTTCTCTGTCAGGTAATCAGTTGTCTGCAGGCTTCTTAAAAATATTTTGGTCTGAGGCCAGCATACATTTTCAGGATCAGTGGTAATTTAGAAAACCGGAGTTGGCTTGTTTTTAAGGAAACAACCAAGGCTGAACCTGAGGGGGAAGGCAGTTCTCCCCCTGAGTGCACTCAGCTGCCTCTTGGCTCAGTCAGACCATGGCTCTGTGAGCCAGGCTGGTGTGGCCTCAGTCCCAGCAAAGGACTCGAGAGGGCCCTCGGCTCCTTTTTGACAGTCACTCCTCACATTGGAGACTTGCACAGGAAAGGTTTTACCTTGCTGACATTATTGCCTTCAAGTTGCTGTTAAGTGTAATAGTAGCCGCATTAACAAGCTCAGTACTACCATTTGTTTGAGGTTTACTGATAGATTTTTCCAGACATCAAAATATGTAGATGGGTATGCTATGGATATTAGTGCTAATTTTGTCTTTTATTTGCCATTTTTAGTTCCTTGTTTGGCATTACACCAGTATTATGCCGATTAAATGCTGAAATTGTAAGCACAGTCTCTTTGTTTAATGGATTTTAATTTTTTCCTTGTTAGTAAGGAACAGTGCTCTGTGAAGAGATTGTGTCCTATATTTTTACTTTAACATACTAGCACACCAACTTTTTGATAGAAAATGTGCAAAACTGAAAACAAGAAAGATTTCATTTTTAAAAATCCAGTAGTTTTGAATTATTCCTACTGATAGAATATGAAACAGCATGGTAACTCTTCAATAACAACACCAGTCTCTTTTTTTGGCAGTGACATTACTAATTCACTACCTGCATTGGTAACCAAAGGTTAAAAACACATGGAAATCATTGTGAAACTTCATATTTAGAAATAGTTCAGAGATTTGATGTGCTCCTTGTGATCATCTTCACAGGTAAATACTGAATGTTTTTCATTTAGGGTCATGTAAAGAGAAAAGAGGTTTTTTGCAAGTTTGTGACAAAAAGGTCTAGTTGAACAATTTTTTCAGTAACATTTTAATGTAAACATGTAACCTTCAATTGGGAAGAAACCCAGAATTAAAAATAGGAGAAAATAAGATTGTGAAGATGTACATTATGTACCAGTTTTATAATTTACTGATAACTTTAAACGTGTTCCCAAAATACAATTTTCCATAGCTTGAAATTGCCATGTTACCTGATTGTTGAATATGGAAAGTTGTTTGGAGGACTAATGAAAATATTTTCTATTTGCTTGTTATAGGAATTAGACAAATACTCATTCTAGATCAGTAGGTACCATCTTAGTGGCAGGCAACTGAAAGGTAACTCAAATGATATAGCTTTATTGTGTCCATTATGATAGATTGTGTTGTATAAATATTTGTTCCTTAAAGAAAGGGGATATTAAATATAACTTGCAGTGCTAGGTTAAATAATACAGAAAATTAGTGCATTGTCAGTTCAGAATTGTATGGCTTGCTGAATAATGTACTTTTTAAAAAGTGAAATGTGATAGCAAATAGTTGAACAGTTTGGTGTGTGGGGAGGGAAACAAGAAGTTTCATATACTCTGTAATTACTGAAAGGATTTTTTAAACAAGAAGTTAAAATTAACTTTCCCATGCAGGTGTGCTGCTTTCTGGCTCCTCTAAGAAGATAATTTCTAAATTTTACAGTTTTGAGCTACTTGAGGTACATTGTAGCACCTGAATTTTTTTCATATCTCTAAATTAGTTAGAGATAGTAGCTACAGCGAAATTGTTATTTTTATAAATTTTACAGCACTCTTAAGACAACATAACACCAGAATTACATTAAATTTGATAAATTTTACTGGATAAGAATGTGTCTGAACTAACTTGTGTTGAGATTAATACAATACCTGTTTATGTCTATGCAAGCACTACCAGCTTTGCTTTTGATCACAATCATGCGTGATTACCAAAGGCTATAAAGCATAAGCTTTTCTCAGAAGAATCTTTGAGAAAATTCTGTAGACCCTTTAAAGTTGATTTCTGAATAAATATAGTTGTAACCATAAAAGAAAACCATGGCCGGTTCTTACAAAATATCATTGAAGCTGATTTGAGATGATGTTTACTTGAAGATGATTGCCTCCTATATGTAGGAATAAAAATGAGAGGGCAACTCTCTGGGCCCTCTGGTGTGAATTTCCTTTCTGGTTAGTACTTCTGATTAACCTCTGATGGGAGTAAGAACTGATGAAGACAAATATGCTGGTTTTCCCTGCAGTCTAGGGAAACCTTCCAGCATTCATCCTGGATAGGAATATTTCAGATGTCTTATGTAGTTGATGTTGATAGTATGTGTGCTTTTTGTGTGCCTGTCCTGATTAAGCTAATTCCCGAGAGATGCAATAGCAATGAACCACTCACCAAATCCTGTCATGATTTTTGTTAATTGGTTATGTCACTGTGGCTTTGATCTCCCCATATGTTGTGTTAGTTAAAGAAGTTAAAGAACTGACAAGCTTTTGCTAATGTACAGGTTATTATATATTCAAGAATGTATTCAGTGTAATTCTGTTTCCATAAGAACTTCTCTTATATAGACTAGAATGAAGCTATTTTAGTGTGACTGTTACATCAGGAATATTAAATGAGCTCTACATCCTCAGTCCATTGTATTAACCCTTGAGACTTTTCTCCCCAGGTTTGCATTCATCGTGTTAGATCGTGCAGCAGCATTCGCTTTATAAAATCAAAATATGTGTGCGTGTTTGACAAATCTGCCCTCAAGTTTAGTCATCAACAGCGATTATTCAGAACATCTGCTGGTAATCTTTTTCATAATAAAATAATTTCTTTTATTTTGCTATTTTATGAGTGCTGTGTTAGAGTTTTGCATATGGCTGGTGTGTAGACTGTTTCTGATGCATTCACATTTTTCTGTCTGGTAGCTTGTATTTAATATTAAACACACTGTATTTTCTTCTCTGTTTCAAGTTTCATGTGGCCAAATTGTCCAGTTTAAGCTTTCTGACATTGGAGAAGGAATTACGGAGGTGACTGTAAAAGAATGGTAAGCTCCACTTTCCTGGAAATAACTAAGAAATCACCAGGTAGTTTAGCAGCTTTAGCTGTATGATCAATGAGTTATCTGAGAATATTTTCTGGGTTACTAGTGAAATTTTCCAGGTTTCATTTTGCACATTTTAAAACCTTGTACATACTGAGCTTTACATTTAGTTTGTTTGCAATCTGATACATCTGTGAGTAGAAAAAGTGGAAGGAATGGGATGCACCTGTGTATAGGCTTTTCCTTCAGTGATTAATGTTTTTTGAGTTCAGGAGACCTGTCTTTTGTTATGTTTACTTAGACTGAGCTTTAGAACCAAATGACTAGTCTAGAGAATAATTTTATCCTATATCCCTTCTCTATTGGTTTTAGTAAAAGATTTGAACTTCTGAAATGTTTATAAAAAGCCAGTGATTAATAGATTAAACAAAATCAAAGTGTACAGTGAAGGAAGGCAGTGTTGGAAGGCCTTGTTCTTTGTACAAACCTCTCTTTGCATGGAAGACAATGTTCCCTACTATCCATTTCCTTTCTGAAACTCATCATATATTGACAAGTTGAAACTAAGGACTTCCTTGCATTCCGATTAAGCTGGCCTCATTCTTATTTTTGGATGCTTTTCAATCTGACAGGAAAACTCTGCTTTACTAAAGTACATGTAATATGTATGTAATGATATTGATAATAATTTTGTCATTTCACCTAACAAAGAGTTCTGTGGCAATCAGGCAAAATGCATGTAGCAAACATATCCAGTGCATAGAATTTGTCTTCTTTTCTGGATTGCACTTCCATGTTGTGGGATATATGTTACTGAACTTACCAAAGGAATACACAGAGGAGGTTTTTACACTGACTGTGTTTCCCAGTGGCCTGTGTCTTTCCTCCCAGGTACGTAAAGGAAGGTGACAGCGTGTCTCAGTTCGACAGCATCTGTGAAGTACAGAGTGATAAAGCCTCTGTTACTATCACCAGTCGTTACGATGGCATCATCAGAAAACTCCATTACAGCATAGATGATATTGCTTTTGTTGGAAAACCACTAGTGGACATTGAAATTGATGCTTCAAAAGGTATTGTAAGCCATTTATTCCTCATGTGAATTTTATGTTTGTTGTCATAAAACAGTCAGTGACAGAGAAGCTTACTTTTTCCTCCTGAAAATCTTCAAAGATTTTTTCCCTTTATAAAATCAAGAAACTTGAGTAGAGAAAGTTGTGATATTTATCAGAGTTTAAAATCTCGTAGACCTTTCTTGTTGAATATTTAGCTTAAGCAGTAGCCTTTAGCAAGTTGTGTTCCCATCCACATTAACTCAAAGTAAATTGTTAAAACTTCAGCTGTCACAGAATGGTTGAGGTTGGAGTTTAACAAATGCTTATAATGTAGTAAAGTTAAGTTTTTTCTTTTTGTTTGCAGGTGTTGCCTCAGAAGAAGATGTTGTTGAAACACCTCCTATGTCTCATGAAGAGCACACTCACCAAGAGATAAAAGGTCACAAAACATTAGCTACCCCTGCAGTTCGTCGCCTGGCCATGGAGAACAATGTAGGTTTGCTGAATAAGGTCCTGCTGCATTTTACACAGCTTTTATATGGCAATTTGACTAACTAGAAGAACACTGATCTAGAGGAAACTCTTGTTTTCAAATACATTTTAAATGTATGAAAACTGTTGTAAAAATGAAGAGGATTATGGTTTCTTATTGTGGTGGATAGAAAAAGAATTACTGGGCTTACAACACAGATAGGAAGCTTTAGGCTGAAGACAGAAAACCTTTCTGGAATAAAAATAAGAAACTGTCAGGGGAGATTGCTGAGAATCTCTACAGAGAAAGTAGGAGGGAGAAATTAAAAAATCACCTTGTTTTGCTTTTCAGATTTGTATTAGAGCAGAGGATATACTAGGTGATGTATTACATGCCTTTCTAATGCCTTTTTTTCCCTATGAATATTCCATTGGTTTTGAAAGCTCATTATGTATTTTTAGGAGAGAATTAAGTGACAAATAGTTTTTCTCAAATTAATATTTCACTATTGATCCTGTTAGGTAATTAAGAGGTTAATAGTATTCATAGTTCCTCCTTGAAGTGTGCAGTCAAACAGGGACTAGTGGGACTTCTGGGTGATTTGAACTATGTTGAATACCTAATAAATTATAGAAAGGAAAAGAAAACTGCAAATATGTTGGATCAGAAATGGGAATAATTTTTAACCTTAGCTCACAATATAAAATATTTTTATGTTGCCATAAAACTGAAGTGTCACAGGTTGTTATGTACTTTTCAGATTAAATTGAGTGAAATTGTTGGGACAGGGAAGGATAACAGAATCCTTAAAGAAGATATACTCAACTACTTGGCCAAACAAACAGGAGCTATTTTGCCTCCATCACCGAAGGCTGAAATTGTGCCACCCCCGCGGAAAACGGAGGCTGTGCCAGCTGCTGCAAAGGACAAAGCACGCAAAATCCCTGTGCCTGTTTCCAGACCCATTGCATTTTCAGGAAAAGATAGAACTGAACCTGTAACAGGTAAATCATGAAATATAAAGTCTTGAGACCATGGTCACAGTAGACTACCAGTAACTGTTGTTCTGTGAGTAGCTGATTCCTTTGGATGGGAGTGTGTTTCATGTTATTGTTATGCAAGTGAATATTTAGGAAAACATTCTCTGTAAGAAGCATCTCTGCTGAAATTATTTTATGAAATACTTGTTCATGTTTTGGTTGGATGGAGTTAGGCTGCAAATTGCACTTGTTTATTCTTCAAGTGTATGTTGAAACAGGTAGGAATTCTAAACTTGGATTTGTCATGGTAGGAATCATTATGCAATTAATGGCAAAGTGCAGTGAATTTAAGGGTTTATCAGTGCTTAATAATAGCATACTGCACTAGCATGTCACACTGGTTCTGGAGAGCAGTCATAAAAGACACTAAGATAACAAAAAAATCACATTAAAAGTAGAAGATTAAAGTTTTTTGGAGAGGCTGGAAAGCATAATGCAGATTATCATATTATGATTTCAAATTCATACATACATATCAGGGGGATGCAATAATATAATCTGAAGTATTACAATCATCAAAACTGAATTCTATTAATGCAATAACTCAGTAAGTGCTCTTTACCCTGTTCTTTTTTGTTTATGGTTTGGCTTTGGTTTGGTTTTTTTAAGTTATGTGATTTGGTTAATGGAAACAGATGAAATTTGACCATAACTTCACAGAAGCTCATTTTATTGGTTTAAGAAGATAATTAATATTTCTCAGGTTTTCAGAAGGCCATGGTAAAGACTATGAGTGCAGCCCTGAAGATCCCCCACTTCGGGTATTCTGATGAGGTTGATTTGACTCAGCTTGTTCAGCTGCGAGAGGAGCTGAAACCTCTAGCTGAAATGCGTGGAGTTAAGCTTTCCTTTATGCCTTTCTTCATAAAGGTGAGGCATGCAGCAGAGCCCTCTATGGAGTACTTACACAGGTTTTGCCAAAATCTCTTCAATGATTGTTGTAAGTTTGGAGCACCTCTCTATCATCTGAGTTATGGCAGATGACAGGAAAACTTTCAACTGTTTTTTTGTTTATTGAGCCACTTATCAATTTACAGTTGGAATTGCAGCTAGAGTTATGTAATATCATTGCAATTTTTGGAAATGTTAATGGGAAAGGATAGAGTGCCTTCAGCATCTTTTAATATGGAGTTGAGCATCACCAGGTGTCTGAATTGCACAAAACCAGTTTTTGAAATTGTCAGTATTTCTTGAGCTCCTTTAAAATGAACCTTATATGAAATGCATCATTGCTGCTGTTGATGCTATTATTATAATCTTTGTATTGCTAATGAATCTCTTAGGTCAACTGACTGTTGTCCCTTCTGTTGTTCAGAAGAGCAGGCAGTTGCACTTGGGCGGTGAATGTATAACTTAGTCTGAAACTTCTGGTGATGCTATTGCACTCAGAGTGCTACCTAAACACTCATTCCATATTGTTTTTAATCTAAATTTTCTCCTACCATTACTTCTTTGCCATGGAGCTCTCTGCTTAGAAAATATAAAAATCTGTTTTATTTTCTTTGGCTCTATATTACAGGCAGCCTCTATGGGATTGCTGCAGTATCCCATTCTTAATGCTTCTTTGGATGAGAACTGTCAAAATGTTACATATAAGGTTTGTAAACTATGGGTAAACATTGTGAGCACAAAATGTGAAGTAATGTCTAACAGGGGCTTTTCAGAATGCCTGAGCTAATTATAACAACCAAAATTATGACGTTGTGCAGGAAAATAGTTGGTGTGTTCAGATTCTGAGATCTAGATTTGATTTATTATTGGTCTTATTTCAGTAATCTGTTAGATGAGTCACTTTGTTATTCAGACTTGCCTCAAAAATGCATATAAACATATTAATTTCCTATTTTTCACCAGAATATGGGCCAAACTTTTAAAATGAGAACATTTCAGATCTAATACATCAATTTTTAAGTAATGGCACAGTGATTCAACTGTTCCAACACTTAAAGTACAATCTTGATAGTTTTTATACAAGCTGCTGGATTGATACTTCTGGGCAGCAAGTATCTATTTTCTGTTTTCTTATGTGTACTTGCTCCTTGCAGTACAGACTCTTTTTTTGTGCTGTTTTATAAATATCTCTCAGAATCCTTTTCCTTCCAAAAAATGAAAAGCAAGTGATGTCAGTGATGTGAGTGTTAGCTGAGGTCATCTGTAATGGAAATGGAAAATGGAATCTCCCTTTGTTGCAGAGAAACTGCATAGCTCATGATTGAAAAGTTTGAGGTGTTTTTAAATGACTGTGCACACACCAAATTTTTTTAAATTTTAGTGTTCTCTTTAAAATCTGCTATTTGTTTTGTTCTACATATGATCATCCTAAAGTAAATGTTTTCAGTTGAAGTTGGTTCCAGGACTTTGAATTCTCTGAAGGTGAAATTGTCAACATCAAATTACAGTTTGCAAATGTGAGGCTAATTTTTAAAAAATTACATCATTTTCTCACCTTAAAATTGTGTGCAGGAGTTGCTTACTAAATACAGCACTTTCCAGGTTAAAAAGATAAATAAGGAAAATGTTCTTGAAGTGGCTTTTTATGCAAAATACATTTTATGTTGACAGCTTATATTAATGTCTGATTCATGACACTTGCTGCAGGCTTCACACAACATTGGAGTTGCAATGGACACAGAGCAAGGTTTAATTGTCCCAAACGTGAAAAATGTTCAAGTCTGCAGTGTGTTTGACATTGCTGTGGAATTAAATCGCCTCCAGTCCTTGGGCTCTGCAGGCCAGCTGGGAACAAGTGACCTCACTGGGGGAACATTCACCCTTTCAAATATTGGCACAGTAAGTACAAGGAAAATGAGAGTTGCTTCTGAAATGCAAGCTTTACTGAAGCTTAATATGCAAAGAGCAAAATCTGTAGCAATTAATTCAAGAGGCAATCTGCTTAAAAAAAGTTGTTAAATAACATCCACACCTTTTTCTTTTCTAGATTGGTGGCACTTATGCCAAACCAGTGATACTACCTCCTGAAGTAGCTATTGGAGCACTTGGAAAGATACAGGTATATAAAGTTTATCTCAGTAATGAGAGTGTTAACTAAGGTCATTTGTAATGAAAATGAAACCTGGAGTCTGCCTTTGTTGCAGAGAGAATGCAGTGCTCGTGGCTGAAAAATCTATGGTGTTTTTAGATGACTATGCATACACCAAATGTTTAATTAGAAGTCTCATATAGCAAAGGTACATATTTATTTTCCAGAATCCTGTTATGTTTCACTCACATCTATGTAAATACAATGTAAAGATGTAATGAAACAAAGTAAATACAGTTTTACAAGTTTTGCAACAAGGCAATGACAATTTTGCTATCAGCAGGGGGAAAACTTGCGAACTACTCTGAAGTTTAATTTCATGAGCCAGGAAGCTGAATCAATACAGAATTTTGAATGTGAAGGCAGTTTTATATTTTCTGAATCTCAGGCATTAATTCTTTAATATAGACATTTGATTTCAATGCTGGAAATTAAATTAGTGTTAACTGAAATTACTTCTATGTTCTTCTTCTGAGCATTTTATTAGAAGTGCTTTAAGGAAACTGCTACTTTGAGCACTAACAGTGCAATAAACTATTCAGGAATAAACTTTTGGGTCAGGAAAGGCTTTTACTACTTCAGTATTTCCATGATGATGGAAACAAGCTATGACTGTTTATTATGCAGGCTTGCAATATATTCTAATCCACAGCACAAACAGTAATGGAAGGGTCTTGTTTTTTTGGCAGGGTGTTACTGCTGTCTGTCTAATTCAGCAAAATGTTTCTATTTAGATCAACAAATTAGCGGGAACAAAAAAATAGAGATTTGCTAATGAAAGTATTTAATTTAATAATTCTGGTTTTGTCCTTCCTGTGATTTTTAGGTTCTTCCTAGGTTTAATGGCAAAGGTGAAGTATTTAAAGCACAAATAATGAATGTGAGTTGGTCAGCTGATCATCGCATCATTGATGGAGCTACAATGGCCCGGTTTTCTAACTTGTGGAAATCTTACTTGGAGAACCCTGCTTCGATGCTGCTGGACCTTAAATAAAGGAAACCATGGCTAGAAAATGCCTTTAAACTCTGTGGATTAGACTGGATAGTTATAAAAGCTGTCTTTGCTAACATGTGCCCTTTGCTACGTGCATTATATAATAATGTTATGTGGTTGAAAGTTCTCAACAGCTGCTATCAGTCTCAATTAGTTGTTACTTCTTTCATTTAGTATTGCTATAATTTCGTCCACAGCAGTCTGTCAAATTGAATAGGTCACAGCTTCTGAATATGGTGGTGGAATGTCTTTATTTTGCCTTTTATAATAAGAATGATTGGCAGGCTGGTGTGAGTGAGTGCCACTGCTCCACACCTGCAGAATTTATAATCTGAAGGGAAATTTTGGAGGGTAATACTTCATAGTTCTTCCATTTTGGACACGTAAATTTATTTTAACAAATAATATCTGAATTCCTAAAAGGGATTATGCAAAAATCATATACAAATAAAATGCCTTTAATGCTTCTGCTGTAAGATGTCCAGAGAGCTTTTTGTTATTTAACTGAGTAAACCACTTAAGACTTTTGCTAGTTCACTTTTTCTGGCAATTACTTGCACAGGTACTCTTTATCAAATTGTAAATGAAGAGGCCATATTTATTCAAATGCGTACTGACAACACTGATTGATAACTATCAAGGCCTTAATACTCTCTAGAATATCCTGTATTTTTAAAGGATGAAAGTAGTTTCAGCCCTTAATGCTTTCCAGTTTTTTTTTATTCTCATAGAAAGCATCTCTCTGTTAAAACCAAAAGAGAAAGAAAGATCTTGTTTTATTACTCTGTCATTAGGTAAGCCTGACAGTAAGATGATCATGATCTGAAAGCTTGCATTCTGTTATTGATATTCAGATACTAGAATCTGATAGATTAATCAGATTCAACAAAGAATGGATATTAAAAAATACTGTGAGATAAGTACTCTCTGTTCTTCAACTGTTCTTAAATACTGTTCTTAAACTCAGATATGAGGCACATAATGGATAGGTTCAAGTTAACAGAAAACTTATGTGGCTTTAAGGTAAACTAAACACGTCATGAGGATTGCACTGCTGATTTAATGGGAGTTATGAAGAAAACTCTTGGATAGAAATACCTTCTAAACACATAAGTTTTACACTGACATGAGGAAAGACGGTTACATAGCCTTAAAATGAATTTGTAATGCACAAAATGGACATTTTCTCCTTTTTTTAGATATATCAAAAGCAGGAGCATTCTTCAAAATTGTAGGCCAAAGTTGTCTATTGCATTTAGCTGTGAAGATGTGAGACAGGCTACCAGAGCTAGAATCCCTGCTATCCGTGATGCTGAGACTGAGTAAGAGGAAAGCTGGTAATGTACAAAGGGAAGTGTGGTGCATCCATGTAAGGTGCTATTCATATTTCTATTGTGGTATAAGGGTCTTTTATATAAAGGTCATTTCTTGCAAAGTTTGACTAATATATCATGCTTATCACCTATTTCATTTTTATCAGATTTATTTATTCCTAATAAAAAATATAAAGCCAAAATTATTGTTTTTATTTGTGAATTTTATGCAGGCAATCCTGTATGGGTGACTCAAACTCTCCCCTTGCCTTAGACAACATACTGTACTCAAGGCTACCAAAAGAACTCAGCCTAATGTCTACTTTCCTACAAGTATATTGTTGTGGTAAGGTCTTAGTCTAAAGGCTTAGGATATTTTTTTAATCTGATGACCATTGAGAAAATAAATTGAGGGACTAGAAGCATATGAAAGAAAGCAATAAAATTACTTTGGAATACTTAAGACAGAATAATTTTACTTACACAAGGAGAAGATTGAAAGCTAAAGTACTTATTGTCTTTTTATGTAGGTATTGGTATTGATGTATTTAGTTGTCTGTGGACTGGAGAGGATTGGAGTTTTTCATTATAAAGTTCTGTGTGGTAGAATTATAACCAAATTAATGATACTTTTAAGATTTCATCTTCACATTTTATACTCTAATTCAACTATCCAGTTTTATGGCTTCTGCCTCAAATAGTGACCTGTGATTATTGTTGTCTCTCTCTTCCCATTTGATTGAAGAAAAAGATTCTGATAGACTTGTTCTCCTTTTATCTTCTCCAAGGGCTATTTGAAGAAATAGAATGTTAAATATGTTTCATGATAGGAACCATGAAAGGGGGTGAGTAATAACCCCTCTGCACATCCTGGTTAAGATTACTTTTCTGTCTGGACTTTGATAATTTGCAGTAAAATTCTTCAGCAAGAGAATTCTTCAGCATGGGCAAAAGTAATGAGTGAAATACTTAGAGATGTAATACCTTTTTTAGTCTGTTTAGTCCATGTTGCTGTTTAATAGCACTTTGAAGCTCAGTTACCTTCTCTGTTTGCAGAGAAACATTACTAAAGAAAGCAGTCATTCTTAATTCAGAGCTGGCCCTTTTTATTTCTAATTGTAATTTTTAAATTCAAAATAAACTTATTGTATAGCATAACAAGTATTCTTTTGTTCTTGTTCACAGTTTTTGTTAATGGGAGTCCAATTTAGGGGGGCCCAGTCACACTCAGTAAACTGGGAAGACTAACAGTGGTAAATGCTTGGGGGGGTTGCAAAAGTGCCTCATGTGATGCCTTCTATTCTCAGCATAGGTTAAAATTAGAACTAGACTGACATTGCATTGGAGTCTGAGTGAGAGTTTTAAATGGCTTTGGTAATGCAGACAAGATTCATAATTTATCTTTACTCTTGTCCAGAAAGCAATGAGTCACAGAAAATCCTTGAAAACGCCAAATAATTGAGGTAAGTTATTGTTGAACTCTTTTTGATACTTGGAGATGAAGTTGTTGGGAGATCTGATTACTTGGGAGTGAATTTGCAGTTGTTGTACAGCCACGCTTGGGAATTCACTTCTGAATTGTTGGCTGTGATAGCAAGAATTATTATGGTTTTTATTTTCTTGACAAATAATAAGACCTAAGACCAAGACCTTTTTGATGGAATCCTGTTACTTAACGAAAAAATCCTGAAAATAGTCATGTACTTAGGTCCTTTGATGTTTCATGGTTCTAAGACAGTATTTGTTGAATAATGTGCAAAAGAGAGTTGCCCAGAGTAAGCTTTACTAGAAATAAGTATTGGTTTGACTGTATAGTGTGATACTGGGTTTGGTAGTACAACTATTAACAAATGTCCCTTTTCTGTGCAATTTATATAAAAATATTTCTAGTTTTCTTCTTAAAAGGGTTTGTAGTTCAAAAAATGTCTCTAAACAACAAGATATAATAGACTTGTTAATCACTTGATCTCAATAGAAATTTAATCCTGAAAAAATCAGGCAATTTGCATTGTAACCACTGACTGCAGCTAAAACCCTCATGCATACATAGCATTACTGTTGCATATTGGAATGGGGATTGGGAAGGGTAGTTACACTGATGACCACTGAAAGAGAAGCTAATCCTTCAAACTAGTAAATGTAATCACATTTATGTGGAGAAGGGAAAAAGTATAGTCCTTTCTTTACAAGAAAAATTCCAGTCCCTCTGTAGGAACCCAAAGACCAGACTTCACTGCCATCCTAGGGATGCCATTTGTGTCACTTGTCAAATCCTGCCATTCTTCCTTAACAGAGAACACATAAGAATCATAAATATTAGTATATTAGAGCAGATTCTTCTTTATTCAAACTTTATAATTTGATTTTTGTGCTGTCTTTACAACAGGAGACAATCCTGACATTTTACATTTTATTTGCCTACACATTTTAAATTTATTTCGGTATAAGCAGACTTTACAAATAAGTATGTTAGCAAAAGACACAGTAAACATAAAATAGAATGATTGACAGTTTGAACATGCAAATGGTCACTAAGCAATCGTGGCTTATCCAGGCCTCACAAAATTGTAACAGAAAAAATATGAAAGAAAAGATTGGTTCTAGAAGACAGACCTGCAGCAATTATTGTAGGAAAATATATGCATGAAAAGACAGGAAATTCTTCTTTTGTTGTTACTTACCTGCTTGTTTGGAAGAAAGCTGTCCTTACTTTTTTTAGTTTGAAGCATATATGGGATATTTTTCTTACTTGCCACTACAAGTATCGGTAAAAAGTTAGAAAAGGAGCGTTCAGATCATCAGTGTTCAGAGTACACTGCTGCTGGCATGAAGTTTAGCAAGGGTATCTCAGTATCAGTATCTTGGCTCCAGTAATGGCAATAAGAATGATTTTTAGAGAGATGCACTGAGTGAGTATCCAATTTTGCTGCTCTTCAGGACAATATGTATTAATTATCTCACAAAAGAATAGGTAACTTCAAAATTTTAGTTACTGAATTTAACTTTAAATGTGAATTCTGACACTCAGGAGGGATAAACAGACATTCTAAAAGAAATCAGAAGGATTTAAATGCATTTTCCCAAAGGTAATGCATTACTAACTATAAAATACATTGAAATGAGTTAAGCTATGAAGAAAATGAATGCATATAGAATATACTAATTAATCTCTGGGAACACTTCAGTTTTTGTAAATTGCTAAACTCCTTTAGTGACAAGTATTTATATCAGATAGGTGCCAAAATGCAGCTATCAGAATTTAACTGCCTTAGACTGCAGGAAACAGCTTAATTTCTTCCAGGGATGGGAATGAATGCTCAAATCTGCATTTAATAGTTATTGTTAATACTTAGCCCTACCATTGGGAGGAATTGAGAGCAGCAGTTGTTCACTGAATAAGAATGCAGAGACTGCAAAAATACCATTTCTTATTATAATAACATTTAACTAGGTGCCGTTATCTATTTTTATAAAGAGAAAGCAGTCAATAAAATCCTGTCAGTTCTTTCCATTAACTAATTTGATAACATGATGAAGTGGGTATTGCAGAATTTTGGTTTTCACGTCACTGTCCCCATCTGGTAACTTATACCTGAAGTGGTGCCTGAAATTCAGTCAGATTCCTGCAAGCAAATCTGAGCATGTAAAGGATCATGGCTGAAACTGCAGTTTGCCTGGGAACATTCACTGCTGTGAAGACACTTTGGGAAGTGAGAATACACAAGATAAATGAAGAATTACAGAAAGAAAAGGAATTCAGGCAGAGGTCTGCAGGAAGGTAGGTAAATTGTAGCTCTTCAAGTATGTGAAAAGCTAGACCATATGTTACAGTTCAGAAGACTGTAATTATTTTCTTCAAACTCCTGCAGACTCTAATTCTTTAGTTGTTACTCCAGCAGAATTCCCAGTGATTAGAATTTATCTAGTGTCTGTGATAAAAGTATTAGTATATAGATTAAATCCCCTGAACTCAGACACTAAAATCCTCTGCTCTGTAAATATTCTAACCAGTGAAGATTTGTTATGCTTTCTTCTCCACTGAGGTATTAACAGGATTGCTTGGTCTTCTGTCTGCCCAGCAATTTTATGAAATTTTAAGAAAAGTAGTATTCTATTTTTGGTGCTCCTAATTTATCAGATATGTTTGAAATGAAACAACAAATTCAAAAGTTGCTCATGGAGAATACAAGCAGAGAGAAAGAGAATTACCTTGTCATAATTCTTGTTTAGGTCCCCTTTGGAAATCAAGCTAAAAGAACCTGGTTGACCTATTTTCTTGCACTTATATATGGTGGAATGGAAGGCTTTCATTTTAGGTGACTGCTTCAAAATGTGCTTTGGAACTTAATTTCACACGATGTTATATTCTGTGGCCCTGCTGTAACATGCTGAAAGTGAATTATGTCCTCCTTCTGAATGTAAATTTGAAGAACTGTAAAATAGAATTCCTATAAATTACCTCAGCTGAACATTAAGGGCTTGTTTTCTCTCCAACTGATAGTATATTAACATCCAGATATAAGTAGTGTTACTTGACAATAAGGCAATTGTCTCTTTTTCCAGAAAATAGATAGGATAGTAATTATTGGCTGTGTTCATTGTGACACCACTGGCAGATCTTCTTTCCCTTGTAGGCTACTACTTGTCTGGGAGGAGAGAGCTGCTTTAGCAAAGCTCAAAGAAAAAGTTATTAATGAAGGTGGAAGAGCAATTTTAAGGATAGAGGAAGAAGAATGGAAGGTAGTGTTGATAGGAATAAATGCTGCTTGTGTTGAATGACTGATGCATTAGAAAACTACTATTTACAACTTTATACTTACAGTGGTACTATTTTTGTTCTATTAACCATTCACTGTGCTTTGCTGACAGTGAAATTGGGACACACTGTTGTGAGTGTAAAAGCAAGCTGGGTGATTTTTAGTCCTGAATATTAAGCATTACTCTGCAAAAACAAAGCCCAAAAGGCTTTTCTGCATTAGAAGTTGTTTACACTGCAAAGTATGATTTTCATTATGTAAATTTTCATAACATTCACACACCAGAAATACTGAAATGTATCAAGGTGAAAACCCTCTGTGTTCGGGTGCATGAAGGTATTTCTTATTGTTTATTGTCTCTTTCTGAGAGTGAAAATGATCCAGCAGATTCCCAGAACACTTTTATTGCTGTTTCTCATGCACAGGGGTAATCTGCTGTTAATGCTGGCAGAGTGGAAGCCAGCAGTGCTCTGAGCCATGCAGAAATGCACACACCAGCTCCTAGAAAGTGATGAGATTTAGTTTGTGTTGAGGCCAGTCAGAGCATGACACCCAGATCCAGCCATAACTCCGGTGGTCTGCAGGCCAGTGGTCCTTGTTCAAAACTCTTTACATATAGACATTGTCGTTTTTTTTATCCCTCAACTCTTCTGCTCTCAGCTGCTCACTGTTTTTATTGACAGAATAGGAAATAGAATTTAGATATCCCTTTATGTGCAAATCTATTTAAAGCAGTTTCATCTTCAGTTATACTGATTTTTTTTTTTTTTGAAAGAAAGAAACAAACAAAAACAAGCCTGAAACTTGTCAGTGACAGTAGCGCAGGTATCTAAATTCTGGGAGCCAAAAGTGGGCAGGTTAAATCTGTGATCAGAATGACAACCCACACTAGTGTTCACTTCAAGATCATGGAATCATGGAATATGCTGAGTTCATTGAGTCGAACTCCTGGCCCTGCACAGCCCATCCCCCAGAGTCACACCCTGTGCCTGACAGCATTGTCCAAACACTTTCTGAACTCTGCAGGTTTGGTGCTGTGACCACTGCCCTGGAGAGCCTGTTCCAGTGCCCAAACACCCTCTGGGGGAAGAACCTTTGCCTAATATATTGATATACCTTTAAACCTTTATAAAATGTAAACCTTTTCCTAATATATATGATATTAAAATGGTATCAGTTATGCTTGCTATTTCTAGCATATTTTAGAAAACAGTTACCAGGATTCATTTTGTAACCTACATGTTACAGTATAGCTTAAGGACAAGGACAGACTGATAGTGTTTCAAATAAAACTACTGCCTCAGCCTTTATTCTAAGCTGAATTTCTTCTGGTTTGTATTTCTTGTTGTAGACATTACCTTCGTGCTTATTGAAACTAATCCATCTCCAGGAATGGCAGCTTCACAGAACTAGTTTGCAGAAAATTCCTCAGTTTATTGGAAGATTTCACAACCTTGTTGTTCTGGATCTATCCCGGAACTCAATTGAAAGCGTACCTAAAGAAATTGGTGAGCTGTCCTTTCTTTTATTTTAAGCTGCTTTTCTAAGAAAATTGGTCTTGCATAAATATACTATTTTTGTGCCCTTTGCCTGTCTAATAATCCTATTGGGTAGTAAGAAAACAGGTGATTTAAATCTGACAGTGAGATAGAGATCTCCAAACCATATATTCCATATAAACTGAAAATGGAGCTGGATGGAAGAGACATATCTCTATGAAAACTCTCCATGACAAGAAAAGGACCTGTTTGCACAGCAGGGACTAGACATCAAAATGCAGATAGCAAAGTGATACTGAAAAACAGACTTAATGTTCTGAGTCCACGGCAGGAATAGCCTAGTTGCAATTTTTTGGTTTTGGGCTTTTCCTTGAAGCACTCAACTAGATTACAGTCCTGTACTAAAGAGTCCTGAAGTGCTACTATTTGCAGTTTAATGACATTTTTTGTTTGTTTTGTTTTTTGAGAACATAGAGTATTTTTATAACAGTAAAAGGATAAGACAAAACAAATAATACTGTGCTTCAAATAGAATAAACATGAACATTTCCCATTTGTGCTCTCTGCAGGCCAGCTGACCAGCCTCCAAGAGCTGCTTCTCAGTTACAACAGAATAAAATCTGTTCCTAAGGAAATAAGTAACTGCATCAGTCTGGAAAGATTGGAACTGGCTGTCAACAGAAGTATCTCTGATCTTCCTCCTCAGGTTTTGACAAACTGTTTAGCTTTGTTTAATGCATATTTTGAATTTATCCAAAGCCAATTATCATTATATGTTGCATTTCTGTTTTCAGATTTGCTATGATGCTGTGATTTCACAGTACTCCACAGAAACACTGATGAAAACAACCTTTTAATGACTGGTCAGACTGAAGGTGCATGAGAAGCACATACATACACAATAGCTGAAGGAGCCAGTCTTTATTTTGGCCAGATTAATAACTTGGCAGTGCATAGAGGGCAGTGACACACTCCATATCGATTTGTTTAGGCTGGATATCATCACTGATTTACCCCACTGAGTATCTGATGCCTTAGCATAGAGAAGTTCCCTTTTGTGGTTGAGAGTACACATTCATACCATATGCCAGGCCACAGCTGGAAGCATCTTTACTAGAACAGCTAGATCTGAAAAGGGGTGGTGTGACTGACACAACTGCCTGTGCAGAGGTGAACAACTGTTCTTCTCAAATGTTGAAAATAGTTATGAGAGAATGAAAACAACTATTCCCCTACTATTGAACTTTAAATTTAACAGACTGAAATGTGAGAGACCTGCATCTGTAAGTATTAGTCTCTTAGACAGAGATGACAATTATGTAACCATATTTACTTGTTTTAATTTATTTTTAAAAAACACTCATGGCAATAGTTGACAGCAATCAGTGCCTTGCAAATTTGAGCAAGTTCAAATAGCAATAGCCAACATAGAATCTTCAAATGGGAATACACACTATTAACCAAAATCCAGAATCTACAAAATCTATGTGGAAACAGGTTTTGCAGGTGTAATGTAGAAAATCCATAGTTCTGTCCTATGGAGACTGTGGTGATGTGAACATTGGGAAGCTTTGGTTATGTACACTTGAGTGGCATTCAGTGTTTGCACAGTTGTACCAGATCTGCTATAAAACATCTTTGTATCACTTGAACATTGCAAAAGCACCTCAAGGAATGATTCACCAAAGGACTTAGGCGCTCTAATGCTATGTTGCATTTTTTGAATGAGTAGACTTCACAGCATGGAAGGTATCATGGTTCACTGTAAAATACAGTCCAGACAATTTGATACATAAAAGTCTAAATATATGAGTAACAAAAAATGGCATATTGCATGAAGTATGAAATTCTAAGGACAGTGCTGTCTTTGACATTCTTTTTCTTGAAGCTTGGGGCATATCAGCATTGTAGTGAGCAGTTATGGCACTCACTACTGGGTGGGAGGTGAAGTTTTGCTGCCTTATCAGTTCCCAACCTACCTGCCTTCCAGGCAAAACTGTTACTGTCAGGTACTATCAACTATTGGAACTCAAAACTTTGTGTTTACTAGCTCCAAAATGTGTAGTACTTCTCAACATTATTAGAGCACTGCTGTACTGCTGCAGCAGCTACATAAAGTTGCATTAAATCTCCCCTTCTTTTCAGCTCAGTGATTTAAAGAAGCTGTCACACATAGATTTGTGCATGAATCAGTTTACTGCCATCCCTCCAGCTCTTCTCAACATGCCAAATCTAGAATGGTTAGATATGGGGGGAAACAAACTCCAGGAGCTTCCTGATACAATTGACAGGTAAATACAGCTCAAGGCTCATCTTAGTCTCAATTCCACTGCATTGAAATTCTAATTAATAAATACTGCTTCAAAAGAGAATTGTTATGTTAACCTCACTCCAAAATCAAGATTTTATAAGCCCTAATGTGATGTTTTGGATAAGCTGGAATACTCCATTCAATTAACAATGAATTCAGTATCAACTGTAAGATTAAATATTTAATGTCCATCACATTTTTGAACAGAGATTAGGTAATTATCTTGGATATGGGGTTTCCTTGAAACTTATGGCATTATGAGTCTTTTATGTGGCTGAAAAATTAATTTTGTAGTAATGACTGAGAAGATTAATTTTATGAATCTAGATTTATTGGACAAATACCTATTTTTCAGAATGGAAAACCTCCACACTTTATGGCTCCAGAGGAATGAAATAAACTCTTTGCCAGAAACAATTGGTAATATGAAAAATCTTAGTACTCTTGTTCTTAGCAACAACAAACTCAAGGATATTCCAGTTTGTATGAAGGACATGACAAATCTGAGGTAAGAAAAAACATCAGAAGTAGAAATAAAAATACTAGAAAATACTTCCTAAAGCCCTCCTTGAGTTGTAGATCATAGAGTGATACTAAAGGAGAAGAAAAGGCATTACCACAGTTGTACAGATGGATACAATAAATCAGCATAATTACAGATTCACAACAAGCAAGGATCTGGTGAAGTAAACTTTGTGTAGTAAACTTAAAGAAGTGAATTATGATAGCTACAGACTCACATGAAAAGTAGAATATAATACATTTGCTTATTTCATTGCTCTCTCCCTATAATTGCCCTTTGCTATCACTCTGTAAAGCCAAGAGCTTGCAGAAAAATATGGCAGGCATTAAAATGACAAAAAAAAAGTAGAACTTTGCTATTGAGAATTCAAGCATTCAGAATTAAACAAAATTTATTAGGTTTAAGGACATGGATGAAACTGTCATGTACTTGAAGTGAAAAATAAAAAATAATGCAAATTCTTAATTGGTAGAATTTGAACTACTCCTTACTATACCATGACAGAAATGCTGTTGTTAGCGTTTTCATTTGGATTACTGGATGCTGGCCATTTTCAAGAAAGAATGCTCATCTGCATAAACCATGTCTAACCCAGGAAGCCAATTCCTGTTCTCAGCTCTTTTGGAAGAACCTCCTTAACTAAATAAATATAAACATAGGCCCAAGGATGGAACAAGAATAAAGAGAGACAGGACTGGCTCCTGCCTGGCCAAGCTGGGAAGAGCCACTTGCACTGTTTTCATCCACTCACCTGTTTGTGAAAGCTCAATACATCTGACAGTGAGTCAGAAACTGAAGACAAAATGTTGAGGACCACAAGGGTTTTTTCCTACCACAATCAGATACTGTTATAAAGCATCTTCTTAACTTACTTAATACTACTGATAGAGTGGTGAGTTCAGTATAATAAGAACTTAATTTCCTTTTGCTTAGTGTTTGAGAAACCTTAATTCAGTTTCAAAAGAATTATTTTCTCTGGATGAAACTTACTGCAAGAGTAACCTTTTCTGGTGAATTCCTAGATTTGTCAACTTCAGAGACAACCCACTGGAACTAGAGGTAACACTCCCTCCATGTGAGAACACAGACGAGGAGGAGCAACAGGAAATGTTTGGCATTGACTTCATGCACATGTATATCCAGGAGTCACTCAAGAAAACAGGCATGGCTTTTTTATTAATTCTGATCTCTCCACAATACAGTGAGGAAGAGAGGGATAAATAAAATCTAGGAGATGTATAGAAATGAAACATGAATAACCTTCTTAATAAGTGAGTAACATATTCCAAAAGAAATCTGTGAACAGGCTTTTACTGAGGGCAGGGGCACTTTTAACAGGAGTTGGCACAGAAAGTCTCCAACAAACAGCATAGATTCTGGTAGGAACATACTGGAACCATGGAGCACTGTAATAAATGTGCCTGAGTTACCTACACATGGATAAAGAGAAGCTGATGACTGTCTTTTGTATTTGCAATTTAATCAGTTTACATAGTGAAGGTCTTCTAGCATCCTTTAATTCATGAAGCTCAACTTTTCCTATTTTTGGATGTTACCCAGATGGTACTTCCAGAGGAAGACTAAGGGAGAAATGTCTATGTTCCCAACGTACATCTTTTAGCAATGAACTATCAACAGCTGATAAACAGATGTTTCTCAAAACTTGCTTTCCCTGACACAAAATACAGTCACTTAAACAAAACACCCCCAGTTTCATCCCATTTCTAAAACATGCTGTTCATTGTGTCTGGGTAACAGCTTTAATGTTGAGACCCAAAATAAGCACTTTTCATCAGATGGCAGCTGTTACTTGCAGAGTGTACTTCACTGCACATATAAAATGTTTTCTCTGATCTTCATTCTGTGTTTTGTGAAGGCTTAAAAAATGAATATAATACTTTTGATTTGGAACACTAAGCCAGCTTTTTTCTTATCAATATTTCATGAATGAATAATTAAATTAGCAAAAATATACCAGAATGATACTTTAGACATGTTTTCTTTCTGACAGATTCCCTAGAGCACAGGCTGATGAAAGTACTTGGGCCTACTTAAATATTTTAAGAGGGAGTACAAAGCTATTCTAAACTTCAAAGTGAAAATAAAGTATGTCAGCTTCTCTTATTTTAATTTATTGTCTTTCAGGAAATGTGGAAAGTTGTACTTCTGGTTCTCCTCCTGTCATAAATCCTAATGAATAAAGAACATAACTGTGAATGGAAGAAAATATCAAGCACACTTCTTCACAGCAAAGAAACTACAACAGGTTTCAAATATTCTTAGGGATTTTATGTTTGCACTCATGAGAACTGATTTGCATATTTGTAATTCCCAGTCAAACTGGAAAAAATAAGACCTTTTCTTGGGTACAGGAAACATAATAAAAGGGGGGGATTTTTTGGTAAGAAATTAATTAGTTTTTAAAAAAACAACCCAGATGAAGTTTCTAGGTTTTTTTTTTTTTCCTACCAATTCCAAATCTTCTGTCAGGTATTTGGCTCTGGTATCAAAGAAGGATTTGGGACAGCTGTCAACAGGACATTCTCCAAGGACACAGCAGACTCTGTGTAATACTGCAGTGCAGCCTTGTATCCCTGTTGTTGTAAATACTCAACCCGTCCGTGATCAATCAGCCGCTTGCAGAGCCAACCGATCTCCTTTCGCTCCTCAACACTCAGTATCCTAATTCCAGAGAAACGACAGAATGAACAGCTGGCAGAAAATAGTTTTGGTAATTAACATTAGTAGTTAAGCTTAGAAAAACTACTGAAATAATTTTAAGTTCATTTCAGTCAGGCAAGCACGACTGTTGAAATATTTTGAAAAAAAAAAAAATTGTATTTTTAAAGTCAAATATTTCTATAAGTTTAGTAATTAAATGTTTCTGCAAAATTAGTCCTTTTGAGGACCCAAAACAATTTAATGTACCACTATACATAGCTCTTCTGCTGGAGTCCATTTGCTAGGAAAAAAAATATACATACCCTTGTAAAGTATCAGAACCACTCTCTGTCCTGCTGAGTGCTTGCTCATGTTCCTCTGTGTCATTAGTTTGATCTTCACTGTCTTCACTTGTAGAAGCTTTGCTTGTGGTTTCTCGCATGCCACAAGTGGCCCAACTACTCATTCTCTGAAAATAATGGAATTCTACTGGTCCCAGTCCTACTGCTTTAAAGAACTCTCTGCCTACATAATGTGTCCAGTCACACTTGTGATGGCAACACAGAGCAATAACAATTCCAGCTACAGGCTTATGGTCTTCTGTGGTGCTTTCATTACCAGCAGACTTGTGAGGAGCCACCTCTGTCTGAGCAGCCCTGCAGCGTTTTGGTGCAGGCTCTTTATCTTCTCCATCACAGCAAATGGTGTAGCTTTCAACCAAGCATCTTAAAGCAAGATCTAGGAATGAAGAAATGCATGCCTCCCAACAAAAATATCCATAAACACCATGCCAATATTTATACAGTCTCTATCATGGTTGGGAATGTGCTTCCCACAAAGAAAACTGAAATTACACATCACAAACTAAGCCAAAAAGCAAGTTCAATGATAACTAAAAATTACAAACATGCTTTGAAAACATGAAAACCCTAAATGTGGTTTCTTGGAGCTTCTAAGAGCTTATCCTCTGAAATATTTGTTCTTGAAAAGTGAATTTAAAATAGTTTGGTTAACAAATTGGCATATTGTAGGAGAATCTCCTCCCTGTAAAACACACCAGTATTTGCTCTAAAAGTTTGATTTCTAGGATACTACCTATTTATTATGCACATGTACTTCTTAAATGCTTTGCTGTGTCACCTTTGTCACACTACCTGTAAAGGTGATGTATTTGAGATGTCTTTCTCTACATAGTAGCCATATAACATTAGAAAAGCTGTATTAGCTTAAAGTTATCAGGACAGAAACACAATCTTATTTGTGTTTGGGACACATATTCAGACAGCCAATAAAAATTTAGAAAGAAAAATATTTCAAAGAAGAGGCAACTGGACTAAAAAAAGTACCCTTAAATCCATGACCCACACCACCACACATTATTCTCCATTCTAATCTGTTAAAGCCAAGAAAGGCTTCACTTCTGCCTAAAGTACCCTTACATCTATTATCCCTTTACTATCCCCACTGGAATGAAGAGATATTTAGAATATAATTACTCTGTTCACCAAAAAAAGGGTTAGGGGGCAAGAACAGCTTAAAAAGACAACTTAGAAGATCAGTCTAGCCAGAGTGTAAGGTTTAGTATCCTGACTTCATGCAGTTCACACATTTATAATTCATACCTGTTGCAGCTCCACACAAATGTTTGCCAATTCCTACCACTGGTAGTCTTTTCTTCTCCAAAACAGGTACCTTATCTGGAGGGAAAAAAAACCCCAACCAATAAAACCCCCATCCAATCCACAATCCCAGCACCTCTATGTTTTTTCTGAATAATGTCATTTCAGCACACTTAGAAATAAAAGTTTGCCACTACTAAAAATACAGTGATTGGCACTTTCAGTTACAAGTTATTGAAAGGAAGGAGTCTTTTGTTAAGAAAAATTCAAAGAATAGGATGCTGTGGCTGAGAAACACGTTTAACCATTTCAGCCTTTCTGTATTGCCTATGAAAGGCAAATATGACATTAATGCATCTCCTGCTGACAGGTGCTCCCACAAATTCTATAGCATTGATGGTGCATCACTTGCTTAATTCTACACATGAAACAAACAATGCAAACATGTTTAATTCTGCAAGTGCTAAAAAACCTTCAAAATGTGTTTGTTTTCGTACTTATTGCCTGTAATGATGTCCTAAGAGTGTAGAAAAAGTAGAAAACTTTCAATTTAAAAACTTTCCATTTAAAATATATGTGTATGTGTATCTATGTATATTCACACATGCCTGAGTGTATAGATGTGTATGCACACAGCATCAACATGTCCAAGCAACCACTGAGAATAATCTTCAGAACTAAGTACATTTAAGCATGTTACACACAAACTGGCTGGAACCCCAATGCAAAATTTAAAAATAAGCCTCTATTTCAGAATGGCACAGGCCAAGAAGGAACTTACTTAAACATAAGTGCTGAATGTCTACTTGAAGCCTCTCAAATATAGAATCTCTCCTTTTGTGTTTTCCATCCACCTGTTTACACAGAACAAGAGATTATACAGGGCTGGCCACCAATAATTATAATTTTGCTCCAGGTATTAATGTAAGACGTTTTTCTTGTTGAGTCAACATCTATGAGTTTTCCAACATTAAACATCAGTATTTGTTTCTAATAAATTTGCTATTGGTAAAGTATGGAATATATAACTTGTAAAATTTAAATTTATTGAGGATAAAAATTAAATGCTAACAGCTTCAATGGCAATGGCTTAAAAATTGTACTTTACTAATGTAACAATATCTACTTACCTTGAATCTTGTGGTTGCCCTTTCCACAAGCAAAAACTGAACACTTTCAACATTCTCTAAGGCAATATCAACCCAATGAGACAGCTTTCCTCGTCCAGCTCCAAACTCAACAAAACACCTTCCTGGACCAAGTAAATGCAATTTTTCCATGTTACCTAAAATAGAAGCCTACAAACATCAAAAGATTATTTGTGAACCAAGAAAATCTATACCCTGTGTTTTGTAATGTCTTATAGAAAAATTATTCCTTCACCAAACTGCAGAAGACTTTTTAAGCCTTCCTTTCAGTGAGGGATTAGAGAAAAGACTGTGTGTGTACAGAGGAAAGGGATTATATCTTCTGTTTTACCATATCAGATTTCCTCTGTGGGAAGCAACTGGCATTATGCACCCAGTCACTCAAATTTACAGCAGCACAATTCCACGTGCAAACCCCTCTATAGTTATTAGTAAATCAGACCAAACCTGTTGTTTCAGGTGTTTGAAAGCAGATTCCCCATTCTTTGGATCATTTAAGGCTTCTTGTAAAGCCTGGTGGGACAGTATTTGTTCCTTGAGATGAAGTTCCAGGCCTGGAGGCAAATGCAAAACTTTTAGGTATAGCT
This sequence comes from Sturnus vulgaris, assembly GCF_052056855.1. NCBI lineage: Eukaryota > Metazoa > Chordata > Aves > Passeriformes > Sturnidae > Sturnus > Sturnus vulgaris. The sequence continues at coordinate 19,347,833 of NC_142251.1, read as the reverse complement.
TTCGAGTTTCCAAGGGTTCCTAGTTTGTAACATTATTACAATTATGACATGAGTTTAGTTTATAGCACTAACAAAACAGTCTCCTGAGAGCATAAATCTATGATTATATGTCTATAACAGAGACATATTGTTACCTGTTGTGATACCTGAGTGAGAAAAACAAAAGGAAGGAAACACAGGATTGGAGTTTTATTGTTCTTTCAATCTAGTTTACTTTTTGGACTAAAATTCAGCTATTGAGATCTGACTGATAATTATTTCAGCTGTGTTTTATGGCACTTATATTTTTACAGCTATCTAAGAACAAAAATGACAATGAAGTATTTCATCAATTCAATTTAAAACATCTTCTTTTTAGTATTTACTATTAAGCTCACCTTTACTTGCTTTTTTCAACTTGATAATTAAGTTCTGCAGCTCTTCAATAGATAGAGAAGATAGAGGAACCTTTTTAAGGAAAAAGAAAGTGACACCAATAAATATGAAACCTTTGAAATTTTCTGTATCATTGTAGTCATAAATTGCAGCATGTAATGTAAGGACTGAACCTAAAACCAAATAATGTACTCACTTGTTTTTCTGGTATTTCTGCTACATCTTTTAAACCAGCATTAATATCTTGAACAAAGTAGACCTTCAAAAAAAAACAAAAGAAAATAAATTTGATTCAGTTAATTACCAGGAAACAAATAGCTAAATTCTTTAGTGTTCTTATGGTAAGGTATGTAGCAATAGGAATTCACTGCATAGTAAGATTTTCCAAGTAATTTTTTTTCTATAGTCTGATCCTGAATCCCAGCCAGAAATTACTCTTCTGACACAGTTTTACAAGATTGAACATGTTCATAAGAGTTAAGCAGTCAGTGCTTGCTAGACAGATTCCAGAGCCTAATTTCAGGTTTCCCAGGGAATACTT